>NC_133664.1:102599093-102919747 GCF_037893015.1 Macrotis lagotis
AATTGGAAAAAAAAAACCCTTCCAGCCTATCAAGTACATCTTGCTCATTTTATATATGAGGTAAAGGAGCATCAGAGAGTTTAAGTGAGTTGTTATGATTATATGTCTAAAGTGGAATTTGAATCTAGGCTTTATCCAGCCAGTCATCACTTCTGTTCTCAAGTTAATGACCAGACTTTGTACTGGCACAGCAAATTTTCTGTTATCACTAAGTTTTAGATTTTTGTTTTCTTGTCCTGATGGAAATTTCCATTCTGTTCATTGTTTGTTGAGCAGTATACTGCTAGTATCTTCTTGCCTTTAATACTTTTATTATAAACATATTATATTAAGGTGGCAGTTTTGAATATGTTTTTACATTTATGTGCTATTTCCCAAAATAGAAATAAGATTTTTTTTTTTTTTTTTTTTTTAGTTTTTGCAAGGCAAATGGGGTTAAGTGGCTTGCCCAAGGCCACACAGCTAGGTAATTAATTATTAAGTGTCTGAGACCAGATTTGAACCCAGGTACTCCTGACTCCAGGGCTGGTGCTTTATCCACTGCACCACCTAGCAGCCCCTAGAAATCAGATTCTTGAAGACAGAATGTATAAGCATTTATGAAGGAATTTCAGTTATTAACAGTTTAAGGTCAGATAAATGCATGTAATAACTAATTTTCAACTGTTCAGAACTAGGTGGAGATTGAGTTCCAAAAATATATGACTCATAAGTAGCTTTCTTTCCCTTTGAAATAACAAAACTTACTAAAATAAAAGCTAGCAAACAGATTGTTACCATTTTTTTGTGGATGCCACCTTTGTTTTCCATGTATGACATTAGGGTCATATCTAAGAGTAAAGTGGCCAGGTAGCATCAATATGAGCAGTTCACAACCTGCCAGTCATTTGAGGGTCTCAGAACTTCCCCTACCTAAAGAATAATTAGGATTATCATATATTAGATCTCACTTCAGTATCAGTGATGAAGTCCTCATGGTAGCAGTATCCTAATTGTTAACTAACCCAGAAACTTGATTGTTTGTGGTCTAGACATTCCTATTATTTAGGCCTTTTAGGTTCTACCTCAGTCAGTATTATCATTTACAGTGAAGGGGAAAAGAGCATCAGGCTATCACTCTTAGATGGCATTTAAAAGAAAAATACCCTTGAGAGTCTATGAAATGCTTCATGGATGCTTTTATTCCCTTTGGTTCAATATCTGTGAAAATATTAGAATCAAGTTGGTTTCTAGGCATCAAAAAGTAAAACTAGTCCTGCAAAAAGTCACCTCACAGGAGGTAAGATTGTTGCTGATTTCAGCAGGGGATGGAAGTTAGTCATTGACAATTTTGACCAAATTTTCAAGTTACAAAGGATAAGCACTAAAGCTATCTTAAACATATTCCTACCTGACATCAAAAGGTATGAAAACAATCTGTTTTAAAAATCTAATTTTTGCTATTTATCTTTAAGCTATTTATCAGAATGAATGATATTTATAAAATAACTGCTTGACCATGGAAGTTAGATGATTTAGACAAGTCTGCAAGAGTTTTACTGTGTAAGTCAATGTAAATTTTATATTAAGAAAGATAACAGTTGTAGTAACTGCTATTCATTAGAGCCTGGGGCAGTTGAAATGATGACAGAGTGAATGAATCCTTGAGGCTGATGCATGAAGGAATAGCCAAAAAAAAAATCTTAAGAATTCAGCATGGAAATAGTTTCTGCTATGGGCTCTGCCATCGTGTCCAGAGCCATGACCAGCAAAGTATTTTTATTCATTTTTAAAATTAGGTATGCCACCAACATTTTTATGCTGCATGCACAGTAGTCATTTTTCAAAATTTAATAGTACTTAAAAAACCACCACTCTTGCTGTATCCTACATAACATTTTAAAGACTATTTGCTTGACAGAACTTAGTTTTTAAATTCTGGATTTACACAAGCATAAAACATTTGAAATTGGTAAACACATTTCCCATCCCCTATTTAAGTATAATTCCACAAAGGTAAACCCAATATTTTTGCTGTTTTTAAATTAAAAAAAGGATTTTGGAAGGAGATCTTTATGTTGAAATTCAGAACATCAGAGGTTTTTTTTTTTAAGGTAATTTAATTTTTTTTTATTTAAGACAATGGGGTTAAGTGACTTGCCCAAGGCCACACAGCTAGGCAATTTTTAAATGTCCGAGGCCTGATTTGAACTCAGGTACTCCTGACTTCAGGGCCTGTGCTCTATCCACTGTGCCACCTAGCTGCTTCACAAGCAGTCTTTAAAAATAATAAAGAACCCTACCCCTATACTAATCCTATTCATTCAATATGTTTTTATGATGTCCCCTTCCTGTTTTGTTTCATAATTATAGCTGATATTTGCAAGTTGATATATGAGCATTTTTTTCTTTTGAACCTTACATTGACTCTGTGAGGTAGATAATAGAGGTGTTTGTAGCCACATTTTTTCAGATGAGGAAACTGTGGTCCACAGATTGAATGACATCTAGTCAGTTTCAGGAATAGGATTTGACTTTATCCAATATGCCACATTCTGTAAACAATTTTGGATTGAATGATGAACTTAATTGTTTTATAATATCTATTTCAAGTCCTTTGCAACTGTTGAAAATGTTAGAATGTTTAAGCAAAGTTTTTTTCTTGAAAAGGTGATGGGGATTGTGTATCTATCTAAACAGTGTTTTGAGAAGAAATGACAATGATATATGTATTATCCAGTCAGTGTAGTTTGTTGTGACACCTTTGATTTCATCAGTATGGGACTCCTTGTGAGAAAACCACCTCTCTCAAATTTTGAACTTTTTCTAAAACTTAATTGTCTTTTGTTGGCAAAGTCTCCTGGTAAAGAACATTGGCTTAGTAATAGACTGTGGATCACTTTTCAGTAGATTGAACTTGAACAACTCCCTTAACTTTTTTGAGACTTAGTTTCCTAATTCCTAAAAATGTGAGGCTTTCTTTAATCTTGCCTAATTCCTAGTATTGTTGTTATCTTCAATTCAGGTGTATTTTTCACCTGGTGCACAATGTATAAATGGAAGCTTCCATAATTTGCCTTCTCCATCTTTCCAGTTACTCCCCTTTGCACAACTAATAAAATTAATCTCTGACTCCAAAACCCTCCTTGTGCTTTCCTTATCTCTTTTCTTTTGTTCCTTATTCATTATGCTTAGAATTTCCTCTATCTCTGCCCCCCTCCAGCTATTTATATCTCATCCACACTCATCCCCAATTCAATGGCCATCCCAACTTGAATCTCAGATAGGTAATGAATGACCTTTTCCTTCAGGACCCCCATGCTTCACAACTCTTTAGCATTCACATAGCATGACTCAAATTTACCTTGAGATATTTTATATGTGTTTCTCTTAACTTAGTATAGATTATGTGCTTATTTAAACATTGTATCCCACTCACTACATAATATACTTCACATAATACTGTAGACATTTAATAAATGCTTGTTGATGATTGATAGTCTTGTCTTCATCTTTTTTGCAACAGTTTTTCCATAGTTAAGCTAGGGGAAGCAGCAAAATCACTCTCATTTAACAGCTTGGTTAGTATGCTTTGAAACTAGGTCAGATTAATACCTTAGGCCCTCTTATCATTCCAAACCAGTCTTCATTTCCTTCTTGGCAAAGATAAACACAGATTAGTGGGAATGTCTGTTATAGTCTAGGAATATAAAGACAACATATGTGGGCTTTGACTTAAAAGGAGATATTCCAATTCACACCAAAATGTAGTCATGAAAAAGATCTTAGATATTGATGCAAAAGGCCCAGGTTACTGCATCCTAGTTTGAAAATCATATGGAATTTCAACTTTGTAATATGTCTGTTTTGTCAAAGGTGGGGTGGAACTGGATTAGATCACAAGCATCTGACCTTTTCCTAATACTGTTCTAGTTCAGGAATCTTGTATTTTATGTCAGACTTCTTCCAATCCTATTATAAAGTGTCACCAATTCGTTTCTTGAGGGCTAGCTCAGCTCTGGCAGCCGGAGCTGCCAGCAATTTGAGGCTGTTTACATTAAAGCTATCACCTGCTTTCTTGAGACTTGGATATTTTTTTTTTCCATTAGAGCTGCCTCTCTTATCAGCTTTGTAAAGTACACAGGAGTGACTGACAGAGACCTGGATGATTCTCAGATCAGATATTCTGCATAGCATTTTTGACCTAAAATTTTTCTGTGCATTTCAGTTTTGGATGTTCTTGAGCCATTTACCTCTGAAATCTGAAGAGGAAGCAGTCAAGTTGCATTATTATTTTTAGTCTCATTATTATATGATTATACATAATATTTAATATAATTTTTATGCATATAGTAGCATAGATTATATTTGAAATATTACAAATTCCTAGGATATGGAAACTTTTTAGAATTGCTCTTTTAGAAATGTAGAAGTTTTCCTTTCATTCTAGGGTGACCAGTTACATTTTTTTTTTAGAGACAGATGTTAATGTCTTTTCCTTTGACCAGTTATCTTTAGCCTTTAGTAGTATCACCAGTTGTTGCTTTGTTTTGGACTTGGAGCCCTGGAGGTGGCTTCCACAGATGCAGATTTCTTTTTATTTATGTATTTAAAGCAATGGGGTTAGGAGTGACTTGCCCAAGATCATTCAGTTAGGCAATTAAGTGTCTGAAGTTGGATTTGAACTCAGGTCCTCCTGACTCCAGAGCCAGTATTCTATCCACTGTGCCACCTAGCTGCCTCTCAGATGCAGGTTTCTTATGTCATTTATTAGTAAAGACAACTTGGCAGAGTTATCATCAGGCAACTTTATTATCCAGATGTGACTGAGTTCCAAAGCCAGCAAACTGCCAGTAAAAAAAATCACAATTAGAGTGGTTGATGGCCAAGGGAAGGTAACTTAACCAATTAGTTAAATGGACTTGACAGGAAACCTTTTATGACTGAGAGGCTAATCAGGATTCTCTGGGACATAGACTACTAGGCTCATTTATTGATTGCAATTCTGTGTAGCTCTTTAAAAAAATAAAGAAAAAAGAAACACTCCTTCCACTATATAGCTTCACAGTATGCCAGGAAAAGTATTGTATAGGGCACTGGACCTGGAGTCTGAATGTTCAGGGTCTGAATCTTGAAACTAGTTATGTGACCTCACACAATTTTCTAAACTGTTCAATGCCTCACTGTCCTCATCTGTAAATGAGACCTTTAGACTTAAAGGGATTATAATGTCTGTTTCAGCTGAAACTGAATTAGAATTATTATAGGTTAGAGTTACTTGGGAGAAATGAGATCAGCTAACCCAAATACTTCTTTTTCAAAGTACAGAAACTGAGGCAGAGTGAGATGAATTGACTTCCTTGTGTCTATGGAGCTATTCAGTTTGAGAATGTTTTTGAGACAATTGGGGTTGTGACTTAACCTAGTAAATGTCAGAGGATAGATTTAAACTCAGATCCTTCTGACTCCTGGAGCACTATCCCCTCCACCACCTACCTTCCCCTGGGGTATTGTTTCTGATTAAGTTATTGCCTGTTTTGAGAATGCAAGAAGTCAGAATCCATCATTCATTGAAAGGCAAGTAGTCTTTATTGGCCTTGGGCATTTTTTTAAATCAGGGGAATTAAATAGGCTATTTCATCCAGTATAAATCTGAGCATCATATTAGACCCTTACATCTGGAGTAGGTCTCACAACCTTTTCATTTGAGGAGTTAAAGCTGATGAAGGATTCCCTACATCTGTGGAGTCCTTAGGAGAGGACTAATAAGATGGGAGGAAGCATAGAGAACAGGTGTTTGAAACACTGCTGCTACCTGTGACCCAGCACTCCAGAGTTTTATGGGAACAAGATTAAAATGTAATGGGGAAGCAAGTATTTAACAAAATAAATAAAAACATAATAAAACATAGATAATATTACTTTTACCATTAGTCAATTTACCACTCCTAGGGATTTTTATGTATTGATTAGTGACTCACACCTGTTTGTTTGACACCATTGATTTTAGAGTATGATCTTAAGGAGGGGAGGGTATTTAAAGGGAAGGTAACAAGTATGGATTTAGCACTAATTTAGTATATCTCTGGCACTCTTCTTGCCAATTTTTTTTGTTGGTTTTGTTTGTTTTGATGGGTATCTAATCACACACCTAGTAAGTATATGTGCTGCAGGATTTGAATTCCTGACTCCAAGCTGCCCCAATCCAGTTCCTTTTGTAGATATGGAACTAAGCCAAACAGGGTTATTAAAAGATTTGTCAGTGGTAGCATGGTCACTAAATGCCTGAGGCTAGCTTTGACCTAACATCTTCATGACTCCAGTCCTAGAATTTTGTCCATTGAGCCATCTGCCTCTGCCAGCATGTGTAGGCAAGGACCAGCACTGTTCTTGCAAATATTTTTAATATAAGTCCCTTACAAATATTATTTCATTTAATCCTGAGGACAAGTCTGTGTGATGTAGGATATTATTAGCCTCAGTTAAAGGTTGAGGAAACTAAGACAGAGAGAGATTAATTGACTTGCTGAGAATGTCCCAAGGCAGATTTGAACTCTGGTGATCAAAACTAATTCTTTAGTCATTGTGAAACCTAGTTCCTTCCAGACCATTTCTTGTCTGCTGAGAAGTGTAACTTGTCATCCAATAATGTGAGACCAATCTGAAAGTAGAGAGTGATTAGTGAGTTTAGGAATCTTCTGCCATTTCTAACAAAGTCATAATCCTCGCATAGAGATTTGGTTTGTTTAACCTTTCAGGCTGGTTTAGATCATAAAGACTAATCAGCAATATTTTTTAGCAATTTAGGCTAGGAAAGTAAAGCATTTCCCATGAGGAGTGATCTACAACCAGGGGGATCAATCAAGGGAGAAAGGGGAGTATTTGGAATGTGAGTTACATAATATATTATCAGAATAAGAAAACAACACTTGTGGAAAGTTGAGAGAGAAAGGGAAGAGACCACATTATTTTAGAATTGTGGAAACAGATGTTTTCGAAAAATCTTCAGGGTCTTTTATCCAAGCATAGCAAAGTAGTTGTCTTTGCATGTCCTTGCAAAGGGGTTGTAGACTGTCAAGAGTTGGGGGATTTCTATATTATTCATCAGTAAAAATGCATCAAAATAATTTTATTTTGAAGTCATTGTTAATAGAGTTCTTCACTTGTTTTTATTTACTCTACATTGGTCTATATAATAAAGAATTTTGTGAGTAGACAGGATTAGATAAGTATGATGACAGCTATATGGGCTAAAAGGACCATTTAAATTTTTTTTTTACAATTGCATGTTGTGTATGACATTGTCAATAGCAGGTCTACTATGATTGTACTAGATCTCTGAACTGTTGAGATGAGCTATAGCCATCATAGTTGATCAACTCAAACTGTTTTTGTTAATATATACAATGTTCTCTTGGTTCAAAAGCATTTCTTTTGTAAAACTAATATAATCTAGGTATTTTTATAGGTATATGTGGAGAAAACAATAAAAAGAATTTAGTAGAGATATGAGAGAGAAATATTTATGGGATTGAATGGCTTACCTCACATAGCTTGGTGATTGTTAAGTGTATGAGTTCCTCCTGACTTCAGGATAGGTACTCTATCCACTGTGCCACCTAGTTAGCTGCCCCTATCATCTATTTTTTAAAATTGTCTTTTGTATTATGCCATTTTCCCCTCTGTAATCTTCTTCTCTTCCATTTAATTTGATTCATGTTTTACAACATGATTAATATGTATTTATGGTTAGACTTGTAAAGCTATATTAGTTTACTTTCTGTTTAGGGGACTGTAGAGGGAATGGAGGGAGAAAGGGAGAAAAATGTAAAACTCAAATCTTTGTAAAAAATGAACTACTACTGCATGTTAGTTGGAAAAATAAATTTTAAAAAATTTAAGTTTAAAGATATAATTGGGAAATATTTAACAAAATATATTAACGTATTGACTGTTATTCAGTATATGTGCATATGTATGTGTTTAGTATAAATATAAATGAACATATAGAAATATTAATAAAAATAAACATATCTTAAAAAATAAAAGTCATATTCCATGTCAAAGAAATGAATGAAGTCCAAGCCTCTCATCCATCTAAATCTAAGGCCCTTTATGGAATCTAATGCCTCTCATTTTATAGATAACTGAGTTTCACTAAAGTTAAATGTCTTTCTCAAAGTCACAGTTTAGTAAGTGGCAGAACCTGAATTCAAGTGCACTTGAACTGACTCCTTGTCCATGTTGTGGATTATAGCAGCTTTAAAGTCCTATTAATTATTCTATAGGAGTTTTTCTTCATATAGTAGAAAGGGATCTGAAAACTTGGAAGACTTGGTTACAAGCCCCACTTCTGACACATATTAATAGTGGGGTTGTGTGTCAAGAAAATTAATCTTCCAATCAGACCTCAGATACTTACAAGCTTTTTGACCTTGAGCAAATCATTTAAGCCTGTATCATCTAATAAAATGAATTAGAGAAGGAAATGATAAACTTTTCCAGTATCTTTGCCAAGAAAATCCCAAATGGGGTCTTGAAGAATTGGACAAGACTAAACACAGCAAGTCTTTTTTTTTTTTTTTAGGATTTGCAAGGCAAATGGGGTTAAGTGGCTTGCCCAAGGCCACACAGCTAGGTAATTATTAAGTGGCTGGGGCTGGATTTGAACTCAGGTACTCCTGACTCCAGGGCCAGTGCTCTATCCACTGCGCCACCTAGCTGCCCCGATAACAGGCTTTTGATAACTCAGTAATCCTAAAAATTGTAGAAAAGGTGCTATCTTGCATTGGGAGAGGGAATTTCCTTGTTTGTGAAATGCCTATACCAATGAAGTCATCAGTCTAATTACTGCACAACCATCCTCTGCCTTTTTCTTTCAGTGGTAAATACCAGGTTGCATTAGAAGAAGAGGTGAGAAGTCAATTGAATCCTCTCTGATTTCTAATATTCAGTATCTCTAGTTTAGTGGGAAAGTTTCCCTAAACCCTCTTTGAACACCATCCATTCCCCTCCTTAGCTACATATTTATCCCTATTTCCTTCCCAATATGCATTCTATGGGCTAGTCAAAGTAGTCATACTGCTATGTGAAGAACACACTCAAGCCTTGCTTGATTCATGTGATTAGCTTCTCTCTTCCTTCTGTTTTTTTTCAAACCCAAGGCCATCAAGGCCTTGCTCAGGCCTCAACTTTCTCCACCAGAATCATTTGCTTTCCCTGCCTTTAGAGATATTGTAGTACTTGTAATCTGCAACACATTATTTAACTTGTAATTAATTATATACTATTTTGTAATGTCCCCTAATTGTTTCTTAGCTCACTTAGATTATAAATCATAATTAGATTATTAAAGAGAGGTCAGCTCTTTGGGTATTTTAGAGTAAAACTAATGGGATACCTGTCCTTGAGGAGTAGGGCAGGGAGAGAGGAATTGCCATAGTCCAGAGTCTGCTCTACTGTTATATAGGTTCAGGAATTTAATTTTTTCTTTTCTCCAATTCACTTTCATCAGGGAACTTTCATTTTCTGAAATAGTGATACATGTTACCTAGTCTAACAAATACTACTTCATAGTTTAGGAAGTTACTTGATTAATTTACAATGAGTAGATTGAGTGATGGGAATATGCATATGTATTTTTCAGGCCTACCTGCCCTTCTTGTTTCATGCCTCCTTCTCCCCCCAGCCCCTGGCCCCCTCCCTATCCAATAACCCTGGGAAAAATTGAATTAACTATCAGTAGGTTAAATTGAATAGATTGAGCTAGGTGTCACAGTGGTATAGAATGTTTGAATTCAAATTTAGACTTAAACTCACTAGTTGTTTTACCCTCTTACTATCTCTAACACACATGTTGTAAAAATTAAAATGTTTTTCAAATATTATTAACATTAATAAGTGAGATAATATACTTTACACAAATGATTAGATTTTGTTGAACTTGTTTCGTTACAGAATACATATATCTTGTGCTAGTAGTACTTCTCTGAAGATGTGGTGACATACTTTTATGGTATTATTGAATAAGCATAGACATTTATCATTTATTAACTTTACTTTTTCAGTATCTTTGTTTCCTTAAGAATACATTTATTATTCATTCAGAAGTATTTTTTTATGTTTCTGGTAGTGACATTTCAGAGATAAAAATGAAAGAATGGCTGCCTTCAATGTGCTTGCATTATACATGAAGGGTAAAAGAAAGAAAAAATATTTGCACAAATAAGTAAATATATAGTAACTGAAGGGAGGATGAGGGTAATAATTGATAGAAGGATCAAGATAGACCTGATATTATTGAAATAATGCTTGAAGGCCATGGGAATTTTTAGAGGTGGTGGCAACCTGTGTTTATGTATTTTTCAGGAAATGGAAAACAAGTGACTTTTGATTTTATAACTTGATTTCATATATTACATTTTTAAATGCAGAATTTCAAAAAAGAATTTTAGGTAGGATGCCTTATATACTTTCATGAGATTCGAGACATACCAAAATTTTATCAACCACATTTATAAATTACCTATTGAGATTGGTTATTTTCTACAGTTTGCCAATTTGTTCCATTCACAAGAATTATTTTTATGTTCATTTCAGATTTTTGATCCTATTTCCCACATTTTTTTCACCATATTTAGGTGTTAATCCTTATGTAATGATCTTTTTAAATGGAAGGATATTTTGAGATCATCAGTTTCAACTAAAAGAAAAAATCTAGGCAATCAGCTAGAGAGAACTACAAACTGTAATTGCTTTTCTTAGATCACTTGACTGGGTGAAATTTGTTCCAGGCTAGTTTTATAGTGTTTTCACATGTGTTTCATGCATGTTATTTTTAAAGTTCCAATGTTGAAATAGTGTTTTCTTTATTTTAAGCTGTTCTTAAAGTCTGTGCTGATGGAGGTGCTAACCGGTTGTATCATTTAACTGAAGGAGATCAAGAGAGGTATGTTGACTTTTAGAGCATTCAGAATTTTATGTACCTGATCAGTATTCTGGCCTCCCAATATCCTCCATTGTCTACTATGAGGTAATCAACTCTTTCAAAAATATCAATAGAACCATATTGAGCACTGTCAAGAACTAGTTCATATTCCTTTACTGTTTTCTGTTAGGCACAGGAATAAAAAGAGGCTAGTGTTATTCTCTTGTCCTAACTTGATAAAACATAGGTGTTTTCATGCATTAATGCTTTTAAAAATTTTGCCCTAACTCTCCATGAATTTCTGGACTAGGTGACCTCTAAGGTCTGTTCCAATTCCTGTTTTCTGTGGTTCCCCAAATCAGTGGGGAACTGGAAATGGAAGTTCGAGTTGTTATTAATGCCGTTAAAATGAATTAAAAATGAACACATGTAAATGAAATACATATTTTGCTATTTGAAGATGTGACATTTTTATAACACTGCTGAGGAAAGTCTAGTATAATATACTTTGACTTAATTACTTCTGAGTTATGCACTCATATATCTTTTAGGGAATAAATAGTTCATCCCTTAATGATTTGCTATATATACTTTCTAGTTTCCTCAGTCTTTACATGGTGCACTATTTTTAGTTGAAAGAATTACTAGTGGTGAGAAGGATAGGAATTACTTTTAAATACAACTCATTGCTAACATATTTGTGGTTTAACCCTTGATATGCACACATTCATTTATATTCTGCTTATAAGCTGATTTACTATTAAATGTAGTTCCATTTCCACCAAATTTGCTTTTAGAGAAATATTGCCACCTTCCAGAAGATAAAGCAGTTCAATGAAGAGTGAGTGAATCCCCTTATTTGTTAGCAAAATACTTTAATTTTATATATATGATTGTTGAAGTGTGGATATTATGATGCTTTGAAATGACCTCTTTGCAATCAGATTTCATAGTTAATTTTACCTAAATTTTCAGCAATTGAGTACTTGTTTAAATGGAGATGTCTAAATAATATTTCAGTAATTATAGGACTTGTCAGTTTTTTTTTTATTTTTTTGAATTCTCATTTTTCCCCCAATCCCGCATCCCTCCTTCCACCCCCCCACACCCCACAGAAGGTATGCTTTACATTGTTTCCATGCCATACATTGATCAAAATTGAATATGTTGAGAGAGAAATCATGTCCTTAATTTAAGGAAAAAATAAAATATAAGAGATAGCAAAACTATATAATAAGATACTTTTTTTTTGGTAAATTAAAGGTCTTTGTTTAAATTCCAGAATACTTTCTTTGAAAATAAATTGTAGTTTCCATCACAGATACCCTAAGATTGTCCCTGATTGTTTCATTGATGAAATGAGCAAGTCCATTAAGGTTGATCCTCACCCCCATGTTGCTGTTAGGGTGTACAATGTTCTTTTGGTTCTGCTCAACATCAGTTCATGCAAATCCTTCCAGGCTTCTCAGAATTCCCATCCCTCCTGGTTTCTAATAGAACAATAGTTTTCCATCACATGCATATACACAATTTGTTCAACCATTCTCCAATTAATGGACATTACCCAATTTCCAATTCTTTGCTACCACAAACAGGGCTGCTATGAATATTTTTGTACAAGTGATGTTTTTACCCTTTTTCATGATCTTTGCAGGGTATAGACCCAATAGTGGTATTGCTGGATCAAAGGGTATTGCCTTTTGAGCATAATTCCAAATTGCTCTCCAGAAAGGTTGGATGAGTTCACAGCTCCACCAACAATGCATTAGTCCCAGATTTCCCACATCCCTTCCAACATTGATCATTGTCCTTTCTGGCCATATTGGTCAGTCTGAGAGGTGTGAGGTGGTTCCTCAGATATGCTTTAATTTGCATTTCTTTAATCAATAATGATTTAGAGCAACTTTTCATATGACTATGGATCACTTTGATTTCCTCATCTGTAAATTGCCTCTGCATATTCTTTTACTGCTAGTCAATTGGGGAATGGCTTGGTTTTTTTTTTTTATAAATTTTATGAATTTGACTCATTTATAAATGAGTCCTTTGTCAGAAATACTAGTTGTAAAAATCATTTACTAATTTACTACATTTCTTTTGATCTTGGTTACAGTGGTTTTGTTTGTGCAAAAGCCTTTTAATTTAATGTAATCAAAATTATCTAGTTTTTTTTTAAGGTTTTTGCAAGGCAAATGGGTTTAAGTGGCTTGCCCAAGGCCACAGAGCTAGGTAATTAAATGTCTAAGGCTGGATTTGAACTCAGGTACTCCTGACTCCAGGGCCAGTGCTCTATCTACTGCGCCACCTAGCCACCCCTTCTAGTTTGTTTTTAATAATGTTATCCATGTCTTCCATGGTCATAAACTGCTTTCCTTTCCATAGTTATGACAGGTAAACTGTTACTTGTTCTCCTAGTTTGCTTATAATATTGTCTTTTATGTCTAAATCCTGTACCCATTTTGATCTTATCTTGGTATTGGGTGTGAGATGTTGGTCTAATCCAAGTTTCTGCCATACTAATTTCCAATTTTTCCAACAGACAGTGTTTTTATCCCAAAAGCTGGACTCTGGGTTTATCAAACAGCAGATTGATATGATCATTTTCCTGCTATCTCTTTCACACCTAGTCTGTTCCACTGATTTACCACTCTATTTCTTAGCCAATACCATACAGTTTTTTTTTGACATGCAAAAGTCTTTATTAAGCACTTACTATGGACACATAAATGAAAAGAATGACAGATCCTGCCCTCAAGGAATTTCCATTCTTTTTTTTGTTTTAGTATAATTACTTATTTAATTTTTCTTGTAGATGGAATTATTGTATACATAAATGCATATTTCCTAAATGTTATGTATAGTGTTTTTTCCCTCCCCCTCCCCACCCCCCACCCCCACAGAAGGCAGTTTGTCAGTCTTTACATTGTTTCCATGGTAAACATTGATCCAAATTGAGTGTGATGAGAGAGAAATGATATCCTTAAGGAAGAAACACAAAGTATAAGAGATAGTAAGATCAGACAATAAGATATCAGTTTTTTTTTTCTAAATTTAAGGTAATAGTCCTTGGTCTTTATTCAAACTCCACAGTTCTTTCTCTGGATACAGATGGCACTCTCCTTTGCAGACAGCCCCAAATTGTCCCTGATTGTTGCACTGATGGAATGAGCAAGTCCATCAAGGTTGATCATCACTCCCATGTTGCTGTTTGGGTGTACAGTGTTTTTCTGGTTCTGCTCATCTCACTCAGCATCAGTTCATGCAAATCCCTCCAAGTTTCCCTGAAATCGCATCCCTCCTGGTTTCTAATAGAACAATAGTGTACACATATGTATACATACATATACTATAGTTTGCTAAGCCATTCCCTAATTGAAGGATATTTACTTGATTTCCAATTCTTTGCCACCACAAACAGGGCTGCTATGAATATTTTTGTACAAGTGATGTTTTTACCCTTTTTCATCATCTCCTTAGGGTACAGACCAAGGAGTGGTATGCTAGATCAAAGGGTATGCACATTTTTTTTACAAATAATGTTTTTTATACATTAATAAAATATTCTTGTTTAAGAGTAAATAAAATACCCCCTCCCCTCAAAAAATATAGACTCACTTGAGTGATAAAGTAAAGGGGAGATGAAAAAATTAAAATTAAAAAAGATATATAATAGTAATAATTGTAGGTTTAGTCAGGTGGCGCAAGGGATGGAGCATCAGCCCTGGAGCCAGGAGCTCCTGAGCCCATACCCAGCCCCATACACCCAACAATCACCCAGCCATGTGACATGCAAGCCAACCCCAACCCCACTGCCCTGCAAAAACCAAAAAAAAAAGAAAGAAAGAAAAGACCCCAAATGCTACCTGCTGTTGCCCTGAGGGCTGGGCTCCACGTGCTTGCTCTGGCAGAGGTCCCCCGCTGTTCCCCCACTTTGTGCGGGTGCTCCCCTGGGCGTAGCTCAGGAAACTCCCCCTCTGCTGTGAGCCGCTGCTCCCAACACCCTGGGCTGCCTCCGGGAGGCTGAAGTTCTTTCGCTCTGGCGGGCTACCCCTCTGGAGGGCTGCCCCTCCAACCCCGGGGAGCAGAGCCTTTCTGCTCTTTTCCGGGTTACCTTGAGTAGGAGAACTGCCTCACTGGGTCCCTTTGTGGTTTCTGTCTCTCGAAAATTTAGTTAAAGTCCTTAGTTTCGAAGATTTATGAGAGAACACCTAAGACAGGATCCATTCTTATCGTCATCTTGGCTCTGCCCCCAATACCATACAGTTTTTGATGACTGATGTTTCATAATATAATTTTAGATCTGGTAGCTAAGCCATGTTCTTTTGCACTTGTTTCATTAAAACCCTGGAAATTCTTGACTTTATTTCTCCATATGATTTAACTTCAAAATTTTTCTAACTCATTAAGGTAATTTTTTTTGAATTTTGATTGGTAGGGTATTAAATAAATAGTTTAATTTAGGTAGAATTTTCATTGTCAGAAATTAAATACCTAAAAATACCTAAAGAAATTCAAGAAACCATCTTTGAACTCCCTTAGAAAAAATCTCCAGGGCCAGATTGGATTCACAAGTGAATTCTATCAAATAGTTAAGGAACAATTGGTTTCAATTCTATATAAACTCTGGCAAAATAGGTGAGGACAGAACTCTTCCTAACTCTTTCTATGACACCAATATGGTGCTGATACCTAAACAAGGAAAAGTCAAAACAGAGAAAGAAAATTGTAGGCCTATCCCCCTAGTGAATATAGATGCAAAATTTTTAAGTAAAATCTTAGCAAAGCAATAACAGCAAGTTATCACTAGGATAATACACTATAACCAAGCAGGATTTATCCCAGGAATGCAGGGTTGGTTCACTATTAGGAAAACTGTTAGGTATCAGAAATCATATGATTATATCAATAGATGCTGAAAAAGTTTTTGACAAAATACAGCACCCATTCCTACTAAAAACACTAGAGAACGTTGGAATAAATGGATTGTTCCTTAGAATAACAATAATAAGCTAGAGGCATTCCCAGTAAGATCAGGGGTGAAACAAGGATACCCATTATTACCACTACTATTCAATATTGTATTAGAAATGTTAGCTTAAGCAATAAAGAAAAAGAAAGTGAAGGAATTAGAATTGGGAAGAAAGAGCCAAAACTCTTACTCTTTGCAGATGACATGATGGTATATTCCAAAAACTAACTTCAATGAGTTTTAAAAAATTGTAAGTAAATTCATAGGGAGAAATAAAAATGGGTTTTTAAATGGAAAGGAAGGGAAAACCCTCTTAATTAAGAGGGGTAAACTTAACCTCTAGATGCCATTGAAGCTTCATATAATAGGACTTTTGTTGTCTTTGGAGATGATATTATTAATTTAGAAATTTTACCTGTTTTTAAATATTTATGTGGAGAGTTTTAGGAAAAATAGAAACCAGAATTTTATATCCTGGCAGAAAATATGGGGATAAATTATAGAAGGAAAATGGATATTTTCATGGAAGTATACTATAGACCACCTGTAGAGAATCGAATATTAGGCTTTGAGATATGTTATAATGATGGTCGACTTAAATAAGTAGTTTTTGGAAATCTGTCTTAAAAATAAAGGAGCTCAAATATTCTTGTTTTGCTTTATTGATAATTTCATTCTTTAAAAGATTGAGGAAGTAAATTGGAAGAACTACTTTCAATTGAGGAATGGCTGAACAAGTTGTCATATATGATAGAATAGTGGTATAATAATGTGGTTGATGTGAATGGCATATTCCAAAACAAGTGGCCTAGGGCTGTGCTAGTTTTCTGTGCTGCTGAGAGGAGCTACATCTGTCATAGCTGATCTATGCAACAATGTTGGTGACAGTGTATATACTATTCTCTCTGATCTGCTCCCTTTGTTTTGTTTTGTTTTTTTAAGGTTTTTTGCAAGGCAAATGGGTTTAAGTGGCTTGCCCAAGGCCACATAGCTAGGTAATTATTAAGTGTCTGAGACTGTATTTGAACCCAGGTACTCCTGACTCCAGGGCCTGTGCTTTATCCACTGTGTCACCTAGCTGCCCCTATCTGCTCCCTTTGTTCACCATTAGTTCATGTAATTTTTAGAATTCATGGTTTCTTATAGCTCAATAGTACTCCATGACATTTATATATCATATCTTGTTCAGCCCTTCCCCAATTTTTGTGTGTCCTCTCAATTTCCAGTTCTTTGCCACTAACCAGACTGCTAAAATATTTTTGAACATCTGGGACTTTTCCATTTTTATGCATTCTTTTGTAATCCTTTGTAATTTTCTTTAAGGTTACATTCATATGCCACTATAGGAGGCCGTTCAGTATCTTCCTAGTTGCTTCTTATTGCTAATTTTCAAAGGAGACCAAGAATTCATTTATAAATGAGTCAGATTTGATGATGTCTTGACTTAGTGCTTTATTTGGATTTAGGTGAGGTAGTATTGCATAAAATTGAATCAACCTCACTCTCTCTTCTAGAGTCATCAAAGTCCAGTGGCAGGTCTCTGACCTGGGATACAGTGGCTAACCTATAGCTCTTTTATGTCTGATCAAATTCTGGACATTTCACAGTGCTTGTTTCAGCTATTTTCATGACAAATCATCCATCTATTCCACTTGGGGAATCCTTCATATAGGTAGACACCTCCCAACTCATTGACAGTTGAGCTATAGGTTATTATTCCCTAATTTGCTAGTGCATTCTTTTCCCCTTAAAGGATTTTTTTTACATTTTACATATTTTCTATTTAATAATGTATGTATATTGTTAAGTTTCTGTCAGTTATAATTATCATTAAAATGTTTCTTGAGAGCAGGGACACTTACTTTGTTATTGTGTTTTGTTTTTGTTTTATTTCTTGTCTTTCCATTTCGAGTATCTAAGTACAAAGTTTTGTGATTAGTAGATAATTTATTGAATTGTCTACTGAAAAATTGAATCTTCTGAATATCTTTTTTGATTTTTTTTGTTTCATTTCTTCTGCATCTGGGCCTTCTAAATTAAAGTATAGTAATACAGATGCATATCATTGTAAAAAAAGTTTACACATTTATTGAAAGGTGTGTTGGGGCCAGTTGGCTCTTTTGGTTGGAAGGTAATGACAATAAAGCCCAAGTTGTTAATTCTTTTTTGTGAGGGAGAATATCTTTACTTGGCAAGCAAGCTACCCTACTGATGGTAGGTAGGTGAGAGGTAGGAACATTTTGTAACTCAATCTAATTAAAAATCTTAATCAAATTTTTATTAATATATGTATTTTAATTTAAAGTTGATTAGGTGACTGCTGTGTGCAACAATTTGTACTTGATGCTGAATGGGATCTAACAGGCATAAAAGAGAAGCAAAAGCTTTAAGGGGAATTCCAAATTCTGAAGTGTTCATTTTACTCTTTAAAAAGTAATTGAATAAATCTGAATGAAAACTACTCATGTCAGTGTGTCAGAATAGAGAGGATCCATGCTTTCACCTGCACACATGACACCTGAAGTCTATTCATAATGGTTTCTGGACACTTCTTTAGCCATTTACAAATGAATTAAACCATTTACCTTTGGATAGCATACCTAGTGTTTACTGCTATTTCAGGCCTGAATTTCTCCTCAAAATCAGAGTTAGCCTAGATGAAAGATGCAGTTGGGCACAAGGGAAAGAAAGTTGGAACAGAGGCTTAGAAAATGTATTGCCCCAATTGAAATTAGTTTTCCAACTCTTTATCATATTTTATTTTAAGATGCAGGTGCAAACAAATCTTAGGTAGTTGAAATACATTACCAGTTCCAAAATTAATGTACCTCATACCTTGTTTTGATTGGCTATATAATTTGGAGTTGCTAAAAATGAGACCCCTACACATACATCTTTGGACTAGGTTTGATTTTGTATCCTTTATGTTTCATGTATCCTTTATGATTCAAGATGCTACTAATATATGAATTTCTATGGACTGAAGAAAGTCCAATTAATGGATCAAGCCAATAAATTGGATTTATTACTTATTGTACATTAGTCACAAGTGCAACCCATCATGAATCATTATTGAGGAAAAAAAACATTTTCTGGGTTTTGTAACCTTTAATAGGAAAATTTAAGAGATTTGTAGAATGTGACCACTTGCCATCTCTTAGTTTGTCAACTAAAATTCACTAGTTTTCTTCATTTTATATTTCTTAAGATAAAAATTAGACCATATAAGCATTTTTACTGAGCTGTTTTATTTCCTAGGTTGCCAAATAATCCTTAAGTTAATTATGAGAAAATTCCTAGTATAGGCCTTCCATCCATATTTAAGCACAGTCACCTGTGCTCTAAGATCACTGACTGTATGCCAGGGCTCAGCTGCCCAACAGGACAATCCTGAATTCACAATGATCATGAATTCAGCCATATCTATCCTGGCCAGTCACTGCTTCCCAAAATCAAATTGCAAGACTAGTTCTACTTCAAATTGGACCCTGCTAATAGAGATTGCCTACTTGCTGCTTTACTCAAATGTGAAAATTGCTGTGGAGCATGAGTATTCTCTATCATCTTGGAAACTCTTTCTCCATAATGTGGTTTAGTGAACTTCTCTTGAATAGTGAACTTCTCTTTTGTTTTTAAGTGATGCATAATAATGCTTATCACTCAATTATTAATTTTTATCTAGTATTTGTTGCTAAGTAGTGGAATTTTGATCACTTTTCTAACACCTGAAATTATCTCCTATGAAAATACAATGTTAATATTTGATTTAGAGAATAAAATTGTATGCTGCCCAGAGTCCATATGTCCTGGTGACCTTGGAGAAAGATAAATTGTATTTGCATCTTGCATCAGATAAAACTGACAATTCTATACCCTAGAGTTAAAATATGAACCAAATTAAATTCCCACCCTGTACAGAACTCAAATTTTAATAGGGGATAGTTTTCTTTTGGTTTTTTGCAAGGCAATAGGGTTAAGTGACTTGCCCAAGGTCACACAACTAGATAATTATTAAATGTTTGAGACCAGATTTGAACTTAGGTCCTCCTGACTCCAGGGCAGGTGCTCTATCTACTGTGCCACATGGATACTATAACAAAGCAACCCCCCCCAAATAATTAATAAAGGAAAAGCTTTAAAATTAAGGGATTTAGAAAACCTTCCTATGAAAGGTGACTTTTTTTAGATGAGTCTTCAGGAATTCAGAACCAGAGATATGAGAGAAATCATTCCAGGTGGATAAAGTACCATAGGTTAGAGATAGTATCTTTTTAAGTAATAAAACAATTGGAATTTCTTGCTAAAGGGAATTCCTTATATTTGAAGTTCTCCTATATGAAAAATTTTTTAGATCCTTGACCTATTGAAACTTAGATGAGCATCATATAATAGAAATTTAAAAGAAATAGATCTAAAAAGTTCAATTAGTTTGAGTAAGGTTCATTTAGACACTGAGCTCTGCTTATAGGACTAGTATTACCACATACTTTACTTAAGAAAGAAAATGAGTAATGGAAAAAAAATGGTTGAAGACTGAAACTTGTATTGATAAATTTTCTAAACATAAGGAACTTAAGAGATCTCCATGGATATAATTATCCAGCATTCTTGCTTAAACATATCCAGTAATGAGAAGCTTGTTTCTTGAGAAAGCAATGTATTGATTTATAAGTAGGTATCATTTTAAAAAAGCAATAATAAGTTTCTTATTTTGGAATTTCAATTTTTTTTTTTTTGAGTTCTATTCTCTGAAGCAGTTTAACAGTAATAGCATGTTTCGGGGTCAAATTCTGATCTGGCCACTTATCTATGTAACCTGGGGCATCACTTCACCTCATTTCTCATTTCTAACATGACTAAGTGGTCTAAATCAGAAGTCATAATTGTAACTGCTTGGAGGTCAAATTTTTCTACTGCCAATTTTTGTATGGCTCATGTTCTAAGAATGTTACGTTTTTAAAATTTGCAAAAGAAGGCCCAAGGGCTATATAGTTTGTTTCCCTTTGGTCTAGATCTATAAGTGCAGTATGCAAGAGAATTCATTGGGATCTGTAAAAAAAAAGTAGAACATTTGTAGTTTTGTATCTTAAATGAAAATAGTTACTATTAATTTATAGAATGTAGTATACATTAGAGCTCTCATTCAGAGTTGGGTTATAGATAGATATCCTAAAGGAAGTTAGAACTGCATCCTGAAAAGGGATGCTTTCACTTGCTTTCAGTTCAGTTATGTTGTATTTATGCTTTGTATAGAACTATTATTATACTTTTATTTTTTGGTTTTTAAACTCACAGAATGCACATGTGGCTAAAAGAATTCCTGGACATTTCTGGACTTATATTCAGACCTTCAAATTGTTGTATGAGATTACTGGCACAAGGTCTTAAACCAAAATTTTAAAATAAAAGGAAGCATATTCAATTACACTGTTTTTACAAAAAATATCTTACTAGTACTGTGTTGTTTTTTATTTTTTTTGCAAGGCAATGGGGTTAACTGGCTTGCCCAAGCACACACAGCTAGATAATTATTAAGTGTCTGAGGCCGGATTTGAACTCAGGTACTCCTGACTCCAGGGCCAGTGCTCTATCCATTGTGCCACCTAGCCGCCCCTACTATTGTTTCTTTATGGAGACTTAAGAATGATTCTGTGCTCCTAATTAGTAGAGTTAATAAATATTTTAAAACCTTTAAGTTTTCTGTTTTATCTCTGTATACAATATATTTATATAACAATATGTGAATTTATATTCCTGTATTTTTATAGATGTTGCTCAAAAGATTAAATTTGAAGACCATTTGTTTAGATCAGGGCTGCCCAACCTTACTTTTAAAAGTTTTTATTGAAACAATAGACAATATATTTTGATTTACCATTTTAGTGACAACTGTATGGTAACTTGACTTTGTTTACTAAAACATTAAGCAAACCCACAGTCAGTCACATAAAATATGTTGGCAGCATGTAGCCAGTAGGCCGCATTTATGACAGCCCTAGTCTAGTGACCATTGGTCTAGAGAAACTCTAACAAAAGCCTTTCCATCTCCCAGATTGTAACATCCTATAAACTCTTGCTTCTGGTCCCTTGGATTCACTACCCTTTCTCAAGATAAATCTCAGTCCAGTTTTATAATGAGGGAAAAAATCATTCTCATTCTGAGGGAAGCCATTATTTGTTCATTTCATTTTTTCCAGTTGATATAGATGCTAAGTAGAGACCTCTTCTAGAACCCAGATGACTCCTGCCTTCTAGTAATTGCATACGTCATATTCACTAAGAGCTGCTTTGATAGAACCCTAGGCTGTACTACAACATTTATAGACTCATCAGATTCATCTGTTTAAATGAAATCTTTAAAATTTTAATGACAAATTCATAAATATATTGATCAAATTATATATTTGAGTTTAATTCTGCCATGGACTATTGTAATCTTCATAAAATTATATTTTTTGAAGATATAGGATTAATACATATGTATGATCTTATTTCAAGATATAAAACGTTTTATGTCCTGTTTCAAATCCATTACATTTGAAAATTTTGACTAAATCATTCAATTCATTTTCTAATATCTGATATAGAATGATTTTTCCTTATGCTGTGTATTACCCTGTTTATTATCTAATTCCATTTAGTTATCTCTGTCATTTGTCATTTTTAATGCCCTAATTCACGAATTCTGAAATCTGTGAACTTGTTATTTTTTTTTAGTAAATATATTTCAGTATAATTGCCTGCCTATGTATTTTTATTTTATACATTTAGAAGTATTATTCAGAGGAGTCCTTAGATTTCTCCTGAATGCAAAGGTTTCCATAATCTACAAAAAACAATAAAAACCCCTGGTCCTACTGTATGTCTTTATGATGAATATGTACTGAATAGTGATGTGTCAGTCATATTTTGTTAAATCAGTTTTATTTATCATAAAGATTGTTATTTTAAGAATTATAGGATTAATTTTTGGTTTCTTATATGTATCTTTTAATAAGTAAATATAATGTGTTACTTTTTAAAATTTGACTTTTCATATACAGGTAACATTGGTTCAATTAATCTCAACATCCAGTTGCATTTACAAATCTTTTCCAAATCTGGTGGGCAATTAGTACTAATATTGTTTTATCAGGATTTCTCCACTGGAAATTCTGTCTCTTGAAATCCTTTTCTGTTTTGTAGGTACTCTGAATTCTAAGTCAAGTAACATTGTCAGGTCTGGGAGACCAGTCCCCACTGTGGTCTGTTGTATTTTCAGTAAGAGTGCAAAAAACGTTACCAAATAAAATAAAACTCAACAAATTAATATGTTTTTCTTATTTAATTATACATTAATAATCAGCATTTTTCCATATATTTCATTTCTCTTCTCATCATTGTGCTATTAAGTTCAAATCAGGACAAATTGTAACTGTAAGAAGCGGGGAAAACTATGCAAACAACAAGAGAATCACTCATAGACACACAGAATTAGAAAAATGTTTAAAAAAAAACACAATAGAGCCAGGAAATTAATAAAGAATTAGTGATGGTAATACTGGGGTATATTAAAAGAACAGGGAGATAGCATTCTTATTTTTATTAGAAGTAACCACTGTTCTTTGCAAATTATTTCTTCCATGGATACAGTATACTTCTAGTTTTCCTTCTTTTATGTTATATCTTTAGAATTTCTTCCTTAAGTTAGTGTTTTTGTTTTTTCAACAACCTTGAAATAGTTTTAGATTTGTGAAGGATTAACTTTCACTTTAGAAAGATATTTTGAAACTTACAGAAGTTGGTGGGGGTATTTATTAGCTATACCTGAAAGTACCTTTCTGTGCAAAGTCTTAGTCTTGTTCTTTAAAAGATTAGGGCTGTCCTAAGGGACTGAGCCTCAAAATTATATTGAAGTCCATTTTTATTTTGTTGTGGGTTAAAAAGAAATAGCTTCTTCTGAAATCTTATTTTCCATTTTATTTATGAGTTGGTAGAAATAATAACAAGTGGGGAAGTATTTTTTGAATTATTTAAAAGCAAAAAACTTTTAGAAATCTTAGTTAAATGTTAGTTTTCTTTTGAAACATTGAAAATAACTAGACAAGTACAGGAGAGAAGAAAAGAGCACCGTTTTTAAACAGGGATCCATAAAGAGAAGAAAGCAGGAATGAAAATTAGATTAATTTAAGGGTTATTGGATCATAGACCCAGAGCTGAAATGAAACTAGAAGGCAATCTAATATCCTAATTTTTTTATTTTTCTCTTAAAATTTATTTTAATGATTTTTACATGTTACTTCTGTCTTCCTTCCCCAGATTCTATGCAAAATCCTACCTCGTCACAAAGAAGTATAATTAAACAAGACGGATTACTATGTTAGCGATGTTAACAATACATACTCCAATTTGTCTACTGAAAGGATAGAGTTATGCTTAATTGTCATTCTTCTGAAGTTATAATTAGTTACTGCCTTAACCTCAATTTATATGTTTTAAAGTGTTTAATATTGTATTCTTTTTCATTATTTTGGTTGTTATTTTAATCATGTATGAATCTTCATAAATCTATTTGGCTCCATTTGGAGTTTTCTTGGCAAGGATACTGGGGTGGTTTATCATTTTCTTCTCCAACTCATATTACAGATGAGGAAACTAAGTCAGACAAGGTTAAATCGCATGCCTGTGGTCCCACAGCTAGTAAGTGTCTGTGACCAGATTTGAACTTAAATTTTCCTAACTCCAGGCCCACACTCTATTCCACTCTTCCACTTAGCTGCACTGGGCAAGTGATATTTTCCAGTAAAACAATATAAGCAAAATTCAAATGTCTTGATAACTACAGAAAATCCATGCCCTTACTTAGTGCACCACAGCCTCATTATCTTATGAATGAAGGTTTGATTTGAGGATGAGGCATCATAATTTTTTTTTTCTGCTTCTGGATTATACCTAGTGCATTTGGAAGAAATCTCTACCTTCACTTATCCTATGTTATCATTTTTATTGCTCTGTCCTCTGTGACACCTAGCTGCCCCTGGTAGCTTTCTTTTACGAATAAAGCAAGAATAATATTCTCTAAGAATAATTATCATGTTAAAACCATTATACCAAAAGGATTCCTTTTGTGTCCAAAGTTACAATTACAGAACTGCATGTGTCAAGGTTGAAGGCAAGGATAAGAAAGTGTGAAGTCATCCTTTTCCCACTTTTTACCCTGACTGAATTAATTTTTTTATAGTATGTTGGAAAATAATTTCTTCTTAATATTACATGTTTACAAATTTTGAACTCTTGTGGGCTTTAGAGATCTTTTAAGTTCTACTCCTTTGTTTTATAAATGACATATGTAAGTACATGCCATAGGTAGGATTTTATTATTTATCTTCTGACTTTAATCCCATTATGGCTTTCAATCATGGATTGTTATTATTTTAAAGGGTCCATGGAGATCTTCTGCTCCAACTTCCCCTTCCCCTTTTTAGATATGAGGAAACCACATAAACATATCAATATATGCACATGCATTTATATGTGTATTATATGAAAATAAGCATTCATATGTAAAGTAAATATACACAATATTAAGCAAAACTATTATAGCATAACAGTAGGGTCAGAAGGCAAAAAGCAAGAGTATAAAAATTAAGTTAATGGCGTGGATGGTAAAGAAATTAGATTTTTGTCTATAGTGCAGAGTAGTTTGAGAGAATGCTAGGATCAAGGGAAAATATATGCATACATACACACATCACATACCTGTGAGATATATGCATGTACATGTATGTATATGGATGGCAGAGTGTTAAGTATGTTTCTAGATAGAATAGAAATATTATAGTATTAACTAAAGGATCATTAGTATAGTTGACTTGGATAAGTTGAGAAAGGCCTCTTTTTAGTGAACAGATCACTAATCAGAATAATGTTTTTAACAAATCATAAGGAATGGTTTTAGTATGAAGATGGTAAACAAAATCAATTTTTTGCCCATCCAAATTCATAGACTTCATTATATCCATGATTCCCATATCATCCAATAATTACTGGGCTACATGGACTATATTATTATGATTATATATCAAATTTATAATTAAAACGAGTTACATGAGTTTGTAACACATATTGCAGTAGAATCTAGCAGAATGTGTGTCATTATCTTGAAGTGGCCCAAGCAGGTAGTTTTCCTGTGCTCCAAACTGTTTCCAATTCCAAATGTCAGTCATCTAGTTATCAGCCATGTACCATTTTAGAGGTGAGTGGGAAGATCAAGAGACAATTCCTGAGGTCCCTTATTTAATGTTCTATGACTGTTTGTGTTGGGACTGTGTTAGAAGAAATATACAGAATTGATTGACTAAGATAATAAATAGGGAATGATAGTTCATGGAATGATGAAGTAGGATCATTTAGAATGTCATGTTATGAAAGAGTAGACTACAAGAACAAAATAAGGTTCTGAGAAAGAATAGTATGAAATGAAAACCTGAAATACTTCCACCATTCATGTTCAATTTTCTTATCAACATTAGTTATAGTTTTTGCATATTACAGAAGAAAAGACTTAATATTTCTGGTATATTTTTATTTCTTCCTGAGTTCTCACAAAGTCATTAGCTTCCTGTAGTTTCATTCTGCATTTGAAGGAGTTATTTTCTTCAGAGAGCTTTTTAATCTCCTTTTCCGGTTGGCCAATTCTGCTTTTTAAGACATTCTTCTCATTTGCCTTTGTGTTGCTTTTTCCATTTGTTCCAAACTCATGTTTAATATATTATTTTCTTCTGTATTTTGTATTTCTTTCACCAAGGTGCTCACTTGATTTTCATGATTTATCTGCATTGCTCTCATTTCTCCTCCTAATTTTTCCTCTACCTCCCTTAATTGCTTTTCAAAGTCTTTTTTGAGCTCATCCATAGCCTGAACCCATTTTCTATTTCTCTTGGAAGTTTTTTGGATACGGAAGCTTTGATTTGTCAGCCTTTGAATCTTACATGGGACCAAAGTAGTTTTCTGTGGTCAGATTCCTCTTTTATGTTGTTTGCTCATTTCCTCAGTCCATGACTAATTTATTGCACTTCCAAGGCTTTGGGGCTTTTTGGGACACCTCACAGGGACCTTAATTCTTCCAGGGTCTTATGAGAGGATCTCTCTTGCCTGTCTGTCCTCTGTTATGTGGATGACCATCCTCCCCTCTGCCCTGGAGCTGTGAGGAGGACCTCTGCTCGGCTATGGTAGTGCGGGAGCCCAAATTGCAACCTGGATCTGAGTGTGGGCATAGAGCAGAATCCTGCCCCAGGGAGAGCAGAGAGACCTCTGCAGTCTCCCCTGTCTCCCACTGCAGGTTCTTCACCACAGGGCTGCTCTGAGGCTGAAGCTCCACTCTGCACTCACTCTGGTGGGGCAGAGTTCTCTCACCACTCCTTCCTGCTGTCCCTGATGATCCCTGGGCCAAAAGATACGGAAACTGCCCCCTCTGCCATGGATCCAGGCACCCTGCCCTGCTGTGCTGCGCTGCAGCTTTCTCCCACCCCTTGTCCTGGTGAAACAGACCTTTCCTGTGGAACTTGCAAGTTCTCTTAGACTGGGAAATTGTATCATGTAGTCTTTGTGTTGGTTCTGTCCCTCTAAATTTTGACTAGATTCAAAATTTGACAGCTTTTGGAATTTTGGGGTGGGATGAGTTTCTGGGAATTCCTGCCTTCACAGCACCATATTGGCTCTGCTTCTCTTAAGAATACTTCCAAATATATTTCCTAGTATGAAATAACTAGCTCCCAAGCATTTTGGGCTTGGAAGTAAATTACTACTACTACTACTCCTCTTTGTCTTTCTTACAATGACACATGATGGTATTATTTATTATTCTTGGAGCATTCAAGTTCAGCCCATTTCAGATTCTGCTTATCAGTTGACTTAGATCCATGTTGTCAACAACTACCTAAAATAATAATTTCATAATTATCAATAGTTATTTTAAAGTAACTCGCATATTTATTGTTGTTCAGCTGTGTCTAACCATAATGTTCATGGGGTTTTCTTGACGAAGCTACTGGTGTGGTCTGCCATTTCCACCTCTAGCGAATTAAGGCATACAGAGGTTTAGTGATTTTCCCATGGTCCCAAGAAGACTTGGGTCTTCTTGACTCTAGACACAGTGTTCACTCTTCTGCAGCCTACCTCTCTGAACTCACATCCTCTCCCAAAAATCAAACTTATGCATTTAGTTTTCAATATTGTACAGTTATTATTTCCTATGCTGGATGCTATGTAATAATAAACATAACTATTATGATTTTTTCTTATTCTAAAGTCCTTGCTAATTAGACAGGCTCTCAGCAGCTCATTTTATAAGAAATAGTTTCGTATCAGGCATTCAATTAAATTATACTTTGAAATTAGAATAATTGGATGGTCAACTTTGTGTTTGCATGGACAACGTAGATCAACAATGATGTACCCCCTTTGTGTGATTATTTGTATGAAGCAAATCTTTTCTTCGTTAAACATGAACAGAAATAGTCTGAAATTCAGCCTCTTTAAACATTTAAACACTACATTAGTAGTGAGCAATTTGCGATTTTGCAAGGAAATCGCAGTTTCCAAATAGGGTTTAAACCATAACTTTCCCTATTTTCCAGTTGTGAATTCCCACCCATGTACCACATCTTACTGATGTTCTTAAACCAGCTGTATGGCATAATGTAGATAATATGCCATTTCCATCCCCACTTTTTCCACTCTGCATTGTCAAGTGACAGTGAATTTCATTAAGTGATTTTGACATGATTATCACTCATCTATATATTCTTAGGATTGTTTAAAGGGCATTATCCAGAGTATGGAATTTTTTTTCTGAAAGGACTCTAAATAGTACATTGTCCTTAACATTGGTGAAATATACTCAACTCACGGGATGTTATTGCTTCGCACATAACTGAAGAAACTTACTGCAGCAGCTTCATTTGTCTTAGAATTTTGTTTGATGTTATCACATGCAGGGGTGACATCTTGTTTGAGTGACTGACATACCTTCCCCCCACCCCCAGAATTGATCACTATGCAGTGGAAAATGGGCAGTATATTTCTTCACTTTCATTCTTCAAACTGTGTTAAAGGGAGAAAGCTGACACATCCTAGTACCTTTGTTGGAGAGGAGTAGAATTCTATCTGGAAAATCATAAATCAGAGCTTGACTTCCATTATGACTCAGAGTTTTTCAAGAACAGCCAAATCTAAAAAACTCAGATAAAAACATCATGTTGAGGGGAGGAGTGGGTGAAATGGAAGTTTGAGGGTAAGGTAATTGGTACATTATCAACAGTTGGTTACTCTATGGATAGAATACTGGTTCTGGAGTCAGGAAGACACCTTCCTGATAAAATCTGACCTTAGATACTTACCAAATGTGTGACCCTGGACAAATCTACATATTGAAAGAGAGCTAGAAAGAGAATGGCAATCACTTGGGTATCTCAGTCTAGAAAACCAATGGGGTCACAGAGAGTCACAGACAAATGAAATGTCTCAACAACAATGAAAATTCATATGCTACTAGATGTTGTGACAAAACTACCATCTCCATTAGCCTTTGTCCATTTTTAATGTGACATCTAAGCAAAGACTTAGGAAATTTACAGAGTACTGAGTCTAAGATCATTTCTGAAAATCAACCTGGCTCCTGCCTGGGAATGTCACCACTATCTTTTATACTTTTTTTCTTTTGGGCTATAGGCTTTGAATTTTTTTTCTGGCACTATTTTGATCTGGAAAGACATTTAATATGTCTTGTGTACATGGGAGTGAGTTAGGCACAGAAGACAAAAAAATACAATAGTTTTTTTTCTTTTCAAGAAGCTTAAATCTGACTAGGGGCACACACATACACACACACACACACATATGTATGTGTAATATGCCATATCTTTTCCCCTCTCTAGTTATGATACCAGCCACTGTCTATGTTTACTTCTCCTTGCACCACTGAACAAAAAAAAAGGATATATTAAAAATAGTAACAATAGTTTTCCTAGTCCTCCTGTCTGCAAATTGTCTCCTATTATTCTTTGTCTGACAGGAATGACAGTTGATGAGGAAAATGGACAAGAATTCCAGATGAGCAAAAGCAACATACATCAAGCTTGGAAAACTGGTGGTCCCTGTAATCAGCTGGTTTTAACACATACACACACACACACACACACACACACACACACACACACATGCAACCACATTTGCTGAGATATATACACTGCTGATTTTTTGGGTGCAAGAGAATTAACTTTATCTGTATCAGCCCAATGTCTTATAGCCTTATAATATCATTAAGAATTCCTTATACTAGTAAGCAGTTGCTTTATTTGTTCAGTTCAACTGAACACATTAACACAACAAAACTTCTTTTGACCACCTCCATACAACTTGTGTTGCTAATACAACAAATTAAAAGAATAACAAAATTCATTCTTGCACATGCATGTCTGGGAGGACCTTTTGCACATCCATTAGTCTTGATAGAGAAGGTAAAATTTACTTTTACATGAATGGGGCTATATTTTATAGCAATGCTTTAAAAGGCTTTGCTACTTAACAGACCCAGTATGTATTATTTGCATTCAATTTATGTCATGCTTCCTCATAACTTACACTAGGATGCCTCTTCATGGCCCCTGTCTGGTTCTGACATCTCAACCTCCTTATCATCTAGGAATGCTTTTAAGCTCCTGCTTATTTCATTAGATGGGTGGTATAATACTTATCTTATGACCAGTCTCTTCACCAAAAGGTCAGCAACCAGATGATGAATGTTTTTCCCTCTAGTAATTCTTGTTGATGCTATACTAAGGTATAGAGAAGGCTTATAATCTGCATCAATGAAGGGGAAAACCATAACAATGAAATCATGGCTCCTCCAGCTGATGAAATATCATTGATGTTTAGAGTAAATACTCTGTCTTTGCTGTCATTTTCAAAACTCTTACTACATGGTAACCTTTTTAAAGCATTGTCTAAGAAGTAGTTGGGGATTGGAGTTGAAGGAATAAACAGGTTTATTATTATTATAATTCTTTTAGTTGAAAGCATTCATGCTTTGTGAAGATACCAAGGAAGATCCTGTGACTTCTATTTAGGTGTCTACTATGAGAAACTGTTATAACTTAAGTCTTAAATTGGCAGGTTTCCAGCTAGCAAGAATGGAAATACTTTCTAAAAGATATTAGGATTTAAAAGTGATGAAAGAATTTACATGGGAATGGAAGTAAACCTTTGTTAAGTATTTAAGTAGACATTAAAATAACAAGTGTATGGTACTATAACATGTGGACAATCATTTTTAGAGTACTAATGCTTTTAATTTTTTTACATTCATGAATTATTTAAGCCATTGTCCCTGCAGACCCACATTATGCAAAAGAATATATTTTATTAGCCTTTAATAATTTCATTATTAAAGACAAAAGGAACTTATACTATTTAATCAGTCTTGGTTTACAGAACATCAAAGTTTACAGAAGCTTTGATTGCTGTAACCCTAATATTAAAGAAAGATTAGCTTTTGGATTCAGTTAATTGTATATTAAAAATCCTTAGGCAATCAAATTGCTAAGCTTTTTGAGCATATCAATATTATTGGGTCTCTGAATCAAATGTTCACAGAAGTGATAGGAGGTAAAATGATCAGCACATTGGCAAAGGATTTATGATTGGAGCTTGGGTGTTAAAGTGCCTTCCAGAACCAAACTGTGAGGGCATATTTATCTTGAATTATTGATTGGAATAGTTTAATCATATATTTTTACTCTGTTGGGTATCAGATACTATAAATTGGAGATTTTGAAGTTATCCATGCATAGCTCTGAATCATTTGAGGGTACTGTTGAAAGGAGGGTGTGAGTACTATGTTTGTCAATCATATTTAATGTGAGAATAAATTTACCATGTGAGATCACTTCAAGCAGTTGTAAGAAGTCATTTTACAAGTCGATTTAATCAGTGACATTGTTCTTCATAGCTATTATATTCCATAAAGTATATTTTTGACATAAACTTTTTTCTTTATTGTGGATGGATTCTTTAGAAATAAAATAGTTTCAGGCCAGTTTGAGGGGAAACAGATTGCTTGTGATGGTTTTTCAGTGACACGGTGACATATTTTTGTAAAAGAGTGGATTAATTCTAAAATAGTTTTCAAAGATGAAAAGCACAGTATTTGTTTAAGAAGTTTTACTTATTTCCAGTATACTTTGAAATCATTGAAATAAAAAGTGGCAAGTAGACATCCTGTTAAATTCATAAGGGGAAAAAAAACAATTAAAAGTGATCAGACTATCAAATTTCATCACACATGCTATTGATTCATTTAAGTTTCTGCCACATCAGGGCATTTCTGACTTTCTTATGAGAACCTTTTGCTTTTACATTAATAAGAGAGAAAGCATAATTAACTTGCAGGGGCCACGGCAGTCATCTGTCATGAAGATGATTTGTTTCAGCAGTGTAGATCTTTTATGATCTGGAGATGGTGAGGGGTTTCACTGAGACAAGCAGTCTGAGAAGTCTGGAATAACTGAGTTTCAGTATAGACCAGTTTAGGACAGGGCTTTATAAGTGATTTACTTCCAGCAACTAGTTATAACCTTGGAGTAATTATTGAAGTCAGCAGAACAGTATCCTACCATGGTTGTGAAGATTAAATACCATTCTAGGCATCACTATAGAGGAATATAGGAGAATAGGAACAAAACACTATATGTATATATGTGTGAATAGACAGTATACATATACACATTTAGAATAAGGGTATTAGAAACAAAACAGTATGCAGATGTAATTAATCAGGAAGCATTATTAAGTTCATACTTTTATTTCAGTATATCTGTAAGTATACAGAATCTATAAAAAAGAATAATGTATGACATAGTGGATAAAATGCTCATGTTGGAGTCAGTCAGAGCTACATTCAAATTAAACACATTTCCTGTGTGGTCCATTTTGCTTTAATATAAATGAATGAGATTATACAAGTCTCTTAGAAGTTGTAGAGCAGGTATGCATCTGCATTGCCAGGCATTCATCTTTGGGATCTCCTTACACCAATGGAAAAGTAAAAAATGTGAAAACAAAGTTAGTTTTGGGAGGCAAGATCCTAACAATTGGATTAGGAAAAAGCTTCATATAAGGAATAATAGTAAAACTAGATTCAAATAAGTATTCTGTGATGGCATTCTACATCTGGAGTTACTAGAAAGACACAGAGGCCAGTTCAAGTGTAATATATGTGGGATAAGAAGAAGGCCATTTTGGTTACACTGTTGATAACATGAAAGGAAAGGGATTAATGTTTAACAAGACTGAATATATAAAGGGGCAGATTGAAGAATTTTAAATAGCAAATAGAAGCCCAACTTTTTTGGAGGGGCAAAGAAGGTAAGGTTTGGGAATGCTGAGTATCTATGACCTGTTTGCTCCTAGGGCTGATGCCACTGAAACTTTTGCTGGGCTCTGTTTTTCTTAACTGGGCCGGCTTTCCCTTCCTGAGGTAGCCTGAGGTTCTCTAAGACTGAAGGCTAGGGGCGGCTAGGTGACGCAATAGATAAAGCACCCACCCTGGAGTCAGGAGTACCTGGGTTCAAATCCAGTCTCAAACAATAATTACCTAGCTGTGTGGCCTTTGGGCAAGCCACTTAACCCCGTTTTCCTTGCAAAAACCTAAAAAAGAAAAAAAAAAGACTGAAGGTTCAACATATTGATACCAAAGTTATTGCAGATATCCAGATAACTAACTAGTCCTTTGTTGCTCAGAGATCCTACACACAAATGTCAGATTTCCCAGCAGCAGGGTTTACAGGTATGTCCCTATTCTTATATTACAAAGTGGTTTATAGTTCTAGCTGTTATTTAGACAATAGAACTGAAAAACGTGGAGTGCAGCTAAGTTATTAGAGTCTCATTCTAACAATAAATCAAGTCTGGAAAACCATAAGCTGAGAGAACATAAAAATCAGTCTGCAAAATCATATGAAGGATATAGATAGGGATTTTCACCAAATTGTTAGTCAAACTAGGGACTTCTTCCAAAGCATCAAGAGGCAGATTTATAACAAACAAAGGGATTGTTTTATATCACTTTTTTTAGGGTTTTTTTTTTTGCAAGGCAATGAGGTTAAGTGGCTTGCCCAAGACCACACAGCTAGGTAATTATTGAGTGTTTGAGGCCAGATTTAAACTCAGGTACTCCTGATTCTGGGGCCAGTGCTGTATCCACTGCTCCACCTAACTGCCCCCATATATCACTTCTCAAACTAATTTCTTACTTTTCAGAGATGGAATAGGTTGAATGGGAAAAAAACTACCTTTCAAAGAAAATGTAGAATGTTCTATAGTGGAATAAGGCAAAATAAGGGTAGATCATGAAAATTTGAAGCTAATATTCAGTAGACTTGGGGGGGATACATAAACAAAAGTATATGCCAACAAGTATAAATTAATGTAAACCTAGTGGAAAAAGTGACAAGGAATCTTATCATCCTGCTTATGGTATTGCCATTTGATATTTTGAGGCATCCTTTTCTAATTATGTTTTTGGATTTTTTAAATATTTTAGTTAGTTTTTCAAAATACAGTAATTTTTACCAAAGTTTTGAGTTTTACATTTTTCACTCCATCCCACACAATACAACTTTTTAAAATAGAAGATGATAAACTTTAGTCTTCATTTAAACTCTACTGTTGCTTTTCTGGATATGCATAGTATTTTCCATCACAAGTCTTTTAAAATTGTCTTTGATTATTGTACTGCTGAAATACTCAAGTCCATCATAGTTGATCATCACTCAATGTTATTGATACTGTGTATGCTGTTCTTCTGATTCTATTCATTTTTTTAGCTGTATCTGACTCTTCATGACCCCTTTAGGTTTTTTTGTGGTAAAAATACTGGAGTACCTTGCCATTTCCTTCTCAAGCTCATTTGACAGATAAAGGAAACTAAGACAAAACGGATTTAAGTGACTTGCCTAGGGTCACACAGTTGGTCAGTGTTTGAAGCCAGATTTCAACTGAGGAAGGTGAGTCTTCCTGACTCCAGACCCATGTTTCTATCCACTGGATCACCTACCTCAAATCTGTTTAATAACTATTGTTCAAGGGGAAGAGTACTAGATTGGGAGACAGAGGATCTGGATTCAAATCCACATTGTTAAATTATACTGGTAGGTACATTTTAATTTTGTTTCTTGTTATTTTCATTTTTATCATATCAAATTGTTCCTTTCATGCAGGGAGTCTTAAAGATTTTTCTTTGAGGGTAAAAGAAAGACTAATTAGATTAAACTGGGAAGATTGGACTAGGAGTAATAGAATTACTAATGCCTATTGTAGAATAGGCAGTTACTAAATGCTTTTTGAAATTAGATGGATTTCATTGGGTGGTTTTTTATTTAATGCTAATTCTGTAAGACTTGAGAAATTATTGTACATTGTCATTGACATCAATTTGATGATTTATCAGTCTTCACTAGACCTTCAGGCCAAACAAAGCTTGCCTTTGGCTCCATGCTAGTTCTGAATTCCTCTCTCATATTGGTCTTCTTCCCAGGTCCCAGGACTCCTGTGCCAACTTTGCTACCCTCTGGCTTTCCAGTCTGCTACTTCACATAGGCTTGTGTTGATCTAAAAGTATACCAAATCATACAATTGTTCCTTATTCTCTTATTATTATTAATTTTATGGTCATCTGATAAAATTAATACAAATAAATTGTGAATGATAGCTGTGATACCCCCTTCCTCAAAGATTGACATTTTACATTCAAATTTTTAATGTATCTTTTTATGTCCCCAACATTTCCTAATATGCTCCTCACCAGGGACTTTTTCTTTTTTAGCCCAATCTGTTCTTGTCTTCTATCTATCAAGCAATGAGTAAATCCTGTTGACTTAATGGAGCTTTGAGGGCTCCAAATGTGGGGTATTGAAATTCCTTCAGATTCCTTCCTGTACAAGAAACCATTTGATAATTTTATACTTATGCCAGACTTGGTCACCAGTGTTATGCCTTCTATAATTCTAACACAATGGACTGCTTGATGGACCAGTGGGTAAAACACTAGTCCTGAAGTCAGGAGAACCTGGGTTCAAATCAGGCCTTAGACTCTTACTTGCTGTATGACCTTGGGGCCATCTCCTGTCATCCTGATTCGTATCTGACCATTGCACCCAGTGACTCAGGAGGAGAAAGTGAATCTGATGACTTGGCATAGCACCCCACTCCCACCCCCCAATCTAATTCATGTGCATCATCTCTTAGTCTATGATATGTAAATTCCCATCATCTATCTTTTTTCCCTTTTAAACTTCTTAACTTATTGGGATACCTATGGATGCAGTGGAAAGAGTACTGGTGTTGGAATTAGGTGGATCTGGGCTCAAATTCAGCTTCATATACTTAATATGTGACCCTGGATAGGTTACATAACCCTGATTGCCTCAATAAAGAAACAAGCAAGCAGAACACATCTTCATTAAACTTCTCTCCTAGGGGCTGCTAGGTTGCACAGTGGCTAGATCATCAGGCCACAGACACTTAATTACCTAACTGTGTGGCCTTGAACAAGCCACTTAACCCTATTCACCTTGCAAAAACCTAAAAAAAAAAAAAAAACTTCTCTCCTGAGCTCTTTCTTGTTTTACTTAGTTTGTAATATTAATTGTAATTTTTTGAGATTATTTAAATTTGGGGATTAATTTGGTTTGATAGATTTCATTTTACTTTTCAAATTTATTTCAATTCTAAATTCTGGCCATGGGTATATATTTTTGGAGGACAGTAATAAATGATCATGGAAGCATTTAGATGGTTCAGTGGTTAGAACTTTGGACCTAGATAGGTGGACCTGAATTTAAATCTGTCCTCAGGCACTTACTAGCTGTGAGAACTTTCTGACTCACTTAACTTCTCCTTGTCCAGGTTGTTGGAGACAACCAAAATGATATCACTATGTTAAGGGTCAATGGACAATGAGTCCAACTGTGGCTCAAAAGTCTTTGCCACAGGTTGGGCAAAAATACACCATATTACTATTCCAGCACCTCTGCCAAGAAAAGCATGGACCATATTGGTGTGTTGATGTTCATTGGGTTCTCAAGGAGTTGAACATTACTGAATTATAACATAGGGTAATCTAGTCTTTGAGAAAATTAAAGTCCAGAGTGATTAAATGATTTGTGTAGACAAGTAACGACCCAGATAGTCTGATTTCAAATCTAGCATTCTATTCTCTCCAGTGAAAAGTATCATTTCTGAAGAGTTTGCACTACTCTCATTGTAAACAGAATTGATCTTCCAGGCACTCTCACTAGATACTCCACCGAGTTCTAAAAAATTAACATTTAACCATCAATTTCTTTTTCTGGTAAAAGGAAATATCCTATGGTTCCATGAATTTTATTCTTTATTCTGTAAAACCATTGTTACTCTAAAAATAGCATTTTTAGAATAGAATGCAGAAACTAGTTCTACAAATAGGTTTCTTTTTTTCCTTAAGTATCTTTGACTTTTCTTTGTATGCCATCCTTAAATCCTTCCTACAAAACTCAGAGGAGTCATGTAATGTATGATATCAGGAGCAGAGAAATTTTCTCGAGTTGAAATTCACAATCAGGAGTTCCTGCCTTCACATAAATGAATCTGGCACATTGTGCCAAACTCAGATGGAAACTGAGTCCTGCCACAAATCCACATCCTCTATGTTCTACTCCATTTTGTTGTTTTTTAGAAATTCCCTATTTGCATTTTAGTCTGATTCAGTGTAATTAGGAGTTTTGGAGGTCTTGAATTTATCACTTCCCAATTCTAGACTGTGTTTTTGTAAACATTTATCCTATTTGAAAAAGGCCTTTCCTCTGCTGTTTTTTTTATGATAGTGTAAATGAATATGCTTGAACTCTTGTTTTTAACTTTTTTATTTTTTAGGTATTTGCAAGGCAATGGGGTTCAGTGGCTTGCCCAAATCCACACAGCTAGGTAATTATTAAGTGTCTGAGTCTGGCTTTGAACTCAGGTACTCCTGACTCCAGGGCCAGGGCTCTATCCACTGAGCCATCTAGCTGCTCCCCAACTCTTCTTTTTAAAATTAATATATGCAAAAATCACACCTTTCTTTTTTTTTTAAGATTTTTTTTTTTTCCTTTTGCAAGGCAAATGGGGTTAAGTGGCTTGGCCAAGGCCACACAGCTAGGTAATTATTAAGTGTCTGAGGCTGGATTTGAACCCCAGATACTCCCGACTCCAGGGCCGGTGCTCTATCTACTGCCCCACCCAGCCGCCCCCAAAATCACATCTTTCAATAATCCCTTTGACTACCTTTCTATTTTGTTACATTTTCTTGTAATTAGAATATTTCTTGGAAGAGTAATTCTTATAGCACATTGCAAATGAGAAACAAGGCCCTGTGGTCACAGCTTCCCTCTGAATGGTTAATTAGGTCTGAAAGAAAGATATTATAGTATAATTAAGTAGTAATGAATGAAGATTTTTGAAGTGTTTTGGAGGATGACGCAGAACCAGGAAACAGATTTGAAATCATCTACAAATTTACTATTTTATTATCTATTAAAAAATACCCCCTTGATGTTAAGGTAATTTATATTCTTTACCACCCCTCATGATAGAAGGTGAATTAAATGATCAGTTTTGCTACAGATATATATAATCATAATACATGTTAAAAATGGTTCTGACATTTCCAATAACATTCCATAAACATTTTTTTAAAAATCCATACTTCAGTGCTCTTTTACTGAGTACTAGAAGTCTGAGTAAGCCTGCACTTTTCTCATTCTCTGCCTTCTTCTGGCTGCCTATTTCCTATATTTACGTGAATTTTATTCCCTAAATTGTTTAGTTGTTTTTGTGTAAAGAGGGTTTATGATTGTTTATCTTCTTGGGAAGACTAGTATTTGTTGGACACTGCTTGCTTTGGCATTTCATTTATATATTGGTCATTTGGACAAAACATTTAACTTCTATGAATGTAGGTTCTTCATTTCTCAAGTGAGGGGATTGTCCTGATGACTTCTAATAAAGATGACGTAATTAAAGTATATGTGAGCATATTTATCCCTTGATTTGTAATATATAACCATATAACCATAGTTGTTAACTCAATTTTCACTTTTCAAATTCTTTGATTTTGTTTGTAAAATGAAATTTGATCCAGAAGTTGCACAAAAATTTTTCCTTCTAACACTGTATTTTTGAACAAGGATAAATACTTCAAATAAGTGTGACCCAACATTTGCATTTGCTAGTTTTGTCAATTATTGCAAAAGTTTTGTTTTGTTTGCTTTAGTTTTTTCCTTAGACTATTAAGCTGATCTTCTTAAATTACAAGTCTGATTCTCCTAGTAAATTAGAGAATCCTGACTATTTCCTACTTTCCAGTCTATTTAAAACTTCCTGTTTTATAAGCCAGACTGATCTCCTTCCTGTTCCCAGCACAAAAACTTCATCTCTCTGGAATTCTCTTCCTCTTTCAGAGTCTCCTGGCTTTCCTGGCTTCAGAGCTTACCCTTTGCAAGTCTTTTCTAGGTCTACTTTATCTTAGTGTTGTTTTTTTTTTTTAATTTATTTAAGGCAATGGGGTTAAGTGACTTGCCCAAGGTCACATAGCTAGGCAATTATTATGTGTCTGAGGCTGAATTTGAACTTGTCCTCTGGACTCCAGGGCTGATGTTCTATCTGCTGCGCCACCTAGCTGCCCCCTTCCCTCTTGTATTTTAGCCAATTTAATATCTTGTTTTGGCTATAGTGTTGTTGTTGTTTTTTTTTTGTTTGTTTTTTTGCATATCCCCACTTAGTCTATGTGCTCTTATAGACTGCTATTTGCCTTTAATTTTTTTTTTTAATCTCCAACCTTCAGAATGCTGTCTGGCAAATAGTAGTTACTTAATAAATGCTAGTTAACTGATTGACTGTATTAGACTATATTATTGGTTTATAGACATAGGGAGTTTTTCCATGGAAGGACTTGCTCTGCCAATCCAGACCAACCTCTTCTGCAACTTAGTCTGCTACATTTTGAAAGGAGTTTAAAATAACCTATCCAAGATCTGTTGGCCAGTCTGCCACAGTCTGCAAATAAATGCCTTGTTCTCTCTAGATGCTATTATCAAACAACCTCTGTGGGATTGACTTACTCCTTTATATTTATAATGATGGAATATCTGATTTGAAATCAAGACCTAGATTCAAATCCTTTACCATCAGTAGACTGAACAAGTCATTTCATAATCTGGCCCAGTTTCTTTGTAAGATTACTAGGGTTGGACTAAATTCCTTCTTATTATTTCTAACTCCAATCTTATGATCCCAATTACTCTGTATTTCACAATCATTTCAACACAGAAAATCATCATCAACCTATCACACTTGTAGTTTTGACTTTTCCTTGTTTCAAAATGCTACCTGTTTCCTAGCAAAAAGGATGGAAGAAATAAAATTCATATTAATTCTAAGCTCACTCCTAGCAATTGGAAACTATAACTCATAGACTCCAGGCTTTCTTTGCGAACATGTAAATATCATGCTGTCATAGTCATTTTTCCCCTCTAACATACAAAACTCATTTATTTATTACTAGCGGCCTCTAGTGTGTATTAGGTTTCTCCCTGTTATGGTCAATATGTCTGGAATATTAGTAACTAGAGAAAAGTTTCACAAGTTAGTATGAAGAAAAAATAAAGCACAGTTATTCCAGTCATCTTAGTATGTGACAAGAGCATTTCATTGTAACAGTGTAGCTACATGATTCCTGTTAAAATTAATAAGAATTTTACCATGAAACCCCTATATATAACAATTCTTCATTGCATGCTTCTGACAATATTTGTAGTTAACAGTTGTTTTCTCTAGAGTATGTCTTTCAATAGGCAGAAGAAAAAAATTATCTTCATAGTTATAAAATATCACTAAATTCAACTTATATTCAACTTACATTACATAGTGCTTTTTGTGCTTATGTAGCAAATGACCTTAGAATATTTTTACAAGTCATTCAGAGCAATCTCTAGGAAACCATTGTTGTAGAAACAAACTATGTTGATTCACTGAGCTCCAAATCACAGTTTATACTGATATTACTAATTTTCTTCTTGCACTGAATCACACACTGCACCAAAATATTTTTTAAATGATAAAAAACAAAGCAAAGACCTTTTGAACTATATTGAATAAGAACCAAACTAACATAATCAAGTATTTTCTGAATCAAATCACAGTTTTATTCAGTTTGTATTCCTAAGTAAATCATCCATGATCTCCTGAAATAGTTTGCTTGGCTTTGTGTATTCAGTCCTCTTGCCTACCAAATGGAATGACTGTTAATGAGCTCTGAAATGGATAAAAAGCCAGAGAGCCAGAAGAAATAGTGGAAAATGCAAGGTCTGCCAACCAGCATAGTTCTTTGAGAGACAAGAAATGTTAATGTTACCCATTATTTGTAAGAAAAATCCAATATGTGAAGCAGGTTATTTTTATTTGAGCTATCTTTTATTTGATACTTTTTGTTGATTATTCCTTTGGACTCAAACACTTTAATTTTGTACATTCCACTTTTCTGAACTTCCCTATCAACAATTTTATGGTTTCAGCTATATAGATTAACGTAAATTTATGTTATTACAAAAATCAGCTGAAGCCATTGAATTTAGTCAGTGAGTTTAAATGTCTTGGACTTTAAAATATTTATAATATATTTTTCTTCTTCTTTTACCTTTCAATTTAATCATGAAAATCTATATTTGGAATTATTTGTAATATGTTATAACTATTTAGAGTAACAACAGAAAATGTGAGAATGTTTTAAAAAAAAATAAGCTGCCTGTTGATAGGCAAGGCAAATAATTTTATAATAATTTTGTTATATTTTAATTTTAACTACATTTAATTATAAATGTACTTTATATAATAAATTATAATATTATGTTTAATAAATATTAAAACAATGTTTATTTTAACTTTTGATTATTATATTTTAATTATTTAAAATTTTTATTTTTTACAATTTTTATAGTTTTATGCTTATTTGGACAATTCATTTAATCAGATTTCCTCACACATAATTTTTGAACCTCACTATAGTAGATGGTCCTTTGAAGGGCAAACTTTCTATTAAAATGATTAAGTAGGATCTCTAAAAAATAGATGAATCAGAACCAATTTAGAAGTAGATTTCATTGTAATTTATTTAGTGCTCAGCAATTGCATAATGTTCTTGTTGGATTGAATCAGTCTAATATTTATTGAAAATCTAATGTATGTAGCATAAGTGGTGAGATGTCTAAAACTTGGACTTTGCCATCATGAAATTGACATTCTTTTTAATAACAATAACTGACATTTTTAGTGCTTTGAAGTTTGCAAAGCACTTCATAAATGATAATTCATTTGATCCTTACAACCAGCTGATTAAGTAGATTGTGGAAACCAAATCTAAGATTGGTTACATGACCAGTCTGGGGGTTACATAATTAGTAAGTGTCTCGGGCAAGATTTAATTTTTTATACTAATGTTCTGCTATATTCATGTATCATACATACAAAAAAATCTTTTTACTGTTTATCAATTGAGAAATGACTTGTAACCTTATAAATTTGATTCAATTCTCTTCATAATTTTGAAATGAGATCTCTTTCAGAACTAGCTATGAAAATTGTTTCCCAGTTTTTTGTTTTTCTTTTAATCTTGGGTGCATTGCCTTTATTTGTGCAAACATTTTGTAATTTATTATAGTCAAAATCATCCATTTTGCAATTCATAATGTAATGCATTTCTTGTTTAGTCATAAATTTCTCCCTTTAACCATAGATTCAACAGAGCATTTCTTGTTCTGTTACATCTGACTTTATTGGTTTGAAAGGTATTTTGTAATTGTGTTCATACAGTTTCTACATTTGTCTTGAGAACACTTTATTTTGTCTAGCTACTTTTTTTTTTTAGCAAAACACTGGGATTAAGTGACTTGGACAAAGTTACACAGCTAGGTAATTATATTAAGTATCTGAGGCAGCATTTGAATTCAGATCCTCCTGACTCCAGGGCCAGTACCACCTATCTGCCCTACAGTTACTTTTAAATGGAATTTCTGTTTCTTGCCCCTTGTGCTTTACTGTTCATCTGTAGAAATGTTGATGATTTATGTGGGTTTATCCTGCTACTTTCCTGAAGTTGTTATCAATTAGTTTTTCTAGAGTTCTGTGAGGTATATCTTCATATCATCTGCTAAAAGTGAGTTTTGCTTCCTCACTACCATTTCTAATTTGTCCAATTTCTTTTTCTTATTGCTAATGCCAACATTTCTAATACTATATTGAACAGTTGTGGTGATTATTAGCATCCTTGTTTCACTCCTCATTGCAGATACTCCTGGTTTATCCCTAGTCCATACATAAAACAATTAGCTAAGGTGACAAAAAAGGAAAATAATCGTTTTTGGACAGGATGCGGGAGAATTGATAACATTGATGCATTCATTGCATTGTTGATAGAGTTGTGAACTAATATAACTATTCTGGATAGCAATATGGAACTAGTCCCAAAGAGCAATAAAGCTAATCATACCCTTTGACTCAGCAATACCAATACTTGACCTATATATTTTCTATGAAGAAATCACAGAAAATGGGAAAAGTCCCACATGTTCAGAAATATTCATAGTAACTCTGTTAATTAAGAACTTAACTAATTTATTTATTTACTTGCAAATAAATGACATTCTACAAAAACATCTTTCCAAAAAATTTTATATTGTAAAAGATCATTAACCTTACTTGACAGTGGAATCAAGCAATGGTTTGTAAGAGAGTTCATGGTAGCTTTTCATCATACTGATCTCTAAAGGGTGGGATTGTAAAGGCATGAAATTGCCTAATGATCTTAAATAGCCCCATGAAAACAGTATCTTAGTTGAAATAGTGGTGTAAAGAAGTCAGTTAAGCATGACAATATCACAACTGTTATAATGTGGAAATGATATTACAGTAGGTTTTATAATATTACTTTGGTTATAGAATATTAATGATTTTACTGTAACATCTGTTTTGGTTGAGGTTAATAAGTTATATGTAATCCCCCCCCAGGTTACTCCAAAAATAATTCTCATTTTTCAAGTGTCATTAGTACTACAATATAACACACATCTGGAAAGTATCACTTATACCCAAATTTAGAATATGTACTTATTCAAAATGCCCAGATCCATGGCAACAGGAACCTCAAGAAAAGAAGATGGTCTTTTAATTGCAGAGATGAAAGTCAAATAACAGGAACGTTCAAAAGTTAGTACCATATCACATGAGGAAAAGATATAATTATTTAAGGCATCTCTGTATCCATACCAGGTGTATATTTTTGGCATATGCTTTGTTTAACATGAGCATCTCAGATTAATTTGAAAAAGACATACATTGAATTCTGACATACTAAATAAGGAATAAACTGACATCGGTGGACTTTAGTTGTTTTTCAACTACCTAATTTTTTCTCTCTTAAAGCACTCAACATAAGGAAATGTACTAGAATTTGTGTTATTTACTAGTGTAGAGGGAAAAAAATCTATTCCTGAACTCAGAAAAAAATTACATCAAAATAAAAGATTGTATTCTTTGCACATATTAATATAGCTCATAAGGACAGATATTCAGCTCCTTTTGCCTTTCTCTTCTTAGTTTTTAGCTGGTCACTGTCAAAGCCAATAAAATATTTAGAAGATTATAAAGTTGATTCCAGATATCTGAGAGATTTTTGCACAAATGAGTAGGTGATATATAAAGACAGACCAAATTGCTTACCATGAGCTGTTGAGTTTATAGTGTTTTTAATTTTAGGAAATTGACAATAAAGAGATTCACCCTATAACTTTTGCTGAAACCATAATGGTTTAGCTTTAACTTTCATTTTCAGAAGTTTACCATAGGGTTGATTGTGCTTGATATTTGATTGTTCATGTTTTTGGTATCTCAGTTTCTTTTAAATCTAATAATAATCTTAGAATCTGATTTGTTTTTTTTTTTACTTTTTGTTTTTTTTCTTGTCAGTAACATCAGATCTGTCTTTTGTTGTGGTTGAACCTTGGACTTTTCACATATATTATATCATAGGTTTTTTGGAGTGGAAGGTAGTAAGTTAGCTAGGTGCACAACCAGATTCTGGTCTTTAACTGGTATGATGAAAACATAAATAAGTCTTATATGAATTGGAAAATAATATGAAATAATACATATTGGGGAAAAAAATAAATCTTTCCTGAAGAATAAGGAACCTTCAAAGGGAAAAGCGATTAGGAGAAAAAATGCTTGAAAAGATGAGTTGATTAGCATATCTCTTTGATAAAAGTGTAATTGTATAGGCTCCAAAGATTTTAGTAAGAAACTCATGATGGTATTAATGCTAAGGATTAGACACAGGCATGAGTTGATCATGAATCTTAGAGTGTTGACCTTATTAAAAGAGTTAGAATGGATAAGAACATTGTTCTGCTCAAACCTTGGATGTTAGATTATTTTGTTAGATCTCAAGGAGACCCAAAAGTGTCCTCAAGAGACTTATAGATCCTTCAATAAAGACCTACATATGTTGACTGAAAGCTATAAAATGTTCTTCAATGTCTTGAAAGTGGTTTCCAAAGTTACTATTCTTAAGGGGTTCATTCAGAAGTTAATTTTATGCTGATCCTTAAAGAAGCTACTAATATATGAATTTCTCTATTAAAAAGAAAGTACAAATCAAGGATCAAGCCAGTAAGCTGAATTGGGTCTATTTATTGCTTATTATACATCAAAGTCACATGCAGTCCCTATTAGGAGTCATTCTTGAGCAAAAGAAATACTTTTGTTTTTTATTCTTTATCATGAAAAATTAAGAGATATGTTAGAATATAATGTAACCACTTGCCATCTGTTAGTTTTCCCATTAAAATCCAACAGTTTCCCTCATTTAAAATTTTTTGCAGCCAGTTTTACTGCAAGATAGCACTTGCTCCCTCTGAGGTTTTTCTCTAAATGATGGAAAAAGCTTCTGAACTGAGCACACAGCTTCATTTCCTTGGTTACCAAATGTGTGTCATCCTTAGGCTAACTATGAGAAAATTTCTAGTATCGGTCTTCCATCCATGTTTAAATACAGTTACTATGCTTTAAGATCACTGGCCATATACCCATACTTAGCTGCCCAACAGACAATCATGAGTTCAGAAAGACTGTCCTCGTACTCAGCCACATGTTTTCTGGCAAATCACTGCTTCCCAAAACCAGAATGCAAGAGAGAATTTGCTGATACATGATGTTACAAATGAAGCCTTTTCTCTGTATAATCAAGAATAGCTCTACCTCAAATTGTCCTCTGCTGTTAGAAATTACCTGCTTGCTACTCTACTCAAATGTGAAAAATGCCAAGGAACATGCATATTCTTCTCCATCATTTTCATAAAGCATTTCCTGCTAACTTTTTGGCATAAGATGGCATAAGATGTACTGATTACTTTTCTGTCAGTAGTAGCAGGTTCCATCCAAAAATTTAGCCATCTTTTGATTTGTATGAAAGGAAATGAACTAAAAGATCTAGAAGTAAGCCAATGAGAATTCATTTCTTGCTCACTTACTCTCCTTGTAAAACAATGAGGCATGGCTTGTAATTTAGCCTCTTAAGTTAAGTTTCTCTTGATAGATGTTTGTAAAACTTAAATAATCTCTAGGTTGGGTGCTGCACACTTATTTTTTTTTTCAGGTGTGTTTTGGGTTTTTTTTTTTTTGGAAGGCAATGGGGTTAAGTGGTTTGCCCAAGGCCACACAGCTAGGCAATTATTAAGTTTCTGAGGCCAGATTTGAACTTGGGTACTCCTGACTCCAGGACCAGTGCTGTATCCACTCCGCCACCCAACCATCCCTGCTGCACACTTATAATCCTGAGGGATTCTGATCTACATTAGTAGCTAATTTTGTGTCTGTGCTTAATCTCTTGATTATAGTACTCCAGGATTAGTATAGTACTCCAGGACTGCATAAAATAGGGATTATTCCCCCTAAATGGAGCAACTTTAATGCTTCTGTACTGATGATCACTGGAATTTGTCTAGGAGTGTTGGAGTGATTTCTTACATGGGCATGACAAGGAGATCCAGTTTCAAAAATATAATGAAAATGGTAGTAATAATATAGTATTTGTCATAAAAATCATATGAAATAATATATGTGATGTGATTCATTTTTCTTTTGTTAAATATTTCTCTCTATTAAGGCAATGGGGTTATGCATTTATGTATCATTCTTTTTTTTTTAAAGTTCGTGCAAGGTAATGGGGTTAAGTGGCTTGCCCAAGGCCACACAGCTAGATAATTTTTAAATGTCTGAGGCCAAATTTGAACTCAGGTCCTCCTGACTCTAGAGCTGGTGCTCTATCCACTGTGCCACCTAACTGCCCCTGTTAAATAATTCTCAATTAAACAAATCAACAGAATCAAATTCTGTTTCTGACTTCACTAGGAGTTTTACAGGTGGCATATATGATCATGAACTTGAAACACTGGTTTCCAGTCTGAGGCTTTCCTGCTTACTAGTACCATTATTGTGAACAAATCACTTCACCTTCTTAAGATGGTGTTTCCTCCAATATAGAACAGAGCTAGTAATAATTGTAATGCAACTATTAGAAACAGCCCTCCTTTTCAGGGTTATTATCTTTGGCTCTTGTCAACAACCTATGCACATGATCAAGGGTAAAAATATCTCATTTTAAGGAACTGTAACCTGGTATAAAATTAATCAGTCAGCATTCTCCTGCCTCTAGCCTCTAGAATCCATTTCATAAATAATAACAATAAATTAAAGATACAAATTAGTTTACCTAACATACAAAAGATATAGCAAATAGTGCTGCAAAGAAGTAATACTGGCCTTGTGCTTGCAACACATATGTATACTCTTTAAGGCTAATGTAAAACTTAAAACCATTCCTTGCAGTGATCATAGTGCATATTCATGCATTACTTTGTAATTTTCCCAGTGGTTTCTCTTGGAGGGAAATGTTTCAGGGTTAAGAATTGAAAGAGTCTACATCTTCTTCTTAAGGATTCATTAAACTTTTTTGAGTGAGTGACTCATTTGATATGTTGGTAAATCCTATGAATTACTTCCCAGAATAATATTTTAAATTAAAAAAATTAATTTATATATGATTACATGCCTATGTATGTAATATGCCAATTATATTGATGTATACAAGTTCACATTTCATATTTTGAATTTTTCTACAGTTTTCCTATAGGGGATAAAGATTTACGGGAAAGGGATATAATTTCCTCTAATTGCATAAAGAATAATTCTGATGCTTAGTTCACTACATGCTCTTAGCAGTAGCCCAACCACAATGTTCATCAGGAGTTCTTCTTCCCCCTCCCCCCAATCTTGGTTGGTATTAAATTCACCCTGACTATAAATGGAGACACCATTCTAGTTCCTTTTCATCCCAGCATGTGTCATACAGTAGACATAGGATTCATAATTCCAGTATTACAGAATAGTTATCCCTCAGAACAGAAAGAAACTTCTCTCCATAATCTTTAGCAAAAGTTCTAAATCTTTGTGACATTATTCCCTTTAGTGATATGGTGATACTTTTTTGTAAATTCCTTATCAAAATAATATATTGTTTTGAAAACCTAAAAATTGAAGGAAATGTTAGTTTAAGTTAGAGTTTCATAATAATGTAAATATAATTTTCCCTATTCGTATTCATGGGTCCTTTGAAATCTATACATAAAGGGGTTTATGGACCTAAGTTAGAACTCTCATCCAAACTATCTAACATAAGCATAATAGGAATATATAAATAGGGTACATTTTAATACACAAAAGAAAATCAGAAAGAAATTAATCATGTTATACTTATTCAGTAAATTTCTAAAGTACTAAATCATGTTGACCATGACAACCAAATTAGATGGCAGTTCATTTTGCTTTTTAATTAGTTATCTTTGGAAGTTGCATAAAAGGTGAATGTAAGAAATTGACTCTGGAGCTAAATATAGCACCAATGACTAGCAAACCTGCACAGATAGCCAGAGTTTAGATTTTTGTGTTATATGTAAAAGGATGAATTCGTCTTCAGAGCAAAGGAACAATCTCCCTTCTGTTCCTAGTTTGGTCTGTCATTATGTGTGTCTGTGTCTCTGTGTGAGAAAATCTAATTGATAATTTTAGAATCATATATAAGTCCTTTAAGAAAGAACCACATGGGTTTTGGCAATTAAATATCACAAAGCAGGACAAGTAAAATGCATTCTCTGGCATTTGGTGATTATAGGATCACAATTCCCAAAGAAGAATGAGACATAGGAGAACATTCAATATTATATTTTCATGTTCAAGTTTAGAAAGCAAAGTATTAGACAGAGTTTAAATGACTTGGCTGTATTTGAATAGATGGTAAGTGGCAGAGTCAGGTTTTACAAAGCAAATCTTTTTTGCTCCAAAATAAACAAATTTTCCATTGCTTTTTCTTCTTAATAAATAAACATCAAGTGAAGAAGAGCATCGACTCAGTTACTCTTTTCTGCACTAGAAAGTTGTTATAGATTATATTTGATGATTGTTATTCAAAGATTTCTTGTGGTCTAAAGGCATAAATTCAGTAGAACTTTAATATTAAGATATGTTGTTTTCAAAAGTTTGTTATTTGTGTTATTTAAATGTTGTTTTTATTAATCCTGAACCTCATTGCAATTATTTAGAAATTGAAACGCTATTGTAAATATATTTTATAGTGAATCTTCAATGTTTTGTGTCTTCTAGCAGTCAGATGATTTTATTAGTAACCTCTTTTTCACTTAAAGTTTTGGTATCCTCATACATTCATGCCTATATACAATGGAAGGAAAAAAATGAGAACAGTTGATGGGGGTAAATTTGCAGTGGTTGGTATTCCACTTTGCATTCGCTGTCTTGTGACATTTATTTTTTCATTCTGTTTTCATTGTTAACCTTTAAAATTCAAGGCTTGTATTGCATTTATGCCTCCAGAGTTAAGTGCAAGTCAAATGCAAGTGATTAAGGTGCTAAGGTGACCTCCTCAATCAGCTCCTCCTCCTTTGAGAGAACAGCCCACTGTGATCCCCTAAATAATCTTTGGCACACTTATGCCCTTCTCTTTCTTTGGGAGGGAAGCCTGCTCTTGGGGAGTACAATCCCCTAGCTAGCTACGTGTTTCCCTGGCATCCTTTGGTGTCACTGGGTGGGCAGGCATCGATTCTGAGTCCAGGTGACTTGCTTCTCAAGAATTCTTCTCTTCCCAGCTGCTGGGTCAATCAATGATTTTGAGGTTGCTAATATTCTCTGTCAAAAAATCCCATAAGGACAAAATGAAGCAGATGCATGGAGAAACTTGAATGTTTGGAAAATGAAGTTGAATGATATGATAATTGATAGGAAAAGGTTCAGAGAAGATAAAATGAACATCTTCATAATTTGTGTTAACAATCAGAATATAAACAGTTAATTGAGAAACAAAATCTTTGCAAAAAGTTTCACTGTTCAGACTCATTTCATTTCCAAGAAATCTAAAGAATTTCATCAAATTTAGAAGAATAAGAACCCTCCCCCTATTGATCAATGATCAAAGCATTTATATAGGCAGTTTTTGAAGGAAGAAATCCAAGCTATCATTACCATATAGGTGAAAAAGTGTTGCATATTCTGGAGGTGATATAGGTTTTGGTCTTTGACCAGAAGTACCTCAAGCAGTTCAAAGATATACAAGAGCGTTTAACTATTAATCATAGATGTTGATGGAAAGTAGCCCATAGACCAGTTACTATGCTGGCTATACAGGTTTAATGAATATATATCAGATAATGAACAAAATCAAAAAACTAACTTAAATTTCAAACTTACATCATTCAAGATATTATACATTCAGTTAGAACTGACTCTGAATTTCCACTTATTATTGCTATGAAAATATTAGGTGGTGGAATGTAGCTACATTGAAGGAAAGAGAACATTTTTTTAAGTTATTGGAACATTCCACATTTTAACCTTGTTCTCCTTTATGAAAAATATAAGAAACCAGCCAATGTGCTGGTTTGACAAATTTATAATTTATTGGAATACACACATATATTAGCTTTTAAAGAAAAACCATGTATCCCAGGGGAACAGTAGCTCTGCAACCCATCCAAAAAGACTGAATTTTATTCACCTCTATTAAAGATACATCCATTTTGTAAAAATAATCTAGATGGATTATCTAAGGAGCAGATAGATCATTGGATCTGTCCCCTTGCAAATTTTCAGTGATAATCCAACATTAAGTTGTTTTTGTTGTTTTTCTCTTGATGTGAAATTATTCAGTAGTCAGCAGATTGTGGAAGTTCAACAGCACTCTTAGAATTTGGATTAACATCAGAATAAAGCAGAAGAGTTAACAGAGATCATTTCCCAAATTTGGGGTAAAAGACCTTGCGGAGTTACAAGTACACTTGATTTTTTTTAAACCAACTCTTTTGATACAGAAATAAGGAAGAGGAAAAGGGAAAGGTCAAGATTGCTTATTTTTGTTAATTGTTATTTTGAGCAGTTACAGAGTCACATTAGATTATCCAGATGAGACAAATTATTTTCAGTGAAAATAAGTGAATTTCAAAAGAAACATATTGAAAATCTTTATGAGAAATGGAATTGTCTTTGAATTGAACATTCCCACCTCAGTTGATTTCCCCCAAGACATGCTTACCTTAGTACTATTTGTAGATTCAGAAAATGGAAAGACTGTAAAGCACTCTATGACCATTATTATGAAAATGTTTTTATAATTAAACTGTACCTCTTTCTTGTACTGACTATTTGAATGAATTTGTGAGATATTTGAATCATTTTCCTGTCTTAGAATACTTGTCCAAAGAAGATCAAAACTCGGCAAATTATAAGGGCTTATATAAGTAACAAAAATAGAAAGTTAAACTTCTTTGCCATCCCATTTTGAGAAACAAAACAGCAAAGTCTTCATTTAACAGTTTAGCAAGGAACCAACCATAATTTGTTTATTTACAAGAATCATCTTTCTTTCAGCTTCTTACCTGAGTACATCAGTGGAGATTTTGATTCTATTAGACCTGAAGTCAAAGAATACTACAAAGTCAAGGTAAATTGGAAACTTTTTTCTTTTAAACAGTTTTCACACTATGGAATGTTTTGTTGTTATTTTGTTTGTTGATATTTCCTTCTAACAGAATTAATTGAGAAATTGTATGTTTGACTTTGGGCAAATAGAAAATCCTTTATATATTTTTAATTATATTTTGTGTCTTTTCTTTCCTTTATTTCTTTCATTACTTCTTGTTTGTGTATTTATTTCTTAATTATTTAATTTATAAAGCCTATGACATGATTAGTCTGACCAATAGTTTGATTTTCTCTGTTTTATGCCTTGCCTTATGTTTTGTTAGAGTTATTTCTATTGCAAATATATGAAAGAAACCTTAACTATTTTGATATATGGGTGGGGAATACCTTGTTGTAAGGGAAAACAGAATTGATTATATTCCCCCAACAGACTTTTTAGACTTCAGTAATCTTCACTGTTATTATTACTGAAGTTTGTAACCTTGTTATACTATGTTATTTTTAGTTGTTTTAACAGAGCCATTTATTTTATATTTTGCTGTATTGGATCTAATGTCTTTGTTCATTATCAGGAAACAGTAATGGGTATATGAATGAAAATCCATTTATTAAGCACTTACCAGGCAGGGCACTTAATTCTGTGATTACAAAAATGAACATGAAATTGTTCTTGCCCTTAGAAATCTTACATTTCAAACAGAGAATCCATTATTTGGAAAGTGGAACAGGATAGAAACTAATCAGACCAAATGAATGGCGTTTTGTATCCTCTACATCTTCAAGGTGATGTAGAGGTGCTTGGCAAGCCTCTTGCTTCATTATACTTTCCCTGAAGTTGCCCTTGAGTCATGTACCTTTACTCTTAAAGGTTTTGTGTTGATGGGAAATGTTGTATTTAAGGTTGGTAGCTGTTGATGTTCTCTCACTTCCCTATTCTGGATGTCTTCCTTTATATCTTTGCCTCTTTCAGATATCTTTGAGAAGTCATTCCTCAAGATTCTCATAGTTGCCTCATTGTTTAAACAGATCTCTTTGCTCACTTGGATGAATCTTCATTCCTTTCCTATCTTTGTTCCCTTTTGTGCCATTTCTATCTTGCCTAAAAGCTTTATAAGTTTGTAACAGGCAGTTGGATGGACAAACTATAAAGCAGGTCTATATAAGGAATCTGTGTAGAAATATAAAAATATGTAGCTACCCATATACTGAATATCCTAAAATATATATTATACATGCTTATGTTTTTATATAAGGGTACCAAAATGTCAGTGTGAATATGATACATATATCCTTGGATGACCTCAACTCCTGGAAACAGACCCATTGGTAAATGTTTTAGTCATTGTATAACCATGAGACCTAGATCACAAATGACCAAGGTTAGGCCCTATTGGCTTATGAGCAGGCTACACAGTGTAAACAATGAAGAATTTTGAAAAATAACATTTGTAAAAGATGACTTCAAGGAAATTGTTTATAGGAAGAAAAGATGGGATTTTTATATGGCAAAGCAAAAAGATGACTTCAGTATGAAGAATGGCCATTCATAATGGGAAGAGACCTTATGAGTCATGTAATCCAGTGAGTTCATTTTGTAAATGCAAACGCTGAGGACAAGTAAGGTGGTTTGTCCTTAAGCATCTCAAATTCGACATATCTAGAACAGAACTCATCTTTCCCAACAAACATTTCTCCTTTTCTTTAATGCTTCTGATGAGGGCACTACCATCTTCCCAATTAACCAAAATTTCAGTTTCAATGGGAGCTTCACTCTTCCCTTTCAACTACCTCAGCCTCACAATTGCCAGTTCTAGTAATTTTATTTTTATAACATTTCTTATATTTATGCCATTCTCTCTACTCACACAAATACTGCTCCCCTAGAATACTACAATAATCTTTTCATTAGTATCCCTGCCTCAGAGGTCTACCATGACTTAATATCAGTCTGATTGTTCAGTTCTAAGTGTTTTGCTCCTACTACCCAATGAACTATAGTGATCAAAAAGAAAGACCCCTCTTCAGCATTAAAAGCCCCTCATATCCTATCCCCTTAATATAACCTTTTTAGTCATTTTATATTTTATATTTTACTTTTCCTTAAATACAGCTGATCCACTTGCCTCTCCTCAAACATTCCAGTCTCTGGCCTTAAATAATTTCCTATCCATCCCATCTTTTACTTTCCTTGGTCTCCTTCAAGACTCAACTACTTCAAGTTCCGCATGCTTCTAGACTCCTTTTCCAGGTTCTCTAGTATCTTCTGCTTTGAGATTTTCTCCCACTTACTCTCTCTTGTCTCTCCCACTACAATGGGAGTATTGACTTCATTTACCTTTGTAAATCCATCATCTTAACACTATCTGTGAATAATAAACATTTAATAAAATTATTAACACTTAATAAATGTACCCTGCTTAAACTAGTCCTCTTCCATCATTCCGAACCCTCATTGCAGTTTCCATTACCTCATATCTGTTTAGGCAACATGGCTCCCTTTGTATGATCTTACTGTGAGTCAATGCTAACCAGACTCAAATTTTGCAGTTTTCACCTCTCATGAGCCATAGATCTCTTTTATAGTAACTTAAGCAAAGTGGTGAACTAGCTTTATGACTCTTCTACTATTATCCAACTAAATAAGTTTGATTGACTTCCCAGATCTCACTTAAGTAGTAAGTAGTAGATAGAATTTGAACTCATGTTCTCATTTAACATTATTTTCTGTGTAGGTGTACCAAAAATTTCCTCCCTGTTTTTCTGCTTCCTTCTCATAAGCTGTTCTGTACTTTATTTTGGACATTATAAGTATTCATTTCCTACATGATTTAGAGCTAAAATTCCCTTTTCCTAGGGATTGTTTCCATTGGCTATAGGTTTAGCCTTCAATATTCATTTGAACCTGAGACCCCAGGATATCTCTTCTGAACTGAAAAGCAATCATTAATCACAATTCCCCGAGAAGCTCATTTCATCCATGATGCTTTGCAGAATTCCCAGTGATCCTCTGCCTTACTGTTATCCTCTCTGTGGTACAGTAAGGAATGCCAAGAAATAGTTCAAAAGGGTATTTATATATTTAACATTTAGTATTTCCCTAGTGTCTGAAACCAAGACAGAACTGAAAATGCACTTCTTTTCACTATTCATAGAACTGACTATGGTGTTCTTGCTCTGTATAAGAGAAGTTAAAGTTGTGGAAAGGGGAATGGATAAAGGAGAAATATGATTAAGGTTGAAAGAAGATGGAAGGAAATGATTTTTGTTTGTTTTTAAATGGAAGAGAAGGGAAAAGTTTGCATTTGGGAAACCAGAGGATATTGTTGTTGTAAAGCTTAGATTGTTGTGATTTTGCAGTTCTGGGGATAGCTGTGAAGTCTGTTCTACATATATTCCATCTGCTAACCAGCTGATCTGACTTTCCATCAGCAGAGGAAGAGTGTTCCCCTGTCAGTGTTTGATATTCATGCTCAATTACATTAACATTGGCATGTTCCTACTCTTTCCCCACAGTCTCACTTCTCATTAACTCCATACCTCGGCCTCCTTTGGATGGAAAGCCCTCAGCTTTGCTTACCAGGCAGAGTTTTACAAACACATAGTTATTAATCATACGTTTATGATGAGAAGAAACAACAGAAGAAGATGGGTGTGGGGAAGACAATATAACTTGAGAGAATGTTGAAGATTTTTTAAGATTTGACTCATCTGTTGCCTCTTCCAAATGAATCTGTGGTTTTTGTAATCCCTGTCTACAAAGGAAGGAGCAGAGCAGGGTAGTCATTAGACCATTTTATATGTATCTGATGGAACAAAAAAAAATTGTCATTTGGGTGTCCATTTTTTAATATGTCCAGGCTAACACCTATCTTTTTTGTCATGCCTCTTCTATCCTAAAAAAGTTAAAAAAACTAAATAGAAAAAATATGTTTCTAAAATTACTGAATGTTTTATGAATCAGAAATATTCTAAAATGTTTATAAAACCTTGTATAATTTGTTTATTTCTAATGGTAATTGTTTACAGAAGGCAAAAGCTGTGTTTTGGACCCAGATGTGTGATATTCTGCATACCATGGGTATTTTGTAGGTTTTATTATTCCTAATAATAACAGTGATTATGATGATAATTACAACCCCATGCACCATTACACCTAGTTCCCACAGGCCATTATCTTTGACCTAAGCTGACTAAGTGCCCTTTCATAAATGAGAGGGTAAACCATTCCCCCTTCCAAACAGATTCTCCCCCTATTCCCATCATTTGTCTCTGTATTTTTAAATTTTTTTTTCAAACTAGAGAGGACTCAGTAAAGTGGCCTCTTTAAACAGAGGGGAATGGGAAGAGAGTGAAAAGCTCAAGGATATGGAGAAACCAAAGTTCTGTTTATTTGGACTGAGCAATATTTTATTTCAGTTTGAGGAGAGTAACTTAACATAGTTAATAATAGGAATGATGAAGATGAAGAAAAGGCGTAGTAGGAGAAAGAATAAATAGAAAGAGGAGAAGAAAAGAAAAATATGTTAGAATTTCCTCATTGACCTGTGAGAAGGAAGGATGTGTCAGAGGATATGAGTTCATGTTCTTTCTCTTGCCATTTACTGACTTGTGTATTGATATTTAACACTCTATTCCTCGATTTCCTCCTTTTATAAAGTGATTAATAGGTACTTGAAGAAAGAAAATGTCAATTTAAAAAAGAGGCTGTTGAACTAGATGATTTTTTAAAATTTATTTTTTATTCTCATTTTGTACAAATGTTTTTCTTTACATTAATAAGATATACTTGTTTACAAGTAAACAAAATACCCCCCCCATTGAATATAGATAGACTTGCTTGGGCAAAAAAGTAAAGGGGGGGGGAGGAAAAATTAAAATTAAAAAAAAATAATAGTAATAATTGTAGGTATGGCCAGGTGGTGCAATGGACGAAGCATCAGCCCTAGAGCCACGAGCACCCAAGTCCATATCCAGCCTCATAAACCCAATAATCACCCAGCCATGTGACATGCAAGCCACCCGATCCCCACTGCCCTGCAAAAACCAAAAAGAAGAAAAAAAAAGACCCAAAATAAAATAAAATAGTAATAATAGTAGGGGTGGCTGGGTGGCAGACAGAGCATTGGCCCTTGAGCCAGGAGCACCTGGGTCCGAATCCGGCCCCAGACACCCAATGATCACCCCTGCTATGTGGCCCCAGGCAGGCCATCCAGCCCCACTTGCCCTGAACCCTCCCCCAAATAATAATAACAAAAAATGTGTTTCAGTCTTTGTTCCAACACCATCAACTCTGTCATGAGTGGATCACATTCTTTATGATAAGTCCATCACAAAAGTTACTTCCATATTTTTCCAACGTTGCCATTGCTAATCGCAACTCCCTCCTTTCTTATTTCTCCACTACCATGTACTATATTTTCTCTCTCCTTTCACTCTGACTCTGCTGTAGGGTCACTGAGTGGTGCAGCAGACAGATCCCTGGCCCTGGGGCCAAGAAGCCCTGAGCCCCCATACCACCCCTTGGGCCCAGAATCCACCTGGCCTTATGGTCCTGGGCAGGCCATCCAATCCCAGCCCCTTGCAAGAAGTAAAAAAAAGAAAATGTGTTATATCTGACCACTGTCCCCCCATGGTCCATCCTCTCCTCCTTTATTCACATCCCCACCCCTTCCCCCTGCTCCCCTCTCCTTCTTACTCCAGATTTCTATACCCCATTGAGTATATTTGCTGTTTCCTCTCCTAGCCATCTCTGATGAGAGCAAAGGTTCCCTCATTCCCCCTTGCCTCCCCACTTCCATATCATTTCAATAACTCAATGTAATAAAAAAAAATCTTATTATGTGAAATAGCTTGGACTATTCCCCCTCTCCTTTTTCTTTCTCCAATTCCATTTCCCTTTTTTTTCTTATTGACTCCATTTTTATACCATATTTCATCTTTGAATTCAGCTTTCTCCTGTGCTTCAACTATAAAAGCTCCCTCTACCTGCTCTATTACTGAGATGGTTCATATGAATATTATCAGTATCATTTTTCTATACATGCAGTTCATCCTCATTAAGTCCCTCATATTTCCCCCCTCTCCTCCAATCTCCATGCTTCACCTGAGTCCTGTATCTGAAGATCAAATCTTCTGTTCAGCTCTGGCCATTCCAAAAGGAACCTTTGAAATTCCCCTGGTTCATTGAAAGTCCATCTTTTTCCCTGGAAAAGCACATTCAGCCTTGCTGGGTAGTTCATTCTTGGCTGCATTCTAAGCTCTTTTGCCTTCCGGTATATTGTATTCCAAGCCCTACGAGCTTCCAATGTAGCTGCTGCTAAGTCCTGTGTGACCCTGACTGCAGCTCCATGATATTTGAACTGTGTCCTTCTGGCTGCTTGTAATATTTTCTCTTTGACTTGGGAGTTCTGGAACTTGGCTATAATATTCCTGGGGGTTGGTTTTTTGGGATCTCTTTCTCGGGGAGATTGGTGGATTCTCTCCATTTCTATTTTGGCCTCTGCTTCTAGAACATCAGGGCAATTTTCCTGTAGTAATACTTTGAAAATGATGTCAAGGCTCTTTTCCTGATCATGACTTTCAAGTATTCCGATAATTTTTAAATTATCTTTCCTAAGTCTGTTTTCCATATCAGTTGTTTTTTCAATGAGATATTTCACATTTTCTTCTAATTTTTCATTTTTTTGGTTTTGAAGTATTGATTCCTGATTTCTGGTAAATTCATCAATCTCCCTGAATTCTATTCTTTGTCTGAAGGATTTATTCTCCTAAGAGAGTTTTCTTATCTCTTTTTCCATGAGGCCAATTTTGCTTTTTAAAGCATTCTTCTCCTCAATAACTTTTTGAACTGTTTTATCTATTTGACCTAAGCTGGTTTTTAGCATGCTATTTTCTTCAGCATTGTTTTGGATTTCCTTCACTAAGCTGCTGACTTCATTTTCATGTTTTTCCTGCATCTCTCTCCTTTCTTTTCCCAGTTTTTCTTCTAACTCCCTCATTTGATTTTCAAAGTCTTTTTTGGGCTCTATCATAGCCTGAGCCCAATTTCTGTTTTTCTTAGAGTCTTTAGATGCAGGAGCTTGTGCTTCCTCATCTTCAGACTGAGTATTTTGATCCTTTTTGGGCTCATTTGCAAAATACTTCTCAATGGTCTTCCTCTTGTTTCTTTGTTCATTTTCCCAGCCTAAGCCTGTTTTTTGGGGTGCTTCCTGAGCTTTTGGGACACTCCCACAAGGGTCTCAGTGTGTGAGGCTCTGTCCTCCCTCCTGGTCTGTGAATGACCATAAGCACCCCCCTCTGCCACGGGGCCGAGGTGGGGGGGCCCTGCTTCTATGGGGGGGCCTAGACTGCAATCAGGATCTGAATGTGGTCAGAGCCCCAGAGTCCTGTTCCAGGGGCAGAGGACAGAGCTCTGCAGTCTCTCTCTCTTCACTCCCCTCCCTCAGCTCAATGGGCTCATGCCCTGGGGGCTCCTGCTTACCGGCTCCACCTGCTTCGGTTTCTAGACTAGATGACTTTTTACTAGATCCCTTAGAATCCTAATAAATGATTCTAGCTTCACATGTGAAAATCATCTCCTTCCATAACAATATTTTCTTAGATTTTCCCCCCCTCTGATATAGGTTATCTTGTATTATTCATATACATCTCAAGTGTTTCCCATTAGAATCAGAATTTTTTTTATTCCCAGTACCTAGTGTAATTACTGACATTTAAAACAGTGTTAATGAATACTTCCTTGGGCTTGCTTGATTCAACTGAGACCATGACTGCTATTAATGGTAAATTGCCTCTATGGAGGATTTCCATACTTTCTCTCCATAGATCTCCCTTCAAGAGAGTAAACAACCACATTTATTTTCTTGAAGTAGGAGCACAAAACGTGTCCTCTCTTAAACTCTTGAATCAATCCCATTCCTCATATATTGATTCCTTGTTATTGATTAATCAATGAATTCACCTATGAGGAGCACTACCTTGAAACGGGGTATTCTGCTTTTTACTACTGATCAACACAAATGTGTTAGAAATTAATAAGTACTTGTTGAATTCCTGTTCTGTGTATAACTTGTTGTGGGGAGATGAAAGTGGAGATCAGAATGAGACATGGCCTGTATCCTGGACAAAGAGTTCTCCGCATCAGGGGCTTATGATCTACATGGGAAGATAAATAAAACAATAAGAGAAAAATTACCTTGCAGCATCTTGACAGAGGGCCTGTCTCCAGTGCTTTGATATAAGACTGTGGATTTCAAAATATTTTAGATTAAATAGCATTTGCCTTGTTAAAAAAATCCTTTTTTGGATACTGTAAAATCAATCAGGAAAACAAGCCAGTAAGGCCATCTAACAAATTCAAAAATTTGCTTCTTTAGGGTAAAATTCTTGAGTTTATTTAGGCATAGAATGTTGAATCTTTTCCATATCCTTGGACCATAATTTCCCAAGTTATTAGATTGAAATCTTCCAACCTGGGTAACTATACCAAGGTGCTCTTTATTATCCCTCTGTGGTGTACATATTTAGTAGATATTACCTTACTATCTATAGAAGCCATCACAGCTTCATTTTGGGGGAGGAAGGAGTAAGAAGTTATTAAATTATTCAGTAAATGCTGTGAATTTCCAGTGCTGAACTAGAACAGAATGAGTATTTCATGTGATGACAGATGAGAGGAAACTGAAATAATAAGTTACCAGTTGCATGCTAGTAAGGCTATTCTCTTGCTTTAGTATATTTTCTACCCGCACATTTCTTTATCATGATGATTTAGCATTTACTAAATGTCAGTTTTTATTGTTCATACTCCTACAGAAAGATTATAAGGCATAAGTAGGTACAAACAGTCCCTATATCCTGGCCTCCAATTTTTCATTGTACTCAGAATGCTATTCTCTTATGTCAAATTGTTATCTAAAATGGTATAATGACCAGGAAACTTGTTTATGGGCAAACATTAGACCCAGTAATCCCAGTAAGATTTGGATTTTAAAGCTCAAGGGGTCATAGAATCATAAAATCATAGCTTTATGACTTGAAAGGGACCTTAAATTTTCCTTAGTCAAACCTTGATTTTTATAGATGAGGACACTGAGACTCAGGGTGATTTTTTTTTTCTGTTCCCAAGGTCAAATGGGCAATAAATAGGAGAACTGGGATTCAGACTCCAGTATCTGAATCCAAATCCAACACTTTCCCCCCCATTTGAACCATCATAGATTTATAGACTTTAAAGCTGAAAGGATTTTTTAAAAAAATTTTCCTTTTTTTTTCTGAAGGGATTCTTAAGAGATTATCTTTGTTTAACATTCTTTATTAATTACAGGAGAGCAAAAAACACAAACAAAAACTTGAGTCCTAGAGTGTTTTAATGTCCTATCCACTAACTGTTAGTTTTATTAATGACAGTTTTTTACCTTTATATATCACTTGGTAATTTAGAAAGTACTTTCTAATATATTCTTTTACTTGAATCAATAGGTAAGACTGCTGTTATTTATACAGTTTTATACTTGGGGTTCCAGAGAGATTAATAAACTTGCCCTATATATGCATATATGCTTGAGGCACATTCCCAAAGAAACTCATTGATTTATAGTTTGCAGAAGTAATCAGCACATAATGAAGAAAGGAATCCTGGAGTCCTCTGTAGCTACAGCATATGTATTTTCCCAGATCTGAAAGGGGCATAGACTGTCCCTCTGGTCAAATATGTTCCTAAATAAAGATTCTGAAAAGCATCCTAGGATAGAGGTCAATTTTTACTTGAAGAGTTCTCAAAATAGAAATACATCATTTTCTACTTTTTTTCTGTGTTGTTTAACAAGTCATCCTGTAGATATGTATTCCCTCAAAAGACTTTGATTTAAGTGCCAATCACTTTGTTAACTTTATGACCTTGCTTAATAATGACAACATGTTTTCTAATCTGTAAAATGGGTTAAAGGGGTGGCTTAGATCAGCTATGCCAGCAATATTGTCCACCAAACTTCCCTTTGTGAGCTAAACTACCTTAAAATGTTTTTGGCCAATATATAGCCGTGCAATAAAAATACAATAAAACAAGGATGGCATTAACACATGGTTTTCTATATCAGCATGTCACTTGGCACGATATATATATATATATATATTATATATATATATAACTTAGTGGCCCCACTGAATGATCTGAGGGCCCTTTAATAGTGCAAACCAATAATCCTTTGTTTATTTTAAAAGAATTTCCTTGTGAAGACGGAACTCTGCCTAACTCTTTCTGTGACACCAATATGGTGCTGGTACCTAAACCAGGAAGAGTTAAAACAGAGAAATAAAATTACAGACCTATCTCCCTGAAGAATATAGATGCAAAAATCTTAAATAAAATCTTAGCAAAATGATTACAACTAGTTATCACTAGGATAATACATTATGATCAAGTAGGATTTATCCCAGGAATGCAGGGGTGGTTCAATATTAGGAAAACTGTTAGTATAATTAATTATATCATTAGCATACCTATCAAAAATTATATGTTCATATCAATAGATGCTGAAAAAGCTTTTGACAAAATACAGCACCTATTCCTAATAAAATTAGAGAATGTAGGAATAAATGGTTTGTTCCTTAGAATAATAAGCAGTATCTATCTGAAACCATCAACAAGCTTTATATGCAACAGGGATAGGTGTGAGGCATTCCCAATAAAATCAAGGGTGAAACAAGGATGACCATTATCACCAAAAGAATTTCCTTTGTCCCATGATACAAATAAGGAGATTATGTCATTTTTTCCTATAGTTGAAAAAAATGCAACACTGATATATATGCATATATTAGCAACTACTGCAGAACATTGCGTTTCAAAGTTTTGGTTGGTACTGAAGTTGCATTTTTTAGGACAAAAGAAACAATTGGATTCGTGGTACATTTGCATAAAGCTAAAAGGCATTTTTAAAAATGGTATCCCCTGAGATGACTTTTGTAGCTAAGTTCCTTGGCAGATCATTTTATTTTTCACGAGTTACTTCTTTTTCTTTGTACATATCTATATTGTAAAGCATATTACATTGAAAGATGCTCAATTACCTTGGATATGTGTGACATTCAAGACTGTTAGTGATTCATAGCTGTCAATAGTTGTGAATTAGCATTTCAGGAACCTTCCAAAGTGACTGTGGTAGCATTTTTCTTTTGTTTGAGGTTTCTTCAGATTGGAGAAATGAGTTTTAGATATAAACTTGGGAGTATAACTATATCCCTGTGCTTAAAAATACCACAATGTGCTACCCAAAGGGAACTGTCAAAGAATATAAAAGAAACTCTAATTCAATGAGAATTTTGTATTTTTAATAGATTTTAATTCATTTTTAAATGAATTAGGTGTTAGTGGAAAAAATGTTTGATGACACAATTTTATCAATAGATACAATCTGAGGCTTAAAGAAGTTTAGTTTCTGGCAATACTTGACCATCCCAAATATTTAATGAAGTATATTTTTGGTAGTAATTTGTTAGTATTTTTTGAAAGGATTGAAAGTATTACTTACTCAAAAATTGCAGTCAACTAATAATTCTTAAGATTGAAAAAATATATCATTGATAAGTAAAACATTTTATTGTTTACAATTCACTTATAGATCTTAGAGATATAATTGCATATTAGATATTTTCTTTGGATCAATTTAGCGATGGTTCCAAAATTGTGTTTAAAGATATCCACTTTCAGAAGTTCAAGATGGGGAAAGCATGGCTAATAAACATACTTGTTTAAAAAGATTTTAAAAGAATCAGTCTATTTTAAAGGGATTTTTGTTGGCTGGTAAACTAATGTTTGGGAACTGTGATCTTAGAGAGTCCAGGTGTCCCTGGCATGTCTTCTATGTTCTGCTCTATTCCGACATCAGAAATGTTTTGTTCAATTTCTGGAGAATGACATTCATATTTTAGGAATGACATTACTGTGCATGTATGTAGAAGAGGGTAAATGGCATGGTGAAAGTTATATGAGAATCATTTACAATAAACTTGGGTCTAAGAGATTTAAGAGATTTCATGGGACAGGATAGCTATTTTTATTTATTATTTAAGAGAAAGAGCGAAGACTCTGGAATTCTAGGATGTGGATTTAAATCTTTCCCTTTGATGCCTTCTGCTTGTGGGACCTCAGGGAATTCACTTAAAACTATGTGGATCATCTGCAAAATGATGAGATTGGATTAGATGGACTCCGATGTCCCATTCACCTTTAAATCTGTGAGTATGTTATTTGCAGTTTTGTCATATGGTAACGATTCAAACTTACTTTTTATAATATTATCTGCTTTTTTTTTTTGGCAGGAAGAAGCCTTTAAGTTCATTAACAAACTTTAAACAAACAGATAGCACCTAGTTTGGGTGGAGATTCATCATTTCGGCTTCAGAATGCTTCTCTTTCTTCCCTCCCATGATTGACCTACCCTACCTTAAAGCCCCTTCCAAAATCTCATTGCCTATATTTACTATTGTCACAAATGAAAGATACTTCTCTTTTCATTCAATTATTATATTTTTATTTACTTCACTAAATAATTTATCAGTTTTTCAAATTTTTCAATTTTTTTCCTCTCCTTTCCTCCTATCCCTTTTCCATCTGAGAAGCCAAGCAATTGTACATATGAAATTAGGCAAAAAATTTCCATATTTGTCACACTGGATAAAAAAAGCAATAAAAATAAAATGAGAAAATTCTATTTCAGTTTGTATTCAGAGTATATCAGTTCTCTTTCTAGAGGTTATTGGCATGTCTTAATGCGACTCCTTTGTCTCAGATCATCGCGTTGATAAAAGTAGTTGCGTCTTGCATGTGTGGTCAGCATTTCTAATTTGGTATTTCTTTGCATAGTAATTTCTCACTTCTTTTTACTTCACTTCACATCAGTTCATACAGATGTTGCTATGCTTTTGTTTTCCTTAAATCACTTGCCTATCATTTGTTAAGAAGTGGTGATACACTGCCCTCCCTCACAGTCAACTTAAGCCTTTCTTTAATTGATGAGCATTCCCTCAATTTTGAACTCTTTGTTGCCCCCCCAAAAAATGATTTTGGTATTTTTGTCCATTTATTGTTTTCATAATTTGCTTGCATTACTTTCATTCCTTTTCCTAATTTTTGTTCTACCATGCTTGTCTCTTTAATACTTCCAGGATCTCTTGTACTTGGGGCTAATTAGCAATTTGCTTTGAGGTTTTGCTTATAATTGATTTCACCTTTATTGTCTTTTTTTGAGTTCATTTCTTGGTCTACCCTGCTACTATAGTAGCTTGTTTTGTTCTAGTTCTTTGTTGTTGTTGTCCGATTCACCCCATTTAGAGAACTGGTATTAAAGACCTCTTTTATTGAATCCTAAGAAGTCATGGACTAGAGAAAATGTCTCATTATGACTTCTTGTTGGTTCTGCTGTTGCACAATTTGGTTTCAGAAGTTATTTTAAAGTTGTTAGGAGGGGAATGTTGGGAGAGTTCAGCTGAGTAGCTGTCTTTAATCTGCCATTTTGACTTCACTCTTATATGTCTTATTTTGAAGTTATTTGTTAGTTTTGTCCCACTTGAGACCTTACATATCTGATTCAATACTTCTGTATTTTACCAAAAGTCATTTGACTCTCATTAAGTAGAACTGTGAATTTATTGAAACCCCAAAGCTATCCCCCCCCCACCTTGAGTGTACACTGGGAATAACATTTACAACAAAATAAGTGCCTCTTTATGTTTGGAATGGAATTGAAGATTTCCCATTGTTACAATATGGGAATATTTTGTATATTTTGTATATTTGTATATTTTTCTGTATTTTATTTTTACAGACCTTAAAAAAAGAGGGACAGTGTTGGTTAACTGATTCTTTTGTGTTCCAAAGAGTTTGAAATCTTATGACATTCCTCTTTGAAATGGTTATTCCTCCCAGTCATGCTTGGTGATAGAAAAAAATACTTTTTTTTTAAAGACATCATGCATAAAAGAGCAAATTAGATAGAAAGATTGAACAAAACAAAGCAAGTTTTATTCAGTGATAGCACTGTTTGAAAGGAAAATTTAAAAAATCATTTTGTGATTAAACTCTTCAGAGAAATGGATAACATTAATGTTTATTAGCATTAGCATTAAATAGATGTTTTAGTTCTAAATTGATTTTATACATCTATTTTAGACCTTTAATTTTGATCCTTGGTATCATAGCATCTCATAGTTCAGGATGCATGTTATGCTGCTCTTCCAGCAGGTAATTTCCAATTACAGAGTTGGGTTCAATTCAATTTAGTACATATTTATTGAGAGCCTACTGTCTTTATTGGTCTGGAAAATAACACAACTTTTGAATTTAAAATGATCTTTCAGAGTAGAAAATGACAAATAGATAAAAATAGAAAATTCAACATCAAAATGAATGGAAGAAGCAAACACTTCATTATGTATGTGCTACTCTTTCCCTTCTTATTCTTCCCTCCCTAACACATAGAATCTCCCCATTCCCATAAACAACCAGAACTCTTCTACCATTAAAGTGGTCCAGCTCTTTATTGATGTCAGCCTAAGACCTTCTGTGAATCATTGGAGAGGGTGCAGAACCCTGCCTTTTACTTTTTTAATCTAATTAGAGTTCTGGCTGGTATCTTTTCAACAAAACAAAAGTAAGCAATTTCTGAAAGTTATCAAAGATAAATTTAATGATGGGAGAAGCTATCAGTATGCTTCAAAATATACCATTCATTCATTTATGGGGGCGGAGCCATGATGGCAGTGTGAAGGCAGTATTTCCCGGAAATTCCTTCCCCCCAAAACTCCAAAAGCCAACAGACTAGCCAAAATTTAGAGGGGCAGAACCCACAGAAAGACTGAATGATACATTTTCCCAGTCCAAGATAACTTAGAAGTTCTGTGGGAAAGGTCTGTTTCACCAGGGCCGGGGACTGGGAAAATCTATAGCCACAGCGCAACCCAGTTCAGCCGAGAGATCACCGGCAACAGCTTGAATGGGGCAGTGAGAGAACTCTGTGATACCAAAATGAGTGTTGAGTGAGGAGCACTGGCTGCACACTCTGCAGTGAGAATGTAGAGAAAGTAGCCTGCACCCCCAGAGACAGTAAAGGTTTCAGGGGAAACTGCAGAGATTTCCCTGCTCTCCCTTGGGATAGGACTCTGCTGTTTGCCTATACTCAGAATCAGGTTGCAGTTTGGGCTTCCATACTAAGTAGCCAAGCAGGATCCCTCCTTATAGCTCCAGGGCATCTCAAAGCACAGGCAAGAGAGCATAAGACCTTGGAGGAATAAAGGTCCCAGTGGGGTGTTCCCCCCCCCAAAAAAAAAACCCCCAAAGCCTTGAAATGCTGTCTTGGGCTGAGGAAACGAGTAAACAACAGAAAAAGAAGAATCTGACCATAGAGAATTACTTTAGTCCCATGGAAGATCAAAACACATACTCAGATGAAGACAAAATTGAAGCTTCCATATCCAAAACTTCCAAGAGAAATAGAAAATGGGCTCAGACTATGGATGAGTTCAAAAAAGACTTTGAAAAGTAATTAAGGGAGGTGGAGGAAAAATTGGGAGGAGAAATGAGAGCAATACAGGAAAAATCATGAAAACCAAATCGGAAGCTTGGTGAAAGAAATACAGAAAATACTGAAGAAAATGTTAAAAACCAATTTAGGCCTAATGGAAAAAGCAAAGCAAAAGGCAAATGAGAATTGGCCAGCTGGAAAAGGAGAATAAAAAAAACTCTCTGAAGAAAATATTTCCTTCAAATGCAGAATGGAACTAAAGGAAGCTGATGATTTTGCAAGAAATCAGGAAGGAATAAAACTCTTCCAAAAAAAGCCAAATTAGAAGAAAATGTGAAATATCTCTTTGGGAAAAATAACCGACCTTGAAAACAGATCCAGAAGAAATAATTTAAAAATTATTGGGCTATCTGAAAGCCACAATCAGGAGAAGAGTCTAGATTTCATTTTTCAAGAAATAATACAGCAAAATTGCCCTGAGATCCTAGAAGCAGAGGGTAAAATAGAAATCTAGTGAATTCACCAGTTACCTCCTGAAAGAGATCCCAAAAGAAAAACTTCCAGGAGTATTATAGCCAAATTCCAAAACTGCCAAATCAAAGAGAAAATTCAAAAAGCTGCCAGAAATACAGTTCAACCACTGAGGCTCTATAGTCAGGATATCACAGGATCTGGCAGCACCTATATTAAGGGCTCATAGGGATTGGAATATGATTTTCTGGAAGGCCAAAGATCTTGGTTTACAACTGAGAATCAACTACCCAGAAAAACTGAACATTCTCTTTCAGGGGAAAAGATGGACTTTAAATGAAAAAGGGGACTTTCAAACTTTCCTATTAAAACAACCAGAGTTGAACAAAAAGTTTGATATCCAAGTGCAGGACTTTGGTGAACCATAGAGGGGGTGGAAGAGAAGGACTAATTATGAGAAACTTAATGATACTGAATTATTTGTGTTCCTGCATGGGAAGAAGATATTGATAACTCATGAACTTTCTCATTTATAAGAGCTGTTAGAAGGGGCATATATAGACAGGACACAGGAAGGAGTGGAATATAATAGTATAATATAGTAAAAAGATGGTGTTAATGGGTGATAAAGGAAAGTACTGGGAGGAAGGGAAAGGAGATGAAGAAGAGGCTAAGAAATTTCACATGAGTCAAGTAAAATCTTTTTCATTGGAGTGGATGGGGAAGGCAAGGGGGTATGAGTGAGCCTTCGTTCTCATCAGAAATGACTCAGAGAGGAAATAATATACACACTTAATAGGGTGAGGAAATCTATCTTAATCTAGAGAAAAATGAGAAGGAAAGGATGGGATAAAGGGGAATGGGGGGAGGGAGGGAAGGGGGGAATAAGTGATAGAAGAGAGGGAAGATCAAGGGAGAGGGTACTCAGATTCAACACACTTTTGGACAGGGCCAGGATGAAAGGAGAGAGAGAGAATAGATTAAATGAGAATGGAGAGGAATTAGAGTGGAGGTACAGCTAGTAATAACAACTGTGGGAAAAATATTGAAGCAACTTCTCTGGTGGACTTATGATAAAGAAAACAACTCACCCCAGAGACAGAGCCATTGGAATCTGCACAGAGACTGAAGTACATTTTTTTCTCTCTATTCTTGAGGTTTCTCATCTTCTCAGGGGTGGGGCGAGGGAGTTTATGTTTACTCTTAATAACACATTCAATTTAGATCAGTGTATAGAATGGAAAGAATGTAAAGACTATCAGACAACTTTCTGTGGGGGGGAAGGGGGGAATATTGTAAAATTCAAAACCTTACCAAAAATGATAGGCAGACACTACTATTATCTCTAATTGGAAAACAAATTGTTAATAAATCAAAAAATAAAATAATTTTTGATTTAAAAAATAAATGTACCATTCATTCATTTATAATACAAACAGCTAATCAGCACATTAGATATATCCATCCCTACTGTGTGGGATGAAGTATAAGAAATTCAAACAAAGGAATACATTTAAGGTATGATAGTTACAGAAAAGAAATACTTTTTTTTCCTCCTTATCTTTCTTGAAGTTCTTTGCTCTTTTTTTTTTAAGCTTTTATTTATTTAAGACAATGGGGTTAAGTGAGTTGCCTAAGGGCACACAGGTAATTATTAAGTATCTGAGACTGGATTTGAATCAGGTCCTCCTGACTCCAGGGACAGGTACCCTGTCCACTGCACCCCCTATCTGCCCCCAGGTTGCATAGTTTGTCATTGGTGGAGTGGGATAGAGTTGGGAGATGAGAAGGAGAGGGGACATTTTAAAGTTCGGTAGCCTTTGGAAGGAGCAGAGTGAGCTTGTGACTTTATTGCTTGCAGAAACTTAGCTTCAGAAAATGGTTGATAAAAATAAATTGGAGCTAGCTACTTATGCCAAATATATGTCACTGCCCCCATTTTGTAAAATATCTAGGACATGGAAATTTTATAACTTGTATTATAGTGAAAACCTTGGTTTGGACATTTTTACATAGCCTGTAGATATTTGGTCATAAAGATCACTTTAAATTATAGATGAATTTTCCTTTGGTACCTTCTTGTCCTGGGCCAATTCTTTCTGTAATCCACGACAGATAAGATCCTTCCTCCATTCTGAAAGAAACACAAATGAAGCCGTGACTTCTGAACCCCAAAGCATCTGATTGAGTCACACATGATGAAACATATGACTGTGGGCAAGTCATTTCATCTCTTTGAGCTTCAGTTTCCTGATTTGTATGAGTACTTTTTAAATTTTTTTTGTTTGATTGTTTCAGTCATATCACACTTTTCATGATCCCATCAGGCAAAGAAACTGGAATGGTTTGTCATTTTCTAATCTAGCTCATATTACAGATAAGGAAACTGAGGCAAACAGGGTTAATTGCACGGGGTCACACATTTAGTAAGGATAACGATTTGAACTTTGCAAGTTGAGTTTTCCTGATTTCAGGGCCATTGCTCTCTATCCATATTGCTCCCAAGCTATATGAATTTTTTTGTACGTCACCTATAAAATCCTATAGTGCTCTAAAGTTCCATGATTCTAGGAAGTATAAAATCAAGGGATTGAATGACGTAAGCAAGATGGGTCTTTTTCTGCCTAAGCATAAGCAAATCAATGAAATTGAATAATTTTTCATTAGTGGAGGGAATAAAAGTAGTTTATATCTTTTTCACTTTTAATTTTAATGTTTCCTTTTTGAATATGGTGGGCTTTTGTACAGATTCTCATTTTTCTTAATAGAATGGTGTATTTGCTGTAGAAACAGCATAATTGGATAAAAATATATATTCTTTTTTATTCATTTGACTTTGTCTATGGAGAAAATTGCTATTTGCATTACAAGACAGTAGCCATAGGAACAAATGTTGGATTTGAATTTAAAAGACTTGGCTCTAATTCCAACTCTATAACAGTTATCAATAATAAAAGAGATGGTCATTTGACCATCTTTCTCAGACCTAAGATGCTTCATGGCAATGGGTTCACAGTTTTCATGCTTTTGGAAGAGTGAATGTTCCTCACTACAGTGGCCATCAACTCTGCTTAAAAATCCATGAGAGACAATGAATATTACAATGAGAGGCTAGGAGATATGACTTTTATCCTTTCATTTATTTCCAAATTACCCTCAGCTTGGGAAAATCTACTCAAAGCATTTTTATTTCTCCACCAAGCCTGAGTAGTACACAATGATCAGAATTTTATCTTAGAATGAAAGTCCTTGTTAGCTTGGGTGGGGTAGCAATATCAAATTTGAAGAGAGGGCTGATTCTAACCACTATCATCATCATCATCACTTCTATCCTTCAGAAATTTAGAAAAAGGGGAAAAACTGAATCTCTCCAAGTCATTGGATATTAACATTCATTTCTCTCATTAGACTCTAGAATGTGAGTCATAGTTGTTTTGAGCCTCCATATCTTGTAATTCTTATGATTTGCCTCATAACTTTCAATGTGCAATGTCAGTATCTCTTATCAGGTATTATCTCTGAATCACATTTTGGTTCCAAATCCTTATGATGCAATGATTCACACAATAAGTATGTACCAAGATTTTAGGCAAAGTGCTAAAAGATGGCAATGTCTTTTGGAATGGTTATTCTTAAAAACCCTCCATGTAAAGTGACCAAATAAAGCATGGCATGAATGGATTTTTTTTCCTTTTAGAATGCTGATGGGGGGGGGGGGGGGATATGATTTGCATGAGTATCAGACAGACAGAGGGTAAGGACCTGAAACATTTTTGGTTATATCAACCCTGAGTTATATCAAAGAACTTTATTAGAGGAGAAAGAATAGGCCAAGCACAAGTTTTCTGATAACAGATTTAGAAAGTGCTCATTGAAATCTAGAACCAAATAGTAGTAGTAGCTGGTATCATTTACATACTATTTTAATGTTTTCAAAATTGTAGATAGCTTATGATTATTATATAATGTGTGTATTGTATATGTAGGTATGCATATCTATATATATTTATCTCTTTCCATATTTAAATCAATCCATCTATCTACATGTAGATGACTATATATACCCACATATGTGTATACATATACACGTACTTCGTTTCTATACATCTACATTCACATATATGCATGGGCACACTAGGCTATTCCAAAAATCTTACTATAATTTTAAGCTTTAATATGATTTCATCTAATAATCCAAAACTGTATTATTTTTAAATTGGTTAATAACTTTTTATATAATGTAAAACCTCACTTGATATTAGTGGATAGCACACCAACTTATCAATAGGATTTCTGTTTGCTTTGTTCTGTAGTCCTGGGGTTTACTCTCATTACTACCCACTCTCCTTTCCCTGTCTTCAGTATCTAGTCCTGGGCTAGTGCCATTGTTAACCTGCAAAGTTTGGGAGATGATGTAGTTCCCCCTGAATGACCTATTAGTTTTTAAACATTAAAGCTGTTTTGCTGTTATAAATCATTCTCAATGGTGTGCTTTCTTGTAAAAGTTTAGAGGAGTCAGCACCATGTGACCTGATTGGTTTTATATTTGTTACATGTGAAATATTTTTCAATAATTGAGATTACTTAAGTAATCTAGGATGAATCCTAATTAGTTTTACATTAGTCTTATGGAAATTAAATTAATTATTGATATTCATTGTCATGCCTTTTAATAAAATAGACAGCACTTGTAAATTGGTTTGAGTATAACCTTGAGTTGGACTCTTAGATGGAATACTATTTGCCTAATCTGAGTAACTTTTCTAATGCAATTAGGTTTTATGTAGATTGGATTTTAAATTTTTTTCTCTTGCTAAAAATTCTTATAACACTGGTATCTCTGGATATGGAGCTGGGTCATTCATGTAAAAATACTGGATAAATAATAAATAGTTGAATAAACGATGGAGGCCCACTCCAAAGGAAAGAGAAAATGTCTTCTTCTATATTCTATGCAAAATTTATGGGAAAACAGTCAAGAATTTTTAGGTTGAGATATAGAAGTACAGTGTAGCTTCATGCAGGGTTCATGCCATCTGAAAGTATAGATTCATCAAAACATTTATCTCATGGGAATAAAAAAAGGTTTCACTAAGTCTTATTTGTATTATTCCTTATTTATCCTAATTTTGTAAAAACTTATGGTATTAGTGAAACAGATGCCTTACCCACCAAATGTCAAAGGAATTATACAAAATCAGTCATAAAGTCCTGGATTCATTGATTCAGAAACTTTCCAGCTTTCTGTGCTTCATTTTTATCAACTTTACAAAGAGAGATTTGCATTAGATGAACTCTTAAGATTCCTTTTAACTCAATCTGCAGTTTATGTTATTGTGCCTTGCTCCCTTTTTTAAAAATCCATTTCTTTCCTTTCCCTATTATTCATTCATTAAACTCACATGGTCACCTGGCCTTGCAACCTCTTTCCTTTTTTGCCTCCTACTTTCTCTAATGTGTGTATCTCTGCAGTTAGTGCAAATGGATAGTAACAGTAATTTTCTATGAAAAGGAAAAGAAAAGAAAATGAGTTGTAATTAGTTGTAATTAGTAATGTCTGCAATTTCAAAACAAACCAAACTCTCAGTAGCCAAGAACATAGAAATTTGATTTCTCACAGTTCATATACAATTAGGAAGGAGTAAAAAATAGGGAAAATGTCTAATATAACTGGGGTTGCATAGGTTGTCATTGGTGGAGTGAGGTGGAGTTGGGAGAGGAGAAGAAAAAGGAACATTTTAAAGTTGGGTGGCCTTTGGAAGGGGCAGAGTGAGCTTGTGACTTTACTGCTGCAGAAACATAGCTTCAGAAAATGGAGGATAAAACTAAATTGGAGCCAGGTACTTATGCTAATTTTTATCATAACAAATAAAATAACCATATTTTTACTTTTGAAAAATAATCAAAATATTCTTATTTGTCTAACAGTGTATCCCTGTGAATTTAAATAATCAGGACCACAAGACTCCTGAGGCTGTAAAGCTTAATTAGATAAATTTTAGCATTAGTAATCCTTACTATACCTTTATCTTTGTGTATTTATGTAAATCACTTTGAAAAAAAATTGTTCTTGATGCTGTCACCCATTGTATTTCATGTCACTTCTAAGTACTTGCACCACAAGAGGCTATCACCTCAACTCACTTTACTGTCTGCTCCTCTGGAAGTTCTTTCTTTTAATCCTATGTTTGGCATGGGTTCAGATATGTTACAATTCATCCTCTCAACCTAAGTCTTAACAAAATTAAAAACACTGAAATTTTTATAACCCATTGGAATAACCTCTGTCCAAATTATCATTCTGTTTTCTTTCTCACCCTCTTTTTTCAGGATGTTATAGACTTCTTACTGCAGCATAAGCAGAATTACAATTTCAGGTCCTTATACTGAAACATGGGAGTGGAAAAAGTAATGTTTGAAATTAATTTGTAAAAGTGAAAATCTTGATGATAAAGGTGAGAGGGTATTTTTTTCTCTTTCCACTTTGAAAAGGCATGTTTAAGCAAACATAGAGTCATAATACAAAAAATCATTTCAGTATAAGGGTTAGTGTTCAGAAAAGAAAAGTTTCTTTTACTCAAGAAAAAAATCTTTGTGTCTACTTAACTATAAAGGTCTGTGGGAAGATCAAATATCTTCAGAGTGGTTAGATGTTTTCTTACTGGTCTAACAATATGCAGCATGCACCCTCTTCAAAACCTCTGACTTTTGACATTGTGAAATGTAAGTGATGGGAATTAAGAATATGATGAATATAGGGAACATGAGAATACTTGTCATTCTGTTTAGAGTATTCTCCCCAGATCTCTTTTTTCCAGTTGCCTATTGGACATTTCAAATTGGATAGTCTATCTTAAATTCAGCATGTCCAATAATAACTTTATCTTTTTCCCAAAACATTCTTTTTTCTCTAACTTCTCTATTACCATTTAGTGTACAGCCATCTACCTAGTTACCCAGGTTCATAGGTGACTGTTCTACTTAATGTCACATTATGTCTTTCTATCCTATAGCTAATCAATATTTTGTCATTTTTTTGTACCTTCATAATGTCTCCTATATCCCCTAATTTCCTGTGACACTGCCACCATTCTGATCAGTCTCTGGTGAAGTCATCACCATATACCTGCATCATATATTTAGCCTTCTGTTCGTTATCCTTGCCTGTCTTCTTCTCCTTGTAGCCGCTGGCTGCTTGAGTTTGATTCTGCCTATGAGGAATCATTATTCAAACTCGGGAAAGCATGGGTGGAAATAAAACAACAATTTATTAAAAAGATTACAAGACTTAGGAAGGGGGGGGAGAGAGAATGAGAGAGAGAGAGAGAGAGAGAGAGAGAGAGAGAGAGTGCCAGCCCTTGGCTGGGCCATTGTCAGAGAAGATTGGGATGACCCTGAACTGGAGTCTAGCTCGGGTTTTTATGGCTTGCCTCTGATCCAGAGGGCAAAAGGTAAACTCCCTCACTAGACCTGGAATTAGGTAGAGAGTAAAACTGAAGGCGATCAGGATACAAATTTTACATTAAACAAGGAATCAGTGGTACTTTAAAAATGGGGAGGGTCTCTACCCAAGATTACAATTGTTTCTGTTACAATCATAATTGTCTACTTCAAGTCAATTTACATCTCAAGAGTCAATTTATATCTCCACCCAAATTCTTTCTGTTACATTCAAATTCTCTTCATCTTCCCCTTCATCATCCTCTTCCCTTGACTCCCCTGTCAAGATAATAATAAATCACAGATTTGGTTACATCCTCTTTAATCTCCACCCCCCCCCCCCCAACCCCTAAACATATGGTTAGAACCAATTATCACCTTTTAATAACTTGAAAAATCCCAATTATCTCCTGCACCAACCTTTTTGTTTTGATTATTTGTCTCATGAAACAACTTCATCATTTCTTTCAGCCCTCTAACTTTTCCTCTTACCATCTATTACTTAGATTTTCTTGTCTTGCTACACATCTTCTTTTACTACCTTTACTTCTATTCCTCTTTAAGCCTTTTAATTTCTTGATTGGTCTTTAGCCAGATCTTCTTTCAACCTTGAAAAAGATTTTGGTTAGGTTCTGAGACTAGAAATTATTCTTTATCTTTTCTCAGTTTCACAAAATATTGACCTGTACCTTCTCCCTACTAATTCTACCCTTTTGAGAACTACCCCATGTATTAAAGCCCTTTAATTTTATATATAGTTTTAAAAAGTACATATAAGATATTTAATGGAGGTCAGTTATTTTTATATCTAATCCTCTTTTTACCATCTTGTTTAATAAATATGCATATTAATTTCATATTAAAGTAGTGAAGTGACTGCACAACCTCAGGCCTAATGCCTTATCTCACTGTCACTGGTAACTCCTCAAACTACAGGTTTTGGGCAGTTGCAGATCCACAATGATAGGACTTTTCTTTGGGTATCCCCTATGCTAATACCCAAGCCTCTAAGTCGAGGCTTGGTATATCTTTGTTGTTGTTGTTGTTTGGTCATTTTTCAGTTATGTACAATTTTCCTGTGATGCCACTTGGGGTTTTCTTGGAAGAGATACTGGAATTGTTTGCCATTCCTTCTCTAGCTCATTTTCAGCCAAGGAAACTGAGGCAAATGAAATATTTTGAAAGCATCTTTGCAATTAGAACCAAGAAACAAAGACACTTTCCAAATTTTTACTGTGGCCTCACCCTAAAGAAATAGGGACCCACTGCTAGGCTGACCTCAGTAATCACACTGGTGCTAAGCTCCCAGGCTCTGTATCTATAGGCCTAGTAGCTCATCCCAACATCTAGCTCTCTTATATGACTGATGTCCTGAAGCACTTAATTCTTCTTGAATTGAAAAGAGCCTTTTTGTTGATTCAGACTTCCAAGAGATGAAAAACTCTAAACCATTAAATCTTTGCAGTTCTTATCCTCAGGACAAGTGTGGAGTCAGTGGCATGAATTATTGCCCTTCAGACAAAAATAATTTGCCTTTAGCTCTAACAGTAGTCCCTTACTGCATAGATATAGTATTTGAGATATATATAGTTTTAAACAACAAAACAGGAAGCTTTCAGTAGATAATAAAATAATTTTTAAGTAAGTAGCTCACCTTGTAGTTGGCTTCACCATTCATACCATCATCTCAGCTAGAGAGTCTTCTTATATGACAAGCAGACTTATTCCAAATTATATATCTCTTAGGATGTACATTCCTGAGGACCATGGCAGAAAGAGGGGAAGCCTAGCTGTTTCTTGTCAAACTCATTATTAATTAGCATGTAATGCATTCCTATTCACATGAGTTTATAACTACATGAGATCAGAATATTATTTTCTTTTCGTAGTATTAGAGAATTACTGAGTTAATTCCCCAGAATATGACTTATTTGACTCTACATAGAAAATCAAAGGTTCTTAAAATTTAGTACTTCTCATTTAGTTCTCATACCAACAAGAAACTGAGGCTGAAATATGTTATAAAGGGGTTCATACAACTAGTATATTTCTAAAGGATTTTAATTCAGATCTTCTTGATGGCAAGTCCAAAACTATCCTTTACATTCCTTGTTATTTGATTATTTGTAACTATAAGGGTAGCAAGTCTGCAGAATGCACTTCAAAATATCCTTTGCTCTTCTGTCTTGATTAATAATAAAAACAAATAATTGCTTAATTCCTTCCTCTTTAAAACAGATAAATTCAACCCAAAAATCATGCTATGTTTTTAGCTTGTAACCCAGGAAATTTTGCTTCCTCCTTTTTTAAAATGAGGAATTTACCTAGATTTAAGGGTATTTGTGAATAGATCACCAAGCTAGTTGTCATTGACATGCTTTCTCTCCATAAGTCTCTACAGTTCTCAAGAGGTCAGTGAAGGTACTTGGTTCAATAACTTTTACTTTCCTCCCCTTCCATCTATAACATGTTATTGCTCATTTGTTTCAGTCATATATTATTCTTTATGACCCCATTTGGGGCTTTCTTGGCAAAGATACTAAAATGGTTTGCCATTTCCTTCTCCAACTTATTTTGAAATAAGGAAATTGAGGCAAACTTGGTGAAGTGATTTGCCCAGGGTGACACAATAACTATCTGAAGCTGAATTTTAACTCAGTTAGAGAGTCTTCCTAACAACTCTAGGCCTGACATTCTATCCAATTTCTCATCCTATACCTTAAATGATCTCTAATTGCCATTCAGAAGAGTTTGGGGGATGTTGACTCCCAGAGCCATCATGTTCCTTTGATTTTCTTGGACAGATACCATATCACAGTTTCAACAAAACTTTTTCATTTTATTCTTAACTTCTTAATTATTATGATATTATAAGGCTTTTGTAACAATAATAATAACTCATATTATATAGAATTTTAAACTCTGACATGTGCTTTGTCAACAATTTATCATTTTACCCTCACAACAAACCTGGAAAATATGCCCTATTATTATTATTCCCTTTTTTCCAGGTGGGGAAACTGAAGCAGACATTGATTAGATGATTTGCCCAATGTTTTTCCAAGTACCAAGTATCTGAGGCAGGTTTTGAAGTTACCATATTTCCCCATGCATAAGATGCACCCTTGGGGTTTAAAAACTGGGAGCATCTTATTCAGTTGTTATAGATTCTTTTTTACTTGTATTTCCCCCCTTTCCCCCCTTTTTGTCTTTGCGCTCTTTATTTTGCATTTGTTACCACTATATTAGATGATATTTTTCACGTTCTGCCCAGAAATGGCTCAGAAAAGATTTTCATCCAGTGTTGAATTCAAGTTCAAAGTGATTCAGCATGCAAAAGTGAATGGAAATTGTGCTGCTAAATGCCACTCTGGGCCTCCTCCAACTGAGAAAACAATCCTAGACTGGCCATGGCAAGAAGAAACCCTACTGAAAATGTTCTGGCAGAAGAAGGCCATGAAAGGCAAGGCAACAGAATGGCCTGGTTTAGAGAGGGAATTGAAGAGCAAAGAGCCATTGGAATTCCTGTATCCACAAAGATGGTTCAGCAGGAGACCAGAAGCAGTGCTGATGAAAAAGAAGTTCTGATTTCCAAGGACACAACTGGTGCTTAAGGTTCATTAAGCGGAATGGACTAAGCATGGTCCATGCACCAGACTTGCCCAAGGGAGCACTTGTGGTCAACCCCAGACCAGAATACAGGCAAGAGAATGAGTGGTCAGAGCCTCTCCTAAGACAGTGATTCATCATCAAACACAGATGAGGACGAGCTCAAGGGTGGGAGTTTTGAAAGTTGTATGAATTTGATGATGAATAAAACGAGTTCAATAACTTGATGTAATACATTTTTTTCAAATTTAGGGCCCCCAAATTAAGGTGCATCTTTTACATAGGAGTGACTTATACATGGGGAAATATGGTAGGTCTTCTAACTCAAGATTGAATGCTTTATCTAGTTTGTCACCTGTTTGCCTCAATCATTATAATAACTTAAATTTGTAGAGAACTTTTAAGTTACTCAAAACTCTTTTATAAAAATCTCAGGTTTAGAGCTGGAAGATACCTTCCTAGCCATCTAGTCTGTTTCTCTCATCATATAGATGAGGATACTGAAGGTGCATGGGACTTGCCTAAGGTCAAAAAGCAAGGAAGCATCAGAGATATGATGTGAATTTAGGGCCTCTGGTATTCCATTGAGGAGAAGCACACATTCACATCCTAGAGACACTAATGGAATATTTATAATTGTATTGTTAACATTTCCATTACAATCATGCTTTATTATCCTTTTATTCCTTTATTGAGCTAGTGCTGATAGTAATAAACAAAAGCTACATTTGTCAACTTCCTACCTTGTACAGAGTGCCTGTGGTGTCTTACACTCCCCGAATGCATTTTGTTATATGTTAGAGTACAGCAGGCTAATCATGCTTTATCTATCAAGGTGGAATTCCATTCCACAAATACTGTTATTATAAAATCTAGTTCAATATTGCAATGCTTTTCTCCCACCCAGCTGGCATCTCATATTAATAATGCTGTGCTGATAGAGATACAACAGATTATGTTTGAATAAGAAATCTTGTATCACAGATGCATTCAGAAGTTATTCTCCATTTAGAAGTCAATCTAATTAAGAAATATTTTATCCTCTTGACACAGTAATTACACACAGTAACTATCTAAATGCAATACCTGTAGAATGTATTCTTAATTCAGTTTGACATGTTTTTCAAAATATTATGATGATAATTTTAGATGAGGAGCTAGGGAGTTTTGGAGGGCAAGTAAAAGAGGAAAAAAGCCACTAATCTGAACAATAATAGTTCTTGTTTGATTGTATGTATTCTTCAGCTAAAATAAATATCACAATAGGCAACTGCTGAATATTTATTTCACGTTTTTCAAGTATGTGGTAGCTGCTGAACAAATTCTGGCCTTTTTTTTTGCATTTGTTTGGTTTTTTTGTAAGACAGTGGGGTTAAATTACTTGCCCAAGGTCACACAGATTATAAGTATCAAGTGTCTGAGAATATATTTGAATTCAAGTCCTTGTGACTCCATGGTCAGTACTCTATCCACTGAACCACTTAGCTACCCCTGATTTTAATATATCATGCCACCTCCTATTATCTTGACCTTGCCTATCTTGCTATGCCCTTTTTCCTTCTCAGGGATTTCAGTCAGTTAGTAGTACATATCCTTTTCCAGGCATTGGACTAGGCCCTGAGACTATTCATACAAATGGAAACAGAGATAATCCCTGTCCTCTAGGAACTTGCATTCTTATTATTTACTTTTTTTTTTTTTTTTGCAAGGCAAAGGGGGTTAAGTGGCTTGCCCAAGGCCACACAGCTAGGTAATTATTAAGTGTCTTGAGACCGGATTTGAACCCAGATACTCCTGACTCCAGGCCCGGTGCTTTATCCACTACACCACCTAGCCACCCCTTATTATTTACTTTTGCTTTTTCTTATATACCAAGTATCAATTACTATTTATAGTGATAGGGGGAAAAAGTCATCATATCTGATCAATATGTTGAAAAAGTCTGAAAACATGTGCAATGTATAGCACCTCTGGGTTTTTATCCTCATATTTGGTATTTATAATTTTTTTAATTTTCCTTTTTTTTGAACAAGTCTGTGCAACAAGAGATTGCATCAGTTCATAAAAAGTTCCATGCTTCTCTGTATTTATCATACAAATCATTTCTTACTATAAAATTGTAGTCACTATTTTCATAATTCCACATTTCTTTGAAAAGTGGTTGTATCAATTTCCTACATCTACCAAAATCACATTAGTGTATCTATCTTACCACAACCTTGACAACTTGAATATTGTAATTTCTTGTCATTTTTGTCAATTTTGGGAGTATGCGGTAAATCTTATTTGTGATTTGTTTTGATGTGGTTCTTCAGTTCTTCTGACACCTTTTGGTTCAAGACCATGAAATTGGAAGCACAAACATAAGAGAAAGTATTCTAAAAAGTGAACATGGTGTTCATTCAGATTCTGTACTTTTGTTGTTGTTGAATTGCTTTGTTTTGTTTTGGTCTGAATGTGGATAGAATTGGACATAATGGTCTTCCACATATATTTATATACATACATATCTTTGTGTGTGTGTGTGTGTGTGTGTGTGTGTGTGTGTGTGTTTATATGCCTTTTCATTTATAGTTTACACATCTTGGATGCTAATTGTTTATCAGACAAATTTGATAAAAATATAGATTACACATGTAGAATCATGTTATGTATTTCAGTATTAGTCAAGCTGTGAATGAAGAATCAGAGCAAAAAGGGGAAAAAACCAGGAGAAAAAAAATAAATTTTAAAAAGTGAAAATAGTATTCCTTGATATAGTATTCAGATTTCATACTTCATTCTCTGCATATGTCTCATATTTTCCATTGCAGTTCTTTTAAAAATTGTCTTTGATTGCTGTATTGATGAGAAGAGCTAAGCCTAAAACTGTCTATCATAGTTGATCATTACATAATATTGCTATTAAGGTTCTATCAGTTTATGTAAGTTTTTATAGTTTTTCTGGAATCTGATCATTTCTTATAGGACAATACTATTCTGTTACATTCAAAAACCACTACTTGTTCAAACAATCCCCAATTGAAGGGTATCGCCTCAATTTCCCAAATCTTTATTGCCACCAAAAGAACTGCTATGAATATTCTTATGTAGGTCTTTTTCCTGTTTTTTTTCTTGGTAATCTCTTTGGGATACAGACCATATACCTGGTGGTAGTATTGATGTATCAAAAACCATCCAGGATAGTTGGATCAGTTCACAACTCCATCAACATGACTTTAGAGTCCCAGTTTTCCCAAATTTCCAATACTGATCATCCCTTTTCTGTTATATTAGCCAATTTGATTGGTGAAAAGCAAGAGATGTTTTAATTTGCATTTTTCTAATTAATAGCACTGCTTCCTCTTTTTTCTACAGATACATTTTCTATGCAGAAATTTTTCATTTTCAAGTAATCATTGTTATCTATTATATATTTTATAATTTCCTCTATCTCTTGCTTAAGAAATCTCTTTGGGACATCTAGGTGACGTATTGGATAGAGCACCAGCTCTGGAGCCAGGAGTCCCTAAGTTCAAATCCAGCCTCAGACACTTAATAATTACCTAGCTGTGTGGCCTTGGGCAAGCCACTCAACCCCATTTGCCTTGCAAAAACCTTAAAAAAAAAGACTATATCTCTTACCCATAGATATGAGAGGTACATAAGTGTCAACAGATCCAAGTTTGTGGAATGTGGTTTAAAGTATTAGTCCAAGCTTCATTTCTGCCAAATTGAATTCTAGTTTTCCAAATTTTTTTTAATCAATTAGGGAATTTTACCTAGCTAATATCATTTCTACTTTATTAAGCATTGGATTATTGAATTTATTTATGAATCAACTTTTACTAATCTTCATTGACCTTTAATCAGTATCAGATGATTTTATAATTTAGTGTGAGCTCTAGAAGTGCTTTTTTCCTTTCATTTCTTTTAATTGATAGTCTACATGTTTTGTTTTTCCATATCTATTTTGTTCTTATTTTATCAAGCTTGGTAAAGTATCTTCTAGGTCAATTCAATTTTATGACACTAAAAATATAAATTAATTTTTGTAGTATTATCATTTTTATTGTATTGGTATGACCTAGCTATGTAATTTTTAGGGTTTTTTAGCATTAAAGAATGTTATTGTTTTTGTTTGATAATTTGAGCATCTGTTGAATTGATTTTGATGGTTGGTTTTTAATATGATTAATTATGTTTTCCTAATATTAAGGTTTCCTTACATCACTACTTCCAGACAACTTTTTTTGTGTGTATCACTAGAATGTTGTTTTAATCATAAAAATTCATGACATTTTTGTGAGAGCAATGTAATTGCTTATGTTTCATCATTTTGAACATCTTATTTTAGCAAGATCTGAAAGCAATTTGAAGACCTGGTTAGTAAAAGGAGACAAAGAAATTCACAGAGATGTGTAGATGAAGACAAAATTATATATCATGGACTGAGCTTATTTAATCATGCTACTCATTACTCTATCCCCTCTATTCATTAAGGTATTTTTTTTCAAATTGATATTTTTTCCAATTATATGTTAAAAAGTTTTTCAATATTTGTTCACACGTATATGCATGTTTCTAAGTTATATAATTCTTTCCATCCCCCTCCCCTCAGCAACAAAGAGTCAGGTGAATATTGTACATATATATTTGTGTTTAACATATTTACAGATTAGTCATTTTCTACATGAGGAATTAGGACTAAGGGAAAAGAAAGAAGGCCATGAGTTTAGAAGAACAAACATAAGGGAAATTTTAAAAAAGTGAACATAGTGTTCATTTAATTTAGATTCTGTAGTTTTGTTGTTGTTCTTGTTTTGCTTTGTTTTGTTTTGGTCTGGATGTGATAGAATTGGCCATAAAGGTCTTCCAGCCTGGTCCTTCAAAGTTGGTGAACTCATGATGTTTTTGTTTATTTGTACTGTTCTCTTGGTTCTGCTCCCCTTCCCTCAGCATCAGTTCATGTAATTCTTTTCATGCTTCTCTTGATGGATATCACCTCAATTTCCAGTTTTTTGCCACCACAAAAAAAAGAAATGTTATGAATATTTTGAAACAAGTGGGAATTTTCTGATTTTTTTTAATGATTTCTTCTGGATGTATAGGCCTACTAGGTCAAAGGGTATGATCTTATTTATTGCTCTTTGGGCATAATTTCATATTGCTCTCCTTAATGGTTGGATTAGTTCATAATGTCACAATCCTCCCACAACCTTTCCAAATTAATTGTTACCCAGATTAATAGAAGAGGAAATAAAACATTTAAATATTCCCATTTTAGACAAAGAAATTGAAGAAAATATCAGTAAATTCCCTTAGGAAAACGTCTCCAGGTTCAGAAGGATTTACAAGTGAATTCTACCAAACATTTAAGTAACAATTAATTCCAATTCTATATAAACTTTTAAAAAATAAGAGTTCTGCCAAATTCCTCTTATTTCACCAATGGTACTGATACCTAAACCAGGAAGAACCAAAGCAAAGAAAATTATAGACAAATCTCCCTAATGAACACATGCTATCTCTTAGCCTAACCTGATTCCTTGAGTTACTAATTCTCTAGCATTCTGGAAACAAGTTTTTTACTTTCTAAGTTGTACTTCTCTATGTGTATATGTTTCCCTCTTTCCCACCTTTTCACTCTCCTACTTCTCCACTTATGGCTACTGTGTTACCTTGTTATACATTTTATAAAGATTCTTTGGATGAATTAACACCTTTTACTAAATAACCCCGTGAATTATCACTGGCTCCTAGAGCTGAGAACATTAAGCTTACTTCCATTTGATGACTGTCAAGATAAATATGGATGAGGGGCAGCTAGGTGGCGTAGTGGATAAAGCACCAGCCCTGGAGTCAGGAGTACCCGGGTTCAAATCCGGTCTCAGACACTTAATAATTACCTAGCTGTGTGGCCTTGGGCAAGCCACTTAACCCCCTTTGCCTTGCAAAAAAAAAAAAAGATAAATAGGGACTGCAGAGGGTTCATTTGGAAAATCAGCAGTATTGAATCCTTCTATAGAAGATCCAAGCAATGATTTCTCTACGCCTTACCTCTCTTTAGAGATACTGAAATGCTAAAAACTTAGAACTTGGAATTTTAGCTGAAATTTTTATAGGACTTTTAGCTTTACATTATCTCACTTAATCCTCTTAGAAATCAGGTGTTATAGGCATAGTATACAGTTGAGCAAGCAATTTAAATGGCTTGCCCATGCCTTGTATATAACTAACAAGTTTCATAAGTGAGATTTAAGCTTTTCCTGGTTCCAAGCCCAGCATTTTTTTCCTGAGAGATCATTAAAGACCATTGAAGATCATTGAGGACTTTTACTTTACAGAAGTAGAACCACAGGCCATAGAAAATAAAGGTCAGTCAGCTAATTAGTGAGAAGACCAAGTCTTCAACCCAGGCCCTCTAGCCTACTTTACTGAAACCCAGGAGACTTGGGGTGCTCAGAAACTTATTAATTAGGATTTTATCATATGCTCTCCCTTCAATTTTATTCTACTCTCTGGTTATAGGATATCAAGGAAGTTTTCCTTTATAATTTCTTGAAACGTGATGTTGAGATTCTGTTTCTGATCATGATGTTTAGGTCTTCCAATAATTTTTTTTTCATCTTTTTTTTAAGGTTTTTGCAAGGCAAACGGGGTTAAGTGGCTTGCCCAAGGCCACACAGCTAGGTAATTATTAAGTGTCTGAGACCGGATTTGAACCCGGGTACTCCTGACTCCAGGGCCGGTGCTTTATCCACTGTGCCACTTAGCCGCCCCCCAATAATTCTTAAATTAGCTCTTCTTGATCCATTTTCTGGGTCAGTTCTCTTTTAAGTGAGATATTTCCTGTTCACTTCTATTATTTTTCCATTCTTTTGACTTGCTTTTATTGTTTCATAATGTCTCATGGACATAATAACTGTGACTTTCTGAGTTAGTTCTGAGGTTCAAGTTTTTGGTGCTTTCAAGGTGGTATGATTCAGAAATAGGTTTGATCACTGCCTGGTCTGTTCTCTGATCTTTATCCAGGAAGGACCCCTGCTGTCCTGTAACTACGAGGAATATGCTCTTGACCCTGAAAATGTAACCAGGTCCCTTTATGTCTCCACTACTGCAAGAGCTAGTAGTATTGCTCTTGGGACTGGATTTTGACCCAGTTCCTTTCTCTCTTACATCCATAAGTTCTAATTCATGTGACTAGAACTCCTGCCCTCTTGTGACCCTTCACATGCACTCTTCCCTGTAACACAGAACCATTTATGACAATAAAATTGCTACTCTCCTTTAAGAAGGGCATTATAGCTTGGTTTTTGCCATGAGAATCCTGTGGAACATTTCTTTAAGCTCCTTCTTATGTGATAATTGTATGATAACTCCAAATGCATTTACTTTTAGGTGTAGTATAAAATAAGATTAATAAAAATGTCAATTATTTCAGCAAAGGAGTTTATTCACAGAGAGGGGCTCTTCATTAATGTTGGGTAATTTAAACTTCTATTTCCATACTGACAAGCACTAGATAGGGAAAGTCTAGGAATGCTTTTTACCAAGTAGCAACCACATGCTGACTTGTAAAACAACATTTCATATCTTTTGAAAAGTAACATTTTAAGAAGTAGAGAAATAAAAAAAAGGAGGAAGAAGTGGTTGAAATCTAGGATTCAGTGGTACAGTTCTTTTCAGCTCCTGTCAGATTTGATGAGCTCTTGTATTTTTTGTTGTGCGGAGGTGTGCGTCTGTTTTAATACATTTTATGTCTCAGCTTCTTTCTGTCATGAAGGTATGGATTGGATTTGTCAGAGACTGGTACACTTGGCTAATTATCCAAAATTACCCCATATACATGATGTCTAAATGACTTTGGTTGATCTGCTCCAGGTGCCACTGTGCATTGTGTGGATCCACTGACCTTTCCTTGATGATCTTGCCTTTAACAATATAACGAAGCTTGTGGTTTGCATATGCCAAGAGCTTTCAAACTGGTTTGCTTCTAATAGGAAAGTCAGAAGGAGTTACCTGAATTTAGAGTGAAATGGGCAGATTTAAAGCTGATAAGAGTCTTTAGGGCTTCAATCTGCTCATGACAAATAAGAAATCTGAAGGTCAAAGCAGTGATGTGAGATCGATCTGTAAGGTGGAAAAACCAGAGAACAATGATTCAAACTCAGCACTTTATCTTTGTGTCACTATCTCCATTTTTAGAGGCTTGGTACCATATGTTTGTTGTCTGCACAGAAGTGGCATCTGCTTTCTTTCCTCCATCTAAATCAGTACAGACTGTTCTTATAGGATGTGGGTTAGTGGTTTCTGTGTTGATCCCTATGCTGAGTGTCATGGAAGCCTGTCTTGAGTAACTACTATTCAAGTCACAGAGTGAAGGACTAAAGGTGGAAATCATGATATTGAATGGAAATAATATGAAACAAATCACAAGGTGGTTAACAAGAAGACGGTTCTAGAAACAATCTTCAGGGTTTAGTTCAAGGTCACAAACAACAGGTTATCACAAACACCTTCCCCTACCCCCATAGTTAGGTCGATGGATAAATAGATGGATTGATGAATATTCACTTTGCAGGACCCCTTTTTCATCTGTTTTACAGACAAGTCCAGCATATTTTTTCTATATCTAATTTTAATAATATTGTGTTATTCCTTTAATATTAATATAAACTTGTAATTTGGACCATATAATTTTTTTTTGCAATACAGTGCTAAATGACTTGCCCAAGTTCACATAGCTAGATAATTATTAAGTGTCTGAGGCTGGATTTGAGCTCAGGTCCTCCTGATTACAGGACTAGTGCTATAATCACTGTGTTACCTAGCTGCCCTATGTCGTAATGTTGTAAGACTCACTATAACTGAAAGTGCTTTGAATTTTGATTTCCTAAAAAGATATTTCAGCCTTCCTGTTTGCTTTTTGCTGAATCTGAGAGTGAATTTAAGGTTTCCATTTCCTTTTCCTAAAAGATTTAATTATATGTTCCTGTAGTACTTTGCAACCAAATTCAAAGTCCCTAGCTCTGGGAGAGTGAGAAGGATAGGAAAAACAAACAATTAAACATCCATGGAAAGTGGCTTAGCAATACAGACTTAAAGTGGAAACATAATGAAATAACTTTATGAGATGAAGATGAGATATTGAAAATTAAAATCCTGGGGCAGCTAGGTGGTGCAGTAGTTAGAACACCAGCCCTGTAGTCACTAGGACCTGAGTTCAAATTGAGACATCTAATAATTACCTAACTGTGTGACCTTGGGCAAGTCACTTAAGCCCATTGCCTTGCAACCCTCTTCCCAAAAAACGTTAAAATCAGCTCTTTAACCCTTTTTCTAGTTCTGTTGAATACATTTTTCTCCCAGACAAGGCTAACCATAACTTTTAGGTGAAGTTAAAAAAAGTTTAAATGATAAAATGCAGTCTAAATCTCTTCCTCAAAATAGTACTTTGCCCATGAGCACAGTTTGCTAACAGGTAAAAAAATCACAATAAGAGTCATTTTATTATCGTGTTGCCCACCACAAAAATATCAGTATTCATATAATTCATATATATTCATATAATTTTACATGAATGAGTTCATAAGTGTATTTAGTGCTATTAAATTTTAATAGTCACACATGTAATTTTAAAAACATGATGGGCAAGTCTCAACTTCCTTATGTCTCCATACAGTTCTCTATGACTGTAAAATGTAGACAGGTTTCTAATCTTTATCAATTAATATAGTCACCTTTCTATAGCCATATGTGTTTTCTATGAGCATTGAACTTTCATTATCTGAGATGAGAAGTACAAACTGGTTCTCTAACCAGAGTATCAGCATGGGCACAAATATTTAGTAAGCTTTTATCTTTCCTAAACTTGATGGTAATAATAAATTTCAAGTCCACTTAGAGTTGAGGAGTGTGTGTGTGTGTGTGTGTGTGTGTGTGTGTGTGTGTGTGGTCCTTTAATGGTGGCATACAGTACTTTTAAGACATGATATATTTTTTGAATGAAGAGTAATTTTCTTATTGGTCACTATGGTGTAGGTCAGAATCATAAATGAGTAAGGCAAAATTTTAGCTAGAAACCTTTAAAAAGACCTTGAAGGTGTATAAGAATCTCTAAATCTAGCATAGATAGTTCACTGTTATTTTAAAAGCCAAATGGATTTTTTTTTTGTTCTTGAAAACTCTTTGAATGGCAACTTTATATGGTAGGTAGATTTAACTGCCTAACTCAGCTCTTTGGTTGAAACTATGGATTGTTTTAGTTCTAAATTAAAAATCTACACCCATTGTACTCACTGACATGACATTAGAAGAGATAATAAGTTTATCTGATTTCGCTAGTAACTAGATGGCATTTTGTTTTTCATATGTCTGAGGATAAGGTTACAAAATAGTACGACCTTAAATTGACCTTTCAACTTGCATGAAATTTACATTTCCTTTAGAGCAGGTATATAACAAATAATATAGGTTAAATATTAATTATTTTGGAAGAGAAAAGAATAAAGTATAAGATTAAGAGAGAGTGTAAATCTGACCTCGGACATTTAATAATTGCCTAGCTATGTGACCTTGGGCAAGTCACTTTAACCCCATTGCCTTAAATAAATTAAGAGAGAGAGAGAGAGAGAGAGAGAGAGAGAGAGAGCGAGAGCGCAAGCTGTTAATGGGAGTCTTGGAAAATCTTCAACTCTTAGCACATTACTTTCTCTTTTCATGTGTGATGATGTTTCTAAACGGTATTTCTAAAGGCCTTTGAAGTTTCTGGTGCCATTTCTTTGCTATTGTTAAATGAACACTATCCTCTGAAATAATTTTTCTGAACATTTTTGTTGTTTATTCATTTTCAGTCATATCCAACTCTTTGTGACTTTAATTTGGGGTTTTCTTGGCCAAAAAATTAGAGTAGTTTGTGATTTCCTTCTCTAACTACAAATATTATTGCCATGTTAATATTGAGCCATATTCATCTGTCATATGCTTCAGCATATAAAGACTATGCCTTTGAGAATAAACTGACATTACTATAACAATTCATAGTAGACTGTAACATTTTAAGTACCTGATTGACACTGAGGTTCCCAAAATGAGATCCTGAAACCAGCGATATTGTTGAACAGTGCTAGTACAATAAGAAAAATCAATATTATTGTTGTACTGGTTTTATCACATTTGACTCTTTCTATTTCTCTCTCTATCATTTCTAATGTTTAGGGATGTGAACTTGTCTCAACTCCTGATCAAAACTACACTGATTTTACTAAATGTCTTCAAGTACTCCAGAAGAAGATAATAGAAAAGGACCTTCAGGTAAGACACGTTTTTCTCACAGCCTGAACTAAGTAGTGTTTACTCTTTTGTTTCTAAGGAAGTGCAAGGGGCTATTTAAAGTTGTCAATGACATAGACATGATGAACAAGTCTCAACTTCCTTATGCCTCCAAACAATTCTCTAAGACTATAAAATGTAGACTTTCTAATCTTTATCAATTAATATAGTCACCTTTCTTATTTACTAGAGCTCTGTGTGTTTTGAACTCTGGTCACATTACATCCAGAAACATTCCTGCTTACTTTATTTTTTTCTTTTGAATTTGTTTTCCAATTATATACAATAGTAATATGTACCTATTATTTGTGTAAGGTTTTGAATTTTACAATTCCCCCCCCCCCCCAACAGAGGGCTGTCTGATATTCTTTACATTGTTTCCATTCTATACAATGATGTAAATTGAATGTGTTATAAGAGTAAACATAAACCCCCACCACCACCCCAGAAGATGAGGAAACCTCAAGCATAGAAAGAGAGGAAAAAAAATATACTTCAGTCTGTGTTCTGATTCCAATGACTCTGTCTCTGGGGTGAGTTGCTTTCTTTATCATAAGTCCACCAGAGAAGTTGCTTCAACATTTTTCCTACAGTTGTGATTACTAGCTGTATTTCTCTCCACTCTATTCCTCCCCACTCTCATTTAATCTATTCTCTTTCTCTTTCCTTTCATCCTGGCCCTGTCCAAAAGTGTGTTGAATCTAAGTACCCTCTCCCTTGATTTTCCCCTCTCTTTTATCACCTATTCCACACCTTCCCTCCCTCCATTCCCCCTTTCCCATCCCTTTCTTCTCATTTTTCTTTAGGGTAAGATAGATTTCTATACCCTATTAAGTGTGTATGTTATTTCCTCTCTAATGAGAATGAAGGCTCACCCATTCCCCCTTGCATTCCCCCTTTCCACTCCATTAAAAAAGATTTTTCTTGGCTCTTAAGTGAAACTTCTTAGCTTCTTCTTCATCTCCTTTCCCTTCTCCCCAGTACTTTCCTTTATCACCCATTGACTCCATCTTTTTACCATAACATACCATCATATTCTGCTCTTTCCTATGTCCTGTCTGTATATGCTCCTTTCTAACAGCTCTTATAAATGAGAAAGTTCATGAGTTATCAATATCTTCTTCCCATGCAGGAATACACTCAGTTCAATATCATTAAGTTCCTCATAGTTATCTATGGTTCACCAGAGTCCTGTACTTGGAGATCAAACTCTCTGTTCAGCTCTGGTTTTTTCGATAGGAAAGTTTGAAAATCCCTCTTTCATTGAAAGTTCATCTCTTCCCCTGAAAGGGGATGTTTAGTTTTGCTGGGTAGTTGATTCTCCATTGTAAACCCAGATCTTTTGCCTTCCAGAATATCATATTCCAATCCCTATGAGCCCTTAATGTAGGTGCTGCCAGAACCTGTATAATCCTGACTATGGGGCCTCAGTAGTTGAATTGTTTATTTCTGGCAGCTTATAGAATTTTCACTTTGATTTGGGAGTTTTGGAATTTGACTACAATATTTGTGGAAGTTTTTCTTTTGGGCTCTCTTTCAGGGGGGTGACTGTTGATTTCTCTCGATTTCTATTTTACCCTCTGCTTCTAGGATCTCAAGGCAATTTTGCTGTATTATTTCTTGAAAAATGAAATCTAGGCTCGTCTCCTTGATTGTGGCTTTCAGATAGCCCAATAATTTTTCAATTATTTCTTCTGGATCTGTTTTTGAGGTCAGTTGTTCTTCTAATGAGATATTTCAATTTTCTTCTAATTTTTGGCTTTTTTTGGGAAGATTTTTATTTCTTCCTGATTTCTTGCAAAGTCATCAGTTTCCTTTAGTTCCATTCTGCATTTGAAGGAGTTATTTTCTTCAGAGAGCTTTTTTATTTTCTTTGCTAGCTGGCCAATTCTGCTTTTTAAGGCATTCTTCTCCTCATTTGCCTTTTGTTTTGCTTTTTCCATTAGGCCTAAACTTGTTTTTAACATAATTATTTTCTTCAGTATTTTTTGTATATCTTTCACCAAGCTATTGATTTGGTTTTCATGTTTTTTCTGCATCACTGTCATTTCTTCTCCCAATTTTTCCTCCATCTCCCTTAATTGCTTTTCTTTTTTTCTTTTTCTTTTTTTTTGTTTTATGACATAAAATATGTAAACTGAAGAATTATAATACTAATAAAAATATATACACATATTTGGACTATGGCTAAAGTTAAAACAACAGAAGCTATGCCAATAGGAAACAAAATCATGCAAGTTGTCTCAACAGACATTTCTTTTTTTTTTTTTTGAAAGGCAAATGGGGTTAAGTGGCTTGCCCAAGGCCACACAGCTAGGTAATTATTAAGTGTCTGAGACCGAATTTGAACCCAGGTACTCCTGACTCCAGGGCTGGTGCTTTATGCACTGCGCCACCTAGCCGCCCCCCTTAATTGCTTTTCAAAGTCTTTTTTGAGTTCATCCGTAGTCTAAGCCCATTTTCTATTTCTCTTGGAAGTTTTGGATATGGAAGCTTCAATTTTGTCATCATCTGAGTATGTGCTTTTATCTTCCATGGGACTAAATTAATTCTCTATGGTCAGATTCTTCTTTTTCTGTTGTTTACTCATTTCCTCAGCCCAAGACAGCACTTACAAGGTTTTGGGGTTTTTTGGGGGGGACACCCCACTGGGATCTTTACTCCTCCAAGGTCTTATGCTCTCTTGCCTGTGCTTTGATACGTAGATGACCACCTCACTTCCCTCTGTCCTGGAGTTATAAGGAGGACCCTGCTATCTTAGTATGGAAGCCCAAACTGCAACCTGGATCTGAATGTAGGCTAGCAACAGAGTCTACCCCAAGGGAGAGCAGAGAAATCCCTGCAGATTTCTCTTACTGTGTCTGGGAGTGCAGGCTGCTTTCTTCAGATTCTCACTGCAGATTCTCTCAGCAGATGGTGCTCCTCACTCCACACTTATTCTGGTGGAGCAGAGTTCTCCCTGCCCCTTCAAGCTGTTGGCAGTGATCTCTGGACTGGGCTGGGCTGGGTTGTTCTGTGACCACAGTTTTCTTCTTACCCCAGGTCCTGGTGAAACACACCTTTCCCCAGAACTTCTAAGTTATCTTGGACTGAGAAAATGTATCACTCAGTCTTTCTGTGGGTTCTGCCCCTCGAAATTTTGGCTAGTCATCATTTGTTGGCTTTTGGAGTTGTTGGGGGGGGTGAGGATTTCCCCAGGAAATGCTGCCTTCCTGCCACCATCTTCGCTCTGCCCCCTCCTGCTTACTTTACATGAAATTTCCCAAGGAATCTAGACAAAGGCATTTACATCAGCTTTTTTTTTTTTTTTTTTTTTTTGGTCAGGAAAATTTCTGTTGATCTACTTTAATAAATTGACTAGGATACCAAAGAATGATTTGGGTTTGACATCATCCCCAGTATACAGATGTATTTTTAAAAGTTAAATCCATTTTTTAAAAAACCATCCACTGATGCTTTTCAATTGTTCAAAATAGATTTGAGGTCTCTGCTGAGTTCATTTTAATATATTTGAGTGAATAATGAAGTCATCTGTAAGCATGGTTCTGTTAGCAGTGCCATGCCTTCATATAACAGGCTCAGATTGGCAGATTCATCTTGCTTTTTCAAATCAAAAAGAATCCAGTCAGAGGAAAAAAAAAAGAAAATGTAATTAAACTAAGAATTTCATAAGAAAAGTAGAATATGATACCCTATAAAAAATTCCCATGATGGAAACTCATTTTGCATTGACTATTATCTCTATGGACTCATTTGAAGTTGTATATTGTACTCTCTAAATGAATGATGTCATGTTGTCATGCTTCACTGACTTCACTAAATATATGCATACTCACCAACAGTACTTGAGGGAAATTCTTCCTATTTCTTCTCCCTAGTCTCTTATGCCATTGTATAACATCTTCAGTTAGTTCCTACATGTTCCAATTCCAACCTGTCCTCTCAGCATTTTCCCACTCTAATCTTCTGTGTTTAACTACTTTTCCAGTCAATTAAGGTTATTAATTATTCTTTTCTTCTGCTTTTACTGGCCTCCATGAATTCTCAGAAGTGGTACCCCTTGGCTTGGTACCTTCCACTTTCATTTTCTGCCTATCAAAATCCACCTAGGTGGCACAATGGAGTCAAGAGGACTGAGTTCAAATATGACCTCAGACACTTGATATTTACTAACTGTTTAGTTCTAAGCAAGTAGCTGAACCCCGATTGTCTTGCATCTAGGGTTGTCCTGATTCATATATGGTCTCTAGAACCAAATGGCTCAGAAGGAAAAAGTGAGACTGGAGACATTGCACAGCAGCTCCCTTTCTTAAATCCAATTTATGTGCATGGCATGGCAACACCTCCCTGATCTCCTAATCTTCTTCAAGAATGAATGATAAGTGGTGGCTAGGTGGTGCAGTGGATAGAGTCAGTAATACCTGAGTTCAAATCTGGCCCCAGACAATAATTACCCAGCTGTGTGCCCTTGGGCAAGCCACTTAACCACATTTCCTTGCAAAAACCTAAAAAAAAAAAAAATGAAGGATAAACATCATCATCAAAACCATCCTTTCTTCAACACTATGTTCACCTCTTCCATGACCTTTTCCTCCATCCATGCTATATTACACAGGAGCTTTCTCATCACATTTCTATAGGATTCTGAATCTTTTATTTGTCTTTATTATGGTATACATATATCATTTTTATTTTTTTCATCCCAGTTCCCTCCTGCTAGATTATAAGTTCCTATAAAGCAGGTATTCTGTCATTTTTTTCTTAATTGTCATCTTAGAAACTAATAAAATACCTTGTATAATAATGAGTTACATGTTTATTGAATGGAATTGAATTTACATAAATAATCCTAAAATTATCGATCGAGATCTAGATGGAAGGGATATTAGAAACCATTTAGTTGAGCCCCCTCATTTTCCAAATGAGGAAATTTAGACCCTTTGACATTAAGTGATTTGCCCCAAATCATTAGAGGGAGGGAAGATTTTGCCATGACTTCTGAGATTTTATTTTTGTTCTAATTTTGGTTTCTTTGTTTTGAGTTTTCATGGCACAATAAGATGTTTCTACATATTTCTTACATCAGAGAAATGGCAAGAATGATTATTATTGCTTTCAGTTTGGCATATTTTAATTACTACAGCTATAGATAAATTGAAAATCCAGTTAATGGAAATTATCGAAGGCAGGATACAAGTATTACTGCATGCTTCATTCAGCATGGAACTGGGTAAAAAATTAAGTAAAGCAACCAAGTCAAAGAATAAGAAATAAAAATTTTAGTGGTATGTGTTTGCAGGATGAAGGAAAATTCATTATGTCAGAATTATAATAATAATAATAAAAGGATAATGAGAAACAAAACTGTAATTTGTCAGATTTTTCTTGTGTTATTGATGCAGTCCTAAAGAGATATATTTTATGTAGTAACAGTTGCTAATTGGTGAGCTGTGGAGTGATATCAGAGGTCTTCAAGAAGTATTATCAGGGAAAGATGCTGGAATTTGAGACTAGAATTAGTCATTTCTGTAGGTTTCTTACCAATGCCTGATTTGGAGGGAATTTAAGAGGGAGTTGGTTGTTTTATGTTTGTTGTTCTAAGGAGACTATTTTGCAATTTTATGAGTTTGACTTGCCAAGTGATCATACAGGGGGATGGAGAAGGAACAATGAAAGACTGATGAGATGTTGAGCCTTGATGTTCACTTGTCATAAAAATCAGCATGTTAGGACTGGGGTAGATATTCGAAAAAATGAGGTATGTTTTGGTCATCATGAGTTTTAAGTTGCCATGGGTCATATAGCGCTCAGGAGTAAAATTTAAGTACAAAGATTAAGATTGTAGCTTCATCCATGTGCATGAGATGAAAAAGAGTTTAGTAGACCTTGGGAGTTGAAGAAAAGGGAATAAATATTTAAAAAATATCTACTGTGTCCTAAGCATTTTACTTAGCTTCATAACTGTGATCTCATTTTATTGTGGTGCTGTTATTATTTCCATTTTTCAGTTGAGAAACAGAGGCAAACAGATCATAAGTGACTTGCCCAGGATCATGCAGCTAGTGTGAGGCTGTTTTGGAACTCAGACTTTCTTAACCCCAAGCCCATTGTTCTACTTTGTTGTTTTCACCAGGATTAAAGAACAAAAAAGGCAATTAAATATAGACTATCTATGGTTTCTCTAAATGCGAGGTGCTTGTCCAGTAATTAAGAAATGAACATTCTACATCAGTCTTAATATTCTTGCTATAAGGAATACAGAAATAAAAAAAAAAGGACGGCTCACACCAAATGGAAGATAGGCTCACAATTTCTTTTTGGAGAGGGAAATAAAATTTGAAAGAATCATTCACTCATTCAGAGTCAAGAAACACCATTTCATAGGATAATTTGTTACTCCATAAGACCCTCTAACATACAATTTGACTAATATATCACATTTTGTCTAGCTTTCTTTAACCTCATACCGTAATGGGAAATGATTTATTATTTCAAAGTTATTTCTAGCAGGAATGGCTTAACGAGGATATATTTAATAGTGGAAATTTTAGACATTATATTGCTAAAAACTGCCTTGTACTAGAATGGTATCCCATTTTAAGGAATGGTGAGAATGCAGGCCAATAATAGATTTATGTTTTCTTTGACACATATGCTTTCTATTGACCTTCTATGATTTAATCATGGGATAGCCTAACAGATTCAATAGGGCCTCATTTTAGTTAATAGGTAGTTTGGTTTTTTGGTTTTGTGCTGTTTTGAGGTAGCTATGCAGTTGGGGGGACATTAAATGAATTCTAAGGCTTCAATTGTGGTTCTGGTATATTTACACTGGGAGCACATCAACAATGCGAATTAACTATAATTTAATGAGATCAGAAGTAGAGAGAAAGTAATGATCTCAAGGACCCATTCTGGGAAAGAAATACTGAGGAAAACCAGTTATCCCAATGTAACTGGAATAGGGATTATAAAAAAGCCAATAAAATGGAAGAATGACAAGGAATACAGGAGGAAGGCTATGGAGATTCTTAAATGATAAACTGAGAATTTTATGAGTAGCATTATCTTTTAGATAAAAACTAAATAGGTAGATAGTTCTGGTTTTAGAAGTTTAGGAAAATTTGTTTTGTTCTAGGTCTTCTAGACTTTGTTTTTCTTTCAAGTGTACTAAAGCACCTGAACATGCAAATGTACTTTAAAGATTCAGTCATACCATCATGCTACCCCGATAATGCATTATTCATGTAATCGTTATGGATAAACAATATGAGAACATGAAAGCAGCACAAGTCCAAAATGAAAGTCACCAGTATCAGAAAACTGTTTTGTGAGAGATTAAAAGATGAAAGTCATCATATATCCAAGAAATAAGCAAGACAACATGGCAAGCAAAAAATAAAATGAATTTTGCTTGTTTTTTCGTTTTAATTTTGGTCAAAGTCTTACTGAAAAATTATATTAGCCCAAATGAAGAAGCAATTTTTTGGAATTTGTTCTTGATATTTAAACTCCATTCCTTTTTTTTTTATGCTTTTTGGAGGAAGAAGGCTATGTAGCTCTTACATCCAGGTTTCCTCCTAATATTGTCTTTTCTATACACAGACTAGCACTTAAAATTTAGAGAAACTATTATAGTTTGTGAATCTTGTAAATTTGCATTTTACTCCCTTCTTTCCAATCACATAATTTTCCTACTAGTTGAACCTGTGATTTTTATTAATTGTGCTAACAATAATAAAAAAGTTCTGTGACACTCTTGAATGTCATACTCCTCATGGAACTCCCTCAATGCTTATTTGACATTGGAAGTATAATTATTCCTGATAGTGACAGTTAATTCTGATTGACTAAGAATTAATAAGAGAATGAATATTAAAGTGAAAGATGCACCTAATCTTTCCCTTAACAGACTTTACTACCCATCACTTCATGAACTGAGTTGTCCAGTGTAGCTGAAGTTAATTGTTCCCTTGTAGTTTTAAAAAGATACCCCAGAAGGCATCTCTTGGAGTCTCACTTCCTTAATTCAAAACATTTTTTCATCTTTCTAGTTGTTAGTGTTTTTTCCTTTCTCAAATTATATTTATGGTTACTTGTATTGATGTTGTATCTTCTTCCAACCTTAGTAGAAACTAAGATTCTTGAATCCAGATACTATATTCATTTGAAAGGCTCTCTCTTTTTGTCCCTATCTCTAGGTTTTCCTGGTTTTCTTTGATACTCAGTTCAGATCCCATGTTCTGCAAGAAACTTTTCTTGGTCCCCCTCTCCTTCACTTGTAAAGGCCCTATAAGACTCTAAGATAGTATCTCTCTCTCTCTCTCTCTCTCTCTCTCATATATCTCTCTCTATATATATATATATATATATATATATATATATATATATATATATATATATTAACATATAGTTTCTCCATGAGAATGGATTTCTTCAGGTCAGTGGAGAATATTTGAATATTTGTGTCCTACATTCAATTGTCTTTCCAGTATGGTATTATCTGTACCTTGGTCAAATACAATAACTACAATGCCTCTACATTATAACTCCTTAAATACTTGAAGAGAACTATTAGATATCCTGTTATTTATGACATTATCTATCCTTCTAAGATTTCTGTTATTTTTCACTTTTTATGGGAAAGCCTGTCCCACTGTCTGATAGTGATGATTTGGGTTCTAATCAATCAGACAGATATTGTCTAACCCACATTTCTCCATCTTATCCACAAGGGTAACTAGAAAACTCTGTCTCATACTTTACTAAAGTATTCCAGAGATATTTATCTGTTATTACTCTTATCTAATAAAATAATAGTCTGGCAAGAACTGTGTTTGGTGGATTGTTGATAGATTTGAGGGACTAGTACTCCATTTGATAAGTACTTCCTTCAATAACATACCAAAGAATTTTTTTTGTTAGGTTTTTGCAAGGCAAACAGGGTTAAGTGGCTTGCCCAAGGCCACACAGATAGGTAATTATTAAGTGTCTCAGACCGGATTTGAACCCAGGTATTCCTGATTCCAGAGCCTGTGCTTTATCCACTACGCCACCTAGCTGCCCCATACCAAAGAATTTTGCCAGTAAATGAAATCAAAGCTAAGTATATGCTTACCATGCCTATATGCAATTTGTGGATGAACTCTCCATTTTCTCCTTTCCAATCCAAATATTATTCTTATTGGTAAGAAAAAAATAAAAAAAAATTGAGCAGTTTTGTCTTTTTTTTCAGTGGTTCCTAAAATCTAATGAAATGTACAGAAGCACGAGATGACATTGTAAGCGATGAGTCATTTTTTTAATTATAAAGATTTTATTTTGTTTTACAATTTTCCTCCTAGTCTTCCCCCCCCCCCCCGAAGGCAATTAGCCAGTCTTTACATTGTTTCCACAGTATAAATTGATCCAAATTGAATGTGAGAAGAGAGAAATCATATCCTTAAGGAAGAAACAGAAAGTATAAGAGATAGCAAGATCAGACAATAAGATATCAGTTTTTTTTTCCTAAATTAAAGGTAATAGTCCTTGGTCTTTGTTCAAACTCCATGCTTCTTTCTCTGGATACAGATGGCATTCTCCATTGCAGACAGCCCCACATTGTCCCTGATTGTTGCACTGATGGAATGAGCAAGTCCATCAAGGTTGATCATCACCCCCATATTGCTATTAGAGTATATAGTATTTTTCTGGTTCTACTCATCTCACTCAGCATCAGTTTATGCAAAAGGGATCATTCATTTTAGCATAGTGGGTAGATAGCTCTGCTTATTTCTTATGTCGAATATTACTGGTTGTATAACCTTGTGCAAAAGTCTTTAAAACTACCAAACAATTGCAGATCTTCATTAGTAGAGATTGTCACTTCACTAAAGGGTCTCCCTAAATCAGTGAAATCATGTGATCCTTACCTATTTCTTTACCATTCCTTCCCTCCCCAAAATGAAAAATTAAGGGTTCCTTGTATCCAGGACTTTGAGAAGTCATTCAGTCATTAAGAGTTTCTTCTAATCATTAACGAGGGAGTCACTGCCTTCTAGGAAATCATAATTTTTGTATATTTTCATCTTGTAGTGTCCTGCCTTGGACAAACTACATCTGAAGGATTTCAGTCAGTTTTTAGTAGAAAGGACACTAATAATATTTAACTTGCTTGAAAGAATGATCAGAAATGGTGGCCATGATATATCATACCATTTGAGGATCGCGTAAAGGAATTGATATTAATTTACTTAGAGCAGAAAAGCTTTAGGGGGACATAATAGCTCTATTGAAAGCTTTTATGTGTCAAAAGAATTAGATTTCTTCCTCGAGATTGTCTCTAGAAAGTAGATTGTTTCACCTTATGTATTTGTATCCCCAGTACTGAATACACTATAAAATTCATGCCAAGAGCTTAACAAATGTTCATAGATTAATTCATTAATTGATTTTTCTTCCACTTGTTTGATATTTTCTAGAGGGAAGTCTTCAAGGATGGTCTGAAACGTTGAAATAAACTCCTTTTCAAAACTGAAAGTCTGTAAATTTTTGAGTTATCCTTGTGAACGTAATACTCAATTTTCCTAGAATTATACCCCTTTGTAATTTTAATAGCATATTCTTTATAGGGCCCTTAGTACCAAGCAGAAATCATTTATATTTAATTTCCTACCCTGGGGCTATCTGTGACCTTATTTTTTTTCATCCTTATCATTTTTATCCTGCTCGGTATTTTGATTCCCCCCCCCCCCCAAACACTTTAATGAACCCTTTTTCTAAGAATCCTGCTATAGGTAAAAAACAGTTTATGTCACCAGTTTTAGCAATAGAAAAAAATCTAATTCACAAAGTAGAAACAAACTTCTATTTGTTTATAGTGTAAAGATGCGTGACTATCTTGTGACATTGTGAACATTTTTAAATATAAATGAACAGAACTCTTATTTCAGCAATTTTGAATGTTTCCCTCAAATATTCAATAAAAACGTCCAGAAAAATGTATATGAAGATACTTTCACATGTATTTGTGCATATATGTATATGTGTTCATACACACACATACAGTTGCAGTTACCCATTTAGAATGTAAGACCCTTGATGGCAGGGAATATTTTGTCTTTCTTTTCTCTCTAGTTCATAGCATATTATAATTACACAGTAAATGCTTACTAACTGATTGCCTAGTAGAAATTGAACCTGTGATTCGTTTCTTTTTTGGCTTTTGCAAGGCAGTGGGGTTAAGTGGCTTGCCCAAGGCCACACAGCTAGGTAATTATTAAGTGAAGCCAAATTTGATCTCAGGTCCTCCTGACTCCAGAGCCTATGCTCTATCCACTACATCACCTAACTGCCCCAACACATATTAATTATAAAGGAATGTTCTAGTGCTCTACCCACTGTACCACCTAGGTGCCCCTTGTGATTCCATTGTTTATGGGAACTCCCATATGGAGAATTCCTGTGTTAATTCTTTGTGTCTAAGTATATATCAGATATTGGGTACTTTTTTTTTAAATTAATATGACTCAAAAGTTCAGTAGGAACCATTTAGAAGCCAGATTGTATTTTGCATATGATTATTGTTTTTGATAGTCACATTTTCCATTCTGTACTGATCTTTTCATTAGGAATGCTTGAAATTCCTCCATTATTGTATATTCATTTTTCTCTTCAAAGATTTTACTGTTTTGTTGAATAGGTGATTCTGGGTTGTAATTCTTCTTTCCTTTACCTTCTAGAACATCATTTCAAGTCCTTCAATCCTTTAATACAAGAACTGCTAAATAACAAATTATTCTGGCTGTTTGCAATATTTTCTCTTTAACCAAGGAACTCTGGAATTTGACTATAATGTTCCTAGGAGTTTTCCTTTTTGGGATCTCTTTCAGGAGTTGATGGGTGAATTTTTTTTATTTTAATTTTGCTTTTTGGTTTTTGCATATCAAGTCATGTTTTTTGTTTGATACTCCTTGGAAAGGTAATTTCTAGACTTGTTAGTCATGACTTTTAAATTTATCTCTCCTGTTGTATCTATTTTTCATGACATCTGTTTTTTTAATGAGATATTCCACATTTTTTAATTCTTTTGATTTTGTTTCATAATTTTTTGATTCTCATGTAATCATTAGCTTGCACTTGCGTATTCTAAAGGAATTCTATTCTTCAGTGAGGTTTTGTACCTCTTTCTGTCTTTCCAATTCTACTTTAAAAATAATCCTTTTCGTCAGTGAAATTTTGTACATGTTTTTTCAAGTGGTCAATTCTGCTTCGTGTGTTTGTGTGTGTGTGTGTGTGTGTGTGTGTGTGTGTGTGTGTGTGTGTGTAAATTTGTTTCCAATTATATACAATAGTAGTTTCTACCTATCAATTTTTGTAATGTTTTGGATTTTACAATATTCCCCCCAACCTCACTTCCCTCCTCCTACTCCTCCCACAGAAGGCAGTCTGATAGTCTTTACATTGTTTCCATGCAATACAATGATCAAAATTGAATGTGTTGAGAGAAAAATCATAGCCTCCAATTCTGCTTTTAAAGTTCTTTTTTTCAATGGATTATTGTGCCTCCTTTACTATTTGGCCTATTTTATTTTTTAAGCTATTAATTTCTTCACTGTTTTAATGTCTCATTTACCAAGCAGTTGACTGTTTTTGTGATTTTATTGCATTCCAATTTTTCTTCCACTTCTCTTATTTGATTTTAAAAGTTCTTTTTGGAGCTCTTTCAGGAATGATTTTGGGGTCTGTGACCAACAACTCACATTTTGAGGTTTTTTGGGGGGGGGTTGCAGCTTTGAATGTAACTCTTGACTTTGTTGTCTTATGATTTTTGTGTTTTGTTTTTTCCTGGCACCAAGTTACTTTCTATGGTTGAGTTTTTTGTTTGCTCATTTTTTCAGCCTATTACTTGACTTTTCAATTTATGTTGGCCTCTGCTTCTAGGATAGAGAGTACACAATTCTAAGCTTCAGACTTTGTATGCTTTTGTTTTCAGAGCTAGTTCCAGGGTTATATAGGTTTTTAGTTCTTCCAAGATGAAATGTCTTAATCAGAGATGTAGTCACTGCTCTCTCTGGTCTGTGTATTCCCAAAGGTGCTCTCTTTTACCCTAGGATTGTTTTGAGGTCCCTGCTTTCCTGTTGTTGCACCCTCTAGTGTGCTAGGGTTCTTCCTCGTCCTCGGACTGAATCCCACAATGATGGATAGACCTGTCCCCAGTGCCAGCAGAGGCTTCTATATCATCTCCTTCTAACCAGTTGTCCAGCCCTTTCTTCCTGAGGCCTGAGAGCCCTTGACGCTGCTGTTCTAGCAGATTCAGTCCCCCCCAAAGGCGTCACTTTCTTGAGCTATCCCAACCTGCTCTCACCCAATTCTCTTATTTGTCTTGCACTGGGAAATTGTTTCACCCTCTCCTTTTTTTAGTTCTGTTGCTCCAGAATTCATTTTGTGGTGTTATTTTAAAATGTTTCACAGGGGAATTTGGCATTGGAGGAGGGCTCAGGCAAATACCTGCCTTTACTGCACCTCTTGGCCCAACCCCCTCCGAACTTTCTCAGTATAGATTGTTCAAGTGTTCTCCATATGATTCCTTCTCCAAATTCATCTTAGGCTTTTTTATTGTGAGATTTCCTGCTCTCATGTCTTCCTTTTTCCATATACTATTATAACCATCACATTCTAGCAGTTAGCTAGTGGTAAGTGACTTACTATTCTAGTTATAACAAATTCTGTTATTTCTTAAAATAACAGCAACAATAACAACAAAATCAGCATCAATATTTCTTTTTGCTAACCTTTGTTCATATGGGAAGGAAGCAGTCATTTTCTTTAAGATATAATTGTCTTGATTATTTGTCTATTCAGAAAAGTCTATTTTGGGAGGTGTAAAAGATTGAGGTGAAAAAAGATAGTTAAAATTATGAAGTCAAGAATGAAGTGATATATGGGAAAGTCTAATAGAGGATTAAATTCATCATCCTTCATTTGGTAATATCCCTGAAAAGCTTCAAGGAAGGACAAGTGGAAGCCCCTTCTCGTGCTGCTTTTAGCTTGATGTACTATGGCTTTATTTTCTCTGAATGGTCCCCCAAATCAATTGTAGAAATTCCCTTAAATGAAGAAATAATGATGGAAAAGGATGTGTTCTGATAGCCTGAAAGATAAAAAATGACACACTGTTTCAATTGGGTTATATCTTCATTGATTTTTTTTCTGGCACAACTATAGCTGTGTATCTATTGGTGTTCACATAGTGCCTGTGTATATATATTGGTGTTCATATAGAGGTCAAGGTCTTTCAAAGAAGGTAGAAAATACTTTTCTTTGACTGCCCAGTAAGATCAAGATATTTGATCCTTAATTTTTCATGTCACATGAAGTGGTAGTTGGGAAGCAGAGGCTTGGCCTTCCCTCAAATCCCAGTATCATAGTTATCAAACTGAACCATTAGTCTACAGAACAATGTTCTTTTTGTCCAATGTCCAGGTTTATTGCTTATTTAATATTGCTACTGGCCTTCTGCCAACAGCCTCCTAAGAATACCCATTAAGAGAAGAGGTGAAATTTTAAAGATATTCATAGGCAATAGTCCTACCCCTTTCTTCATTCTGTAAGTTTCCTAAAAGCAGATGTTATTGTTGAACTAATATTATTTTGATACTATCAGCTTGTTAGGATATGAGCTCCCTGAGATCTTTTATTTTTGCATTCCCAATATTTAATGCAGTTCCTGATACAGAATAGTTTCTTAATAAATGCTTGATTGAAGATTGATTACTAATCTAAAGTCAATAGGACTCTCAGATCAAGCACTGAGGCCTAAACTTTAATATAATTATATTAGCTTTTATTTGCAAATGTGAGCATTTACCATGTCCAGATTTTGCTTTCTTGCTCATCTCTTCTTAGTGTTGGACTTTCTGTCTTCTCTAGATCCTAGCCAGAACCCTAATTACCAATGCTTTTGAGGTACAAGAAACAGACATAAAGGTACATAGGGATTCCATCTTTTCAACAATAAATCTTTTTAGCTTTGGGAAACCTTATGGAAAGGTAAACTATTAAAAGCACTTTATAATTCATTTGACAGCAGTGGTTGCTTATGAAGCATTCAGTCGTCACCTCTAAAATTGATTCATGGTTACACTTTAGGCAAGTTCCTCAACCTCTCTTTCCTTCTTACTTGCTCCTTGTGTCACTTCTTTGCCCCTGCTACAAGCATAGGAATGTTATGTGGAATAAGAGAGATAATTTATGTGAAAGCACTCTTTGCTTCTAGGAAGATGGACAATATATGCCTGTAATAACATTATTACTCAGTTTGTTGTTGTCCTTGCAGGGTGTGTGTGTGTGTGTGTGTGTGTGTGTGTGTGTGTGTGTGTGTGTGTGTTGTGTTGTGTGTGTGTGTGTGGAATTTAAAAATAAGATGAGTTTCAAACTTCAGAGCAAGAATTGTGCTGACCAAGTATGAGGAAATGGTAGAATAAGGAAAGGAATAATTCTGGTCTTCTAACAGAGAAGTTGGCAGGGATTTTGTTTAGCTCCTAGATCATTTGGCCATGCCTTAAAAAGGAGTAGTAGAAACCTATATCTCTCCCTAAAACATCAGCTATTCTTTTTTATTTTTTTTCTTAACACTGTGTTACAAGGGAAAATAGATAAGCCCTTGGCTTTGAGGTAACTCAGGAGGTGTTGGTACAAATATATTTTTAAAAAAGTCTAGTGCCTTAGAGACTATGGCACCTAATCCAGCCATTCCTGAACAGACGTGTTCTTTTATAGGCCTCTGGACAAGGGTGAAGTTTATCTACTTACTAGAAATCTCAGTTTGATGGCTTACTTGGCAGATAAAATTCTATCATAATGCCCAGGATTAGAGATTTTACTGGCACAGATGCCCCACTGAGGACAGTAGCTGACCTTAAGTGAAAGGGATCATTTTATCTCCAAATTCCAGCATGTCCCAGACACAGATAGTACAGGAATTGTAAAGAAGGCTCTTTCTTGGGAACTGATTATGAAAATAATTGCTGGTATACTAGAATAACTGCATGAGGTTCCTTAGTGGCTTACAAAATTCTACAAAGTTTTCTTGAATATAAATTGTTGATCAGGAATATTGTAGGTTGTGGACACCTGCCTTGGGAAATAATACTAGATGGGATAATGATTTGGATTATTAGTAATAACAAGCACATTAATTTTTTTTACTTACCTTTGTCAGTAAATAGCATAGCTACAGAACAGAAGGACATACATTTTGCCCACTCATTTAATGAGTATGAATGGCTTGGAAATATACCATTGGGAGAAGTGCCTTAGAAAACTTAACTCCCTTACCTTTCTTGTCTTAGCAATAGTGAGTGCTTTATTTAGATGTGGAAACAAATCTTCCAGATTTATGTGATAAAAGTTCTGGGGCATTTTATTGCCTATGTTCTCTGATTTTTTTTTTAAGTGTTTGCCACTGTACAGGAAGTAGGAATGAGATGAGCAAACATGTCTTTTTCCAGGCATGCATTTTATTCTTAGAATAGTACACATTAATATATTCACTGTGCTTGAAGATGAAGATAATAAATAAATTGATCTCCTAAGCAGCAGCTAGGAATCTCACTAAATTGCTCAGTCTGAAACTGGATATCAAGGATATCAAAATATAAGCCTTATTTGAGTATAGAAAAGTATGTTAGTTGGTTTTTCATTTATCATTATTAGCTATTATGAAAATTATCAAATTAGCACTATACAGTTCTGAAAAGAATGTAAAGGAGGGATTCACTTTAACTAGCTTTTAATTAGAACTATATCCAGCAAGAAAAATATTACTCCTGACTTTATGACACAATGTACTTCTCATTGTGGGTTCTTCAAAGTTGAAATTGACACTTTACTCAGAGTGAGCATTTTTTAGTTATGTATTGATTAAGTGACTGATTTATCCCATTGCAAGCAGCCAATTAAAGACCATTGCCATATTTGTGGGTGCAGTTTAAGCATATTTATTTGCCATTATAAGTTGAGGCACTCCAGTGAAACATTAGGCAGAACACTGGGCTTGGAATAAGAAAGATTCTAGGCAAGTCACTTAACCTCTTCCTCAGTATCCTAAACTGTAAAAGGAAGATAATATGTTACCTTTCTCCCAGAGTTATTGTAAACAAAAATGATTTCATTCATTACTTTAGTCATGGTATTGTAAGTCAAATAAATGTTCTTTTTGCTTTGCTGCTATTATTTGTTGTTGTTTTTATTGCCAAGCAAGACTTCCTTAAGTGAGATTGAACACTTAGTTTGTGGTAGTGATTATAGGTTTGTTAGTTTAGATAGTGATGACTACCATAGGCATGCATTAAATGACTAATAATTTTTTTAAAAGATCTTTTATAGGTCTGGACATGCCAGAATTTGGGTTATTGCCCAGGTATTTGGTAGGATTGATTCTGTGGCAGCTGCAGAAGAAGTGACAGTAGCATTATTTCATTTCTAGTCCTCAGACCTGAGAAGTGGTTCAAGCTTATAAAGATTGTATTAGAATTAAGCAGCTTGGGACCAGCGAGGTTGCTCAATGGTTAGAGCACCGATCCTGGAGTCAGAAGGACCTGAATTCAAATTTGATCTCAGACACTTAATAATTACCTAGCTGTGTGACCTTGGGCAAAAAACTCCATCCTGATTGCCTCACAACAAGGACCATCTCCAGTTGTATGAATTCATATCTGATCACTGGACCTAGATGGCATTGAAGGAGAACCTGAGGCTGGTGACTCAGCACAGCATCCTCCTCACTAAAATTTACATCCATTCATGACATCACTTGATGTCATAATCTGCTTTGAGAACGAAGGACAAATATCATCATCATTAAAAATTATAGCTATGCCCCTAAGATTGCAGTCTTATGAAATCTAATGTTATTGGATTTGTAGAAGCAGCCTCAAAGTGGAGATCTTACACATTAATAATGGAGAGTAACAATGAAACAAAACAATTTAAAATAAGCATAGTTGGGCAAAACAAATCCCTACTGTGACTGTGTCCAAAAATGAATGACTTTGCATCATTATCTCCCTTTAGGAAATATTATGTTTCATTTTTAATCATTGGTTAATCATTGCTTTGATCAGAATTCTCAAGTCTTTCAGTCATTTTTGTTTCCACTTTTATCCAAAGTTCTTCTGGTTCTGTCACTTTACATAGGTTCTTACTCAGAATTCTCTGAAATAATTTCTATCGTCATTCCTTACATTTATATAATTCAGTTTTTTGAACCATTCCAAAGATGTTACAGAAATAATCTTTATCACCCTCATAAATCATAGACTCCCTTGGCCCTTTCCTTTCTTATAATTTCTTTAGAATTAATTAGAAATTTTGTTTTGGATACCTTTTTTATTTTTGAATTGAATTTGACATTTTGAATGTGAATGGGAAGAACTCCTTCCAAAAAACATAAGTGAATAGCAGAATGGATTAAAAGCCAGAATCCTACAATATGCTATCTACAATGAGAGTCTAACTGCAAAGGCAGTCTCAGAAACTCTATGAAAACAACTACAAAACACTTCCCAAACAAATATAATCAGATTTAAATAACCAGGAAAATATCAACTGCTCATGGATAGGCTGAGCAAATATAATAAAAATGACATTGCTGCCTAAATTAAACTACTTATTTAGTGCCCTACCACTCAAAATTCCAAAAAATTACTTTAATGAGCTAGATAAAAATTGTAAGCAAATACATATGGAGAAATAAAAAGTCAAGAATTTCCAGGAATTTATAAAAAAAAGTGCAAATGAAGGGGTTTAACCCTACTAGATCTAAAATTATATTATAAAGCATCAGTCATCACAATTATGTGGTATTGGCTAAGAAATAGAGTGGTAGATCAGTGGAATAGACTTGGTGCAAAAGAGACAGCAGGAAATGATTACTATTACAATAATCTGCTGTTTGATAAACCCAGGGAGTCCAGCTTCTGGGATAAAAACTCTCTCCTATAAAATTTGTTGGGAAAATTGAAAGTTAGTATGTCAGAAACTTGAATTGGACCAATATCTCACCCCTATACCAAGATAAGATCAAAATGGATACAGGATTTAGACATAAAAGACAATATTATAAGCAAACTAGGAGATCAAGGAATAGTTTACCTGTCAGATCTATGGAAAGGGAAGCAGTTTATGACCAAGGGAGAAAGGGAGAACATCATTAAAAACAAACTAGATAATTTTGATTACATTAAATTGAAAAGATTTTGCACAGACAAAACCACTGTAACCAAGATCAAAAGAAATGTAGTAAATTGGTAAACAATTTTTACAATTAGTGTTTCTGACAAAGGACTCATTTCTAAAATATATATAGAGAGGGGGGGCAACTAGGTAGCACAGTAGATAAAGCACCGGCTCTATAGTCTGGAGTACCTGGGTTCAAATCTCGTCTCAGACACTTGATAATTACCTAGCTGCGTGGCCTTGGGCAAGCCACTTAACCCCATTTGCCTTGCAAAAACCTAAAAAAATTAAAATAAAATATATAGAGAGAACTGTGTCAAATTTATAAAATAAAGCTATTCCCCAATTAACAAATGGTTAATCAATACCATTTTTAATGAACTCATAAAGAAAACTGCTGAGACTTAAAATGATACATTTATACAAAAGATATTTTCTAAAATAAATCCTAATTTAAAAACTCCCAGGTACATCACAGTCACATTCCAGAGCTTGTAGAGGGAAAATGTATAGGTCAGCTACAAGGAAAATAAAAAGAGAATAGAAAAGTCAATATGAGCAAAAAAATAATTTAAATACCAATGAACCACTTTGTGAATCATGCAAGATTTATCAGTCTTCTTTGTGAAGGAGCAGAGAGCATGGAATACTATATTCCAAAAGTTGAATAAAATAGATTTGCAACCAAAAATATCTTACAACATAATCAGTCAAACTGAATGTAGTTCTATGAGACATAAATAAACCTTTAATGAAATCGTCTCTCAAGCAGTATTTTTTTAGGTGTTTTTTTGTGGCAAGGCATTGGGGTCAAGTGACTTTCCCAAGGTCACACAGGTAAGTCTCTGAGGTTAGATATGAACTCAGGACCTCTTGACTCCAGGACCAGTGCTCTATTCCCTGTGCCACCTAGCTGACTCTGCCTCTCTCCCAAGCACTCATTTAGGTTATTTTTATAAAATTCATGAACTAAAAGATAAACCTCATGCACCCACTGAACATTTATATATATATCCTTCAATTTGAATAATTGACGCTTAGATCCTCTTCAGATAAAAGATTATATTGTAGTATTTAGATGTATATATGGAAAGGGTATCTTATTATAATAATTTGATGGTTATTGAGTTATAATAATGGTATAAATTAAAATAAGAAAGCAAAGCAGAGTCAAAATTATACAAATATGAAAATAAATTTGTACTTTTATATACAAATATAAATTTCTACTTTTATGATGATTCTTGTTTTTTGTATATTTATAAATAATACTTATTTTTCTAAGTTCAGAATTTAGAAAAGAAATGTTAAAATAAAAGCAACAAGTGCTGAATTGGGACCCATGGAACATATAATCTACATGGGGAGATAAAATACACAGGAAAAGTTAACTGGTGAAGTAGAATAAAACCTGGGCCTGAGTCTGAGTCCTTTTTTAGACACTTGCTGGTTGTTCTTCGTTAAGTTTCTTCAACTATAAACATAGCTGTAATGATATTTACACCATCTCCTTTAGAGTTCTTGTGACTAGAGCATTTCTTATAATTCAAAAGCACAGCAAAGCCGTGAATAAATTCATATTTGAAGCATATGCTGATTAATATATATTAAATGAAATGTACATTCTGAGATATAATTGGATGTTTCTAAGCAGGGTAGCAGTATAAAATAAGCAATAGTTTAGGAAATGAAAATGGAATTCTGAGATTAATCTAGTACTAGGACAGTGAACCTCTGCTTCACAGACCATAATAATCCAATGTTGCCAAAGCAACCACAGGCATGACTCAAAATTCAGTAAATCTAGGAGCTTTTTAGTAGTGAATTAATTAAATAAGACCACTTAATAGCTCTTGAATGATGTATGTCCAAATGACCCTTGGCAAGAAAGGTCCCCTACCTCTGATCTGTTGCAATTTGGAAGAAGATGATAGAACAAATTGTAGGTAGGTCATGGTTTCCAACAGGAACAAGAATTGACCAACAAAATTGGAATGAAGGTCTTATTGGGAAGTTGTGATAGATAAATTGGAGATTAGATAATATGACATATGCCAATTTGTGTGGTTTGGATGTTAGCTTATCATTAAATGGAAGCCATTTTTGCTTTCTAAACACGAAAATAAGAGAAACATTTTGGGAAAAGAAAATGGTATTTTCAATCTGGTGTTTATGACATATCTAATGTCATATTAAAATTAGTTCTCTATCACCCAGCACATTGCTCAGTAGCTGCTTAATAAATGAAGTAAGATAAGTAGTGCAATGAGAATATATTGATGTTGGAAAGGAGAGATTTTTGGAAGTTGTGAATGTTATATGTTCTTCATCTATTATACTTGTCTGTTGTAATTAAAATTTTAAATTTAGTTTCCTCATTAGGTATTTGAAACTGCATATAAAGACCTTTGTTAGGCTTATTGATTAACTATGGTAATGATTGGAATTACTAAAGCATGAAAGTACTCAAACTGCATGTGAGAGGGTCTGGGAAGAATTTCTGCAAGACTTACTTGTTTGACAGCCTGGAAGTACCTTTTGCCATTGGAACACAAAGTGTTTATATCCTTCTCTGATACAACCAAGATAATTAAAAAGCCCTTTAGAATAGTTTGCATAAGATGTCAAAAACTAGCCTTATTCTTTATTTCCTTCCACAACAAATGCTACATCTAAAGATGAGACTGACAATTTTTCCAATTACTCATTGTTCTTTGCACAAGTCACTGAGGTTATATTTTACAGGCTTATTAAAACTCGTTTCACTATTACTGCTTTTGTCAGATCATTTGTTTTTACTCATACTAGAGTTCTTTCTCTGCAGTCTTTGAAGGGTCCTCTGTCTTCAAATTAGAGCATCAAACTATCAGACCAGAGAATTTCATTATTCAGTTCAGGCCTCAGTGCAGTACAAGACAGATCTTTGAAAGTTAAAGTGAAGCTTTTGCATAACCCTGGTTATGTTTCTCCTTGTGAATTCCTTTGTTAGATTTGCTTTGGTTTAGTTTTCACCCTTATAGAGAAGTAGTTCTTAGCAAAATCACAAATAGGTAGTTCATCTTTGGCTCCCATTTACCCAAGCTCCCTCACTATATCTTTCTTTAAAGCATTAATACTCTCATGTTGCTCAATCCATTCTTGCTCCTAGGAAAACATGATAAATTAATAGACTGTGTGTGTGTGTTTTTGTAGTCTTGTCCTTCTATTCTTGAATTCATAACACATGAACAATCATCTTCCCTATTTACAAGAAAGGTCCGCCCAGGTTGTTCTGTTTCATATTTTCTCTTCCACTCCCACTCCCTTTTTTACATCCCCTCTTCCTCTTGCTCCTCCCTCTCTTTTATACACTTGGTAACCTATACCATTTTGTTAGGAAAAGAATTTCTGTTATCCTTCAACGCACTTCACAGAACAAAATCTGTTTCAGCTAAATTTAGAGTTTCACATCTAAAGAAAATAATTCTGTCACTCAGGCTGTTTCCCTGACCTCAGTCTATCAGCCAGGAAATAGTGAAAGACATGGTAGTTTAAGAAAAGAGCAGTGCTGCTCTGTAAAGAAATCACATCAGATAAAAGTATAAATAGGAATCAGAACAAAATACTGCCTCTTGCTATGGTCAATTTGCCCTGATGCTCTTTTCTGAGAGGATCAATGGTTATCTCCAGTTATTTCCACATATTTTGCTTTAAAGGAAAAAAAAAACCTCCAGCAGGAAAATATATATATATATATATATATATATATATATATATATATATATATATATATATATATATATATATCACAATCAGATTGCATCTAATTCAAATGAAATGTTAGACTGAACATAAGAAAACCAGCCTATTTTGTAAAGGTTAAATTTTCTGTCTCTGTGCTTGCATTCTATTCCATTTTTATTGGGTGGTTACTGGGGTTGGGAGGTGGAGGAAAGGTGTTGTTATTTGCTTTACAGGTTTTTTTTTTTGTAAGGCAGTAGGGTTAAGTGGTTTGCCCAAGGCTACACAGCTAGGTAATTATTAAGTATCTGAGACTGAATTTGAACTAAGGTACTCCTGACTCCAGGGCAGGTGCTCTATCCACTGCGCCACCTAGCTTCCCTGTGCTTTATAGTTTTAAAGATGATTTCCCATAATATAACATATAATGTGAAGAATGACAAATAAGGGATTATTTGGAGGGTGTGGACTCTTATTCAACCTGCATTGTACTTTTCTACTCCCCCAAAGCATTATAATTTTTTAGAAATCATATTTAACATTACCATATTGCTGTAAAATTTATAAAACTCTGACAATTCTTTATTTTGGGGTCTAGGCAGGATTGAAATTATTATTGCATGCATTTTATGCATTAGGGAATTGAGGCTAATGGGCATATAATGATTTACTGAAAGCAACATAACTCACTAGATATGGAGCTGAGACTTGAACCTAAATCATCTGAGTCTTTGTTTAGCAATCTTTGTTGAATCTACATGGTTTTGATTTTTTTCTTTTATAGATTCCTAAATTTTGGGAGAATTAAATTAAGGTGAATTCTAATGCTTATTTTTTCAATGCTGCATTAACCAAAAGCTGAATATACTTCTTTGGGGGGAAAAATGTAAGCAAGTAAGACAAAAGTCTTCTTAAGATCTTTTGCGTTGACTCAGAATAAATACGATCATGTACTCTTCCTATGAATTACATCAAATTCTATGATTAAAAGTTCTGTCCACTGAGCATAAAAAATGTCCTTTAAAGTAATCCTCATTTTAGAACAGAAAACTGATGAGAGGTATGGAAGAAGGAAAGAAGACAGGCATGGAGATCCCTGACATTGTAAAACACAAAATGAAATTCAGCTGAGCAGAGATAATTATAAAAGTTACAGAATTTCTTTTTTGAAAGTATAAAAGCTTTTTCTTAGATTTAAAAAGGACTTCATATAAGACCTTAGTAAACTGTTTCCACAAGTTTCATTTGGTATGTCATTTGTGAATATTGCAAATACAGAATAGAAAGAACTCTTTATTGTTTCAACAAATCACTCAAATTTATTGCAAATACAACATTAATTTATACAAATACCATCTTTAATGGATTAGAGATCACTTTGGTGGAATTCTAAAGGATCTTAAATTTGCCTAGGTGCCAGAAACATAATATGAGTATGTTGTAGGTCTACAAAAGCTACTTACTGTGGGGGCATATTATCTAGATTCATATTGCTATGCTATTTGTTTTTTTCCAGAGGTGAGGGAAGGAGTGAGAGAAAACACAGTGAGAGAAAACACAGCAGATCATTTATACATTTTGTGAAGGAGTTTAAAGATCATACTGTGAAAAAAAATTTCATTTTATAGAATTTCTTGGTGAAGGAGGAAAGCAACACATAAAAGGAAGCAGAAGAAGGTTGAAGAAGAGAATCTGGAACTTAGGCTTGTTTAAAGTGAGAATGGGTACTTTCTCAAATGTAGGTTCAAATTTAAGTACTCAACAACTGGAAACAGTACCTCCTCTGTAGAGATAGAGCAGTAGTCCATGGAATCATAGACTGATTTGACCCTAGAACTCATCTTTATTTGCAGATGAGGAAACTAAAGCCTTTCAGATAAATTAAAATTTAATTGACCTTAACTACTTTTACAGGGATTATTTTCCCTCTAGGAAGCCAGTGGCCATACCAGAAATTGAAAAATGATATTTGAACGTAATTTGTGAATCAAAGCTAAATTTGTTGTCAGAATTGGATGCTGAAAAAAGGAACTCTAGAACATTTTCAATTATAGGTGTATATCTTCCTTCAGGAATGTGGAAGTTGATTTGAAGTTGGAGTTAGGAGAGTGAAGGTGAGGTGTAAGGTAGAGTAAAGCAGTGTCCTGATTTGGACTACTGATCTCATATAATGATGAAGATCTATGATGACAATCTTCTGATTGCCAGTTTATGGTCTTTTTTTACTTAATCATCATTATGTGATGTTCTTATCCTTTTAGCATAAACCAGAACTACAAATTATGTAACTACACTTTGAAATTTCTCTGAGTTACTACAGGGAGTGATTTACTTTATTATTAAAACAGTCCTTTCAAATAGGCAAGTATTATTTGGGGAAAATGAGGTAGCTTTTAATTCAGTCTAATTGGTCTGTCTGATATTTGCCAAATTAGCCAAATTCCTAATAGTTTATACTCTTTGAAAGCTTGATTATCTGAGTCTTTATACATATAACTTGGGGTTGGGTGAATATTTCATTTAAGTCCTAGAAGCCCCCTGCCTTAAACTTCTAAAAAGGAAGCCCATGTTACTAATCCCATATTAATTGCTTACTTACTTCCTTCTATCTCTTTTTGCTTTTCTTTCTTCACTTCACCTACTTAGAAACACTACTTATTGATTGTTGGTAAGCTCTAACAATTTTGCAAAGGTAAGGTGTGTCCTTCCCTCTCCTCTCTGCTCACCAGTTTAAAATGATCAATGTAATTGATTTAATTATTTAATTTAGCCTTTGTTAAAAGCATAGGGAAATGAGAAGCAATCTGAGGATTTTGATGACTGGTTTGCAGATATTGCTTATTCATCATGATGTCTATTTCCTAAAGACAGTGAATAAATTTTACCTTCAAAAGTTAAGGAGTCCTTTGAGACTTAAAAAACAGGGAATATTCATGTTATATTCTCTTGTAATTTATCATTTCTTCAATTTTGTTTGTTTTTAAATCTATAACATAGTTCTGCTGTACAGCAAAAGAATGTACTCCAAATAAAAGCCTTTCCACATTGAAAAAAAATTACCACTTCTTAACAAAAAGGAAATATGTTTTCACACCAATTACCTGTAAACAACTTTGACTAAATTTGTTTTCTTTCAATACTCTTTTATTTTCATTGTTTGAACCCTTCTGTATATTCATTCTTTTGCTCTTGCTTTCTTCTTTTTGTATCATATCATATAAGCCTTCCCAGACACCTAAATCCCTTTCTGATGTTAAAGTTGGCAGTGCCAAAAAGTTGATGGGGAAGGGCTTTCTTACAAAAGGTGGGGCTGGAGAGTCTGCAGAACCAGGTGCTAGGTCTCTTCTAAACGGAGGTTGGCTATAATGGCTATGGAATTTCTGCTGGAAAGAGAACTGTGCTCTGGAAATCACAACTATTCTCAGGTATCTTCAGCTCTGAGTTCTGTGGGTATTATTCAACAGAAACCCGTTGTTTTCTCAAGATGCTTTACTTTTTCATCCAGGCTATCTTGCCTGCTTAGTGGATCACAGTTGGTTTGAATTTGCTAGTGCTGTTGTTAGGGATGGAAACCCTTTCTGTCCAAGGTATTCTCCCCCTTGTGATGGCATTGAGGGACAAGTCTAGAAGTATGACCACAGTCTCCTTTTCCTAAGATGGGTTGTTAAGGACTTTCTCCACGGGGGATCAAGAGGAGTAAAGTATTGAAAAGGTGACAGTGGTTTTTGATAAAGATGTTTAACAAAACACTCTGGTTTTCTTTATTCAACCAGTTCATATTTCTCCAGCTTTTTATAAAAGGAGTCTTGTGAAATTGTGAAATAACTTTTTTTTAAGAATCATATTGTCCAATAGTGATTCAGCTCTTTTTTGTTGTTAGTTTTGTTTTTTTTTTGTTTGGTTTTTTTTTTTTTTTGCAAGGCAGTGGGGTTAAGTGGTTTGCCCAAGGCCACACAGCTAGGTAATTAATAAGTATCTGAGGTCAGATTTGAACTCAGGTACTCCTGACTCCCAGGTCAGTGCTCTATCCACTTTGCCACCTAGCCACCCCATGATTCAACTCTTGATTTGAATTCATTGATGATGACAGGATGCCCTGTTAGAGAATTAAAATTAGACTTTATTAAGAAAAAAATCTATTTTTCTTCTTGCCTCCAAAAATTGATTTCTTATTTACAAATATTAATTCAGTACTAGTGAAAATAAATGGTTGATAATCTAATTTGAACGCTGATATATTCATGTACGTTATGGATTAAAATATTTGATCACATCACATAACATGAGAAATATTTTCTAAAGACTGAAATGTTTTATGTAAGCTGAAGGTAAATGATATTTCAATAATAGATGCTTTATCATAATGCTGATCTAATATAAATAACAAATGAATAGTTTCAATTTGCTATATAATTATCAGTAAGTCTCTTAATATTTGGGTCACTGATACATTTTTAATTTATTTATGTTTGTTTGTTTTTTTTATTGCCTTGTTTAGGTTGACATCATTGTGACTTTGGGTGGACTTGCAGGACGATTTGACCAGATCATGGCTTCTGTGGAGACCCTTTTTCATGCAACTGAGATCACTCCAATACCTATTATCATCATACAAGAACATTCTCTTATTTGCCTGCTTCAGCCAGTAAGTAAAATGAAGAATGACCCCAGGGCACAATGTCTAAGATTCTAACATACTTCAAAATTGGTTGATATGCCTGTTGATGTCATGAGGAAAGAAGGGACATTTCTTTTTTCCTTGAGGCTTTTAAAATAGTGACCTCTAAGCCCCTGAATATGAAGTATAGAGATGAAAATTTTCCTCTTTTCTTTCTTTTGTTTGAACAACTTTGTTTGTAGAACAAATTTTATGTCTTTATAAAGAATTAGATTTATTGAAATTGCATTTTTGGTAGCTTTTTTTGAATGCTGCTTGGGAGAAATCTCAGCACAGGAAATGTAAATCTTTACAAAGACTTCAACTAGAATTCTCAGATTAATTGGAAACTAGTTTTGATTTGGTGAGGGAATTATGAGGAAATATTTTGGTCTCACAATTCAACAAGTCATTAATTTTACTGTGCCTAGAGAAATTCCTAAATGCTGATATTGAAAAGTTTTAATTCAAATTTTATGGAAATTGTCTGTTAGATGCTGATATTCTGATAGGGAACACGGTATAATGGAATGGACAGCTATCGAGAGGCCTGGGTTCATATCTCTTCTACTTTGCTTTCTAGCTACGTTACCCTTTGCAAGACACTTTACCAATCTGAATTTCGTTTCCTTTGAAAACTATGATTAGTATTTGAAGCTTAGTTTATAAATGCCAGGTCTTATAGGTTGTCATTTTATATAATATTGAACAGAATTCTAGTAGTCATTAATCATTGTTCAATGATTTTTCTTTTTGAAATAATTTTATTATACATTAATTTCATGGAATCTACTGCTGATTACTGACAGGGATGTTGTAAGGTTCCAGTGATAAAAATATTTATAAATTGTTTTGCAAAGTGTATGGAATATAGTAGAAGTTATATAAGGGCTTATTATCTTACCTTCCCAAATTATACAATCTATTTTTTTTTTTTCAGTTCAAACAGCAGGGAATCTTTTAAACTTTGAAATATTTTTTCCCAATTGGATGGATATAATAATTTATATGATTTAAGACTTTGGAAAAATCTACTTATCATCATAACAACTTGCATTTATTCCTTCGAAAAATCCCCTTATGATTTTTTTTGTTTTGAGCCATTCATTTGTGTCCTTTCATCTTGTATAATCAAAGCCATCAATTTTATCTCCAGTAATTTCTTCCTTGTTTAATATATAAAAATGTTTCTCTTCTTCATGATTATTTTTTGATCATTGATCCTTTCTTGACATTCTTGATATAAATAGAACAAAAATACAGAAAGAAGTTTCAGCTAAATGGACAGATAGTTGGATACAAATTCTCTTGGAATAGTAAATAATCTAAAGTAAATAAAGTTTCTAAAGGCAACAGGAGATAACATTTCATGAAATAATTTGTCATTTTTGTATTTTGGTATATTTTTTAAGTATTTCACCATAAAATAATTCAACCTATGTGCCAATATTTTTAGCAGAGCATTGGGGGGGGATTTGATCAAAGTTTCCTAATTAAATTAACAGAGAATTTGATAATTGCTGATCATTTATGAATTGGATGTGATAGTAGATGATAGCAAAAGAATACATTGGAAAATATGACTAATGGGTAAGAAACAAGAGATCAAAGTTCAGTAGTATGCATTTATATAAAATATGAATAATCTCTTCAGAAAAGGAGTTGTGAGGTATTTGACTGGGCAAGTACCAAGTAAAATCACCCCCAAAATAAATTGTATTCAAACAGTTAAGGGATCACTCATTGTATAGTCAGACCACTACTTTGTTAGTAAAAAGATTGTTGCAATGCTGGAAGAAAGTAGAAAACTGTGAAAAACATGTGATATGTCATTAAAACAGTTCCAGACTTGATATTTATGTGTCCTTGTTGATGCCCTAGTGATATAATCCACATTTTCACTAATAACAACAGTTTAGTTTGACATTTTTCCTAATATAAACAATCATTATATGAATAACAAAAGAATCTCGAATCCATTTCAGCTAGAACTCCCTTTACCAATGAAAAACAAATGACCATGTATTTTTAGGACATAAAATTATTTCAAAAATCTTATGAAAACTAATAGTCAAAGATTTTGAATGGCATTTCTTCCTAAAAATAGCAAAAGCAATAGAAGGAAAAACAAACTTTAATAAAATTTGTGAAGAGATTCAAATAAATAAGGTCTTCTAAGAACACTTAAGCATAAAACTGGAAAACAGTAAATGAAAAATGGAAAAATCTGATTTCTTCAAATGATACTTTTTTGTTTGGTTGGTTTTGGTTTTTGTTTTGCATGAATTGAGCCTTCGAAGAAACAAGGCATTCTAAAAGGTGAAGGCAAATAGAAGGTACATTTTTGATCATGGAAATAGCCACTAAAGCATGGATACCAGAAATGCAGCCTGCAGAGTGAAGAATAAGACAGTCTATCTGGCTGGTATTCTACAGTTTAGGGAGTAAAGGGAAGTAGTGTTTAAGGCTAGCGGAATAGAGGTTAGCCAGGTTTTGAAGGGCTTTAAATATCAAACAGAATAGTTTGTAATTTAATTGATCCTAGAGTTAGTTAGTAGAGTTTATCAGTCAAGGGATTGACTTGTTCAGACCTATATTTTGGGAATATCACTTAGATAACTGTATGAGTATGGATCACAGAAAGGTAAATGCAAGACAACAACAATCAACAGGTTTCAAAATTTGTTTCTTTTTTGTACTATGTTTGCAAGTGTTCAACAAATCATTTTTTTATTCTTGATTGCTATTTTTTTTTGTTTGTTTGTTTTTAGGTTTTTGCAAGGCAAATGGGGTTAAGTGGCTTGCCCAGGGCCACATGGCTAGGTAATTATTAAGTGTCTGAGACCGGATTTGAACCCAGGTACTCCTGACTCCAGGGCCAGTGCTTTATCCACTATGCCACCTAGCTGCCCCCAATTGCTGTTTTATTTAATTCTAATTAAATGTTATAAATTTTTCAACATTCATTCATTTGCATGTTTATAAGTTACACATTTTTCTACCACACTCCTTTCCCACTACCTTAGGAGGGGAAAAGTTGTATATGTATATTTGTGTTTAATATGTTTACATATTTGTCATTTTGTATAATGAGGAATTAGGACTAAGGGAGAAGAAAGAAAATCATGGAATAGGAAGAAAAAATTACAGGAAAAAATGTTTAATGAGCATAGTATTCATTCAGATTCTGTATTGTCTTTTTTCCCCCTGAGGATGGCATTGTCCATAACAGGTCTCCCAGGTGGTCCTAGCTCTCTGAACTGCTGAGAAGAGCTGCATCATTCTTTCCAAGCTTCTAGTCAGACCATTCATGGTTCCTTATACAGTTCCATGACATTTATATACCATAACTTGTTCAGCCATTCCCCATTTGATGCCTTTGACACAATATAAAATCCATTCCTATTTTAATAGGAGAGTATAGGAATAAATCTAGTTTTCCTTAAAATAATAAGCAGTAGCTATCTTAAAACCATCCATAAATAATATATGTTATAGGGATTAACTAGTAGCATTTCCATTAAGATCAGGGATGAAACAAGGATGTCCATTATCATCATTACTTTTCAATAGAATATTAGAAATTAAAGCTCTATATAAACAAATCATCTTTGGTGTCCAATCACTAGACTAAACACTGAGAAGCTGTAAGTAACTTCATTCTATCATATAGAAGTCAAGTAAGGAGATAAAACTGGATTACTGTGTTATCCTCCAGAGGTTATAAAAGTCAAGCAGAATTAGGCTTATGTGTTTATTAGTTCTTCTGATTCAGGGCATAGGAAATGTTGAACTTAAAGCCCTTTGGGACAGGAAAGACTAGAATGCCACCCTGCACAGAGAGTACTGTCTGTGGCATAGGAATTAGAGAATATCTGCTAAACCACTCCCCAAGCACCACCCTTGTCCAACCCATATGGAAAGGCATCTAAGGGAGCCTCCTTTCTTTCCTCACTTCTTTGCAGGATGCCCACTTTCTCTCTCTAAGCTGAAATCAGGGGGAGAACTATGCTCCTTGTGGTAGGACTCACCAAGCCCTTGTGGCTGCTTCTCTCTCTCTCTCTCTCTCTCTCTCTCTCTCTCTCTCTCTCTCTCTCTCTCTCTCTCTCTCTCTCTCTCTCGCCCCCCCCCCCCCACACACACACTCTTGCCCAGTCCTTTGTTATTCACCCTTTCACCCTATCCTCCAATCCTCCAATGGCTTAACATCTCTAGGAAAAAAGTTTTAATTTGTGAACTTTGCAGGCTTGTGAAATAAACATCCGCAACTTTTCCAACTCCAGGAGTTTTTTACTTTCATGAACTCTTATCTTTGGAGAAACACCAATTTCTCCCACATCACATCTAGGCTTACATGAAAAGGAATCCAGTTGAACCAGACTCCTATTGCCATTTTACATTTTCAGGATCTTCAGTTCTTCTCAATCAAGGGAGTACCCCAACCCAACTCAACAAGTTTTTCAGGTCAAGCTTTTTACGGGCAAAGAGTTCTTTTTTTTAAGAATTCCTTTAGGTTAGTAGGAGTGCCCTCTCCCCACTCAGGACCTTTATACCTTATCAGTTATGCTAAAGACTTCCATAAAGCATGGGAATCCTCCTCCCCCTTCTTGGTATCTGTACAATCTCAACTAGATTTGGAAAGACTTACAGGCAAGCTTTTTGTTTCTTAAGTTTGCATTTTTGCATTCCAGTTTGACATTTTTTACATTCAAATTTGTATTTGTTCTTAAAGACAAAGTTCACCTTTTACAACTTACAACTTTACAACTTTTACAGCCTAGAGGTCTTCTTTGTGTACAAATGAAATGTGTCTCTGATATTTCCAATTCTGTTTTTAAGGGTCAAATAAAATAAATCAATTTTATATTTGTTTTTAAAGGCAAAATTCACCACCTGACAACTAAAATACTTGTAATCACCCAATCAGTGCATTAGTAAGTTGCAAAACAATATATTACTTGATGTTTAAGAAAGAATAACATTAACCTGGGGAATTAAATGAGACTTCTTTGAGGAAATGGTAATGTAAATATTATTTAAAAGATGTAGAATAATAATGGAAAAATCCAGCTCTTCTTTGTGAATTTGTCTGACTGGTTTCATTCCCAGGCCAATGAACTTTGTTGCTCTGACCTCTCGTTATTTTATAACTATCCCATAGTCCTTCGCTTCCCAAATTCTCAAGCTTTGTTTGAGGGCTTTTGCATGGCATACAACAAAAATTATTTGGTGAAACTCTTAAGCTACTTAACTTCTCCTTCCATAACCTAGTCAGTCTCCCACCCTGGTTCTGTTCCCACCTTCTCTCCTTGGGTACTCCAGTGCTTCTTCTGTGGGACCAGTAGCTGCCACTCTTCTGCTCAGATTAAGACCTTCATTTGGTTGCATTGACTTTTTTTCATTAAATTGTCAGTTTGGGGCACTAGGTGGTGCAGGGGATATAGGACCTGAGTTCAAATCCAGTCTCAGATACTTCATAATTATTTAGCCGTATGACCTTGGGAAAGTCACTTATCCCCATTCCCTTGCCCCCCCCACCTCCTGAAAAAAAAATTCAGTTTGAAAACTGAAAGGGACACAAAGAATTTTTATCAAATTATATTAAAATTATTATAAATATTATATTTTAAATTTAACAATAGCAAAATAAATGTTTTTTTCTCATGTTATTAAGTAATTTTTGGTTATTTAAGCTTATATTAAAGGAGGATTCTCCCTTTATCAGAGATTATTTCACTGAGGAATCATCCTCCTGTTCTTCTCACTTCCCTTTACCCTTCATTGTTTTCATGCTTTGTAGGAGACTGTCCTCTAGCAGGAATTTTGAAGGTTCTAACATTCAGCTAGTATTTAGCTTATCTCCATATAAAGTGTATGTCCTGTCAGAAAGAGGGACAACCAGAGCAACTGGGGTGGGAAATTGTAGCTGTGGTTTTTTGGTTGAAGAACTCAGCAATCTCTCATTCAGGGATGTAAGAAAGGCTTAGACTTTTACAAAGGAATTAGGATTCACCACAAAAAATCCACACCACTACAAAAAGTTCAAGGTCCTTTGGAGATGCAACTAATTTCTTTAAGGAGATAATAGTTTCCCTAAAGGTGATAAAAGTAAGCAAAAAGAGACCATTGAGGGATAATAGCAAAGTTAATAGCAATAGTCAAGTTAAAAAGAAAAAAAAAGTTAAGGAAACTTAGATCAATATAGATCCAGCCCCATTAGACCACATTAGTCTGACAGCATGGAGCTGGAGCTTGTGGATCCAGTTTAGAGAAAAGAAGAGGAAAGGGAAGGGAGCAGCAGACTTGGGAGACTGGGAGGGGTTGTTGAAGGACTGGCCAATTGTCTATTGCTGTCCTGCAAGAGCTGGGCTTAATTAACACTTGATGTGACTCCCTATTAGCAGATTTGATGCCCATTGACCCCAGTGCTGCCTGCTCCTGCCAAAGGGTATGACCCAGGGCAGACAAATGATCATCCATGGAACTCATACTGACAGTACAGAAAAAACCACAAGATCTATTTGCAACACAAAACATCACAATAGTTCTAGAACTACTCTGCTACATTTTTTTTTACTTAGCTCTTTGTTTCCAAGATCTTGATTCCTTTTCAAGTCTGTTGTACATTCACTACTCTGCCTCCCCCAACTCCATTCCTTCCCAACCTTTAGATTCATTTTAATTCTTTTCTTAAAATATATTTTTAAAGTTTTATTTATTTAAGGCAGTGGGGTTAAGTGACTTGCCCAAAGTCACACAACTAGGCAATTATTGTCTGAGATCACATTTGAACTCAGGTCTTCCTGACTCCAGGGCCCGTGCTCTATCCACTTTGCCACCTAGCAGCTCCTATTTTAATTTTTAAATGCTCATTTCTAATTTCAAAATAGTCTTCATAGATTATCTGGAAATTTCATTCTATGTTTACATCCAATACTTTGAAATTTCATATTTTGTGTTTCAATTTCTCCTAATCTACCTGGAAAAAAAATCTAGGGTGACCTTTCTATGTCATATCTAGGCTTTTGGAACCTACAAGCATGTGTTCCTACAAATGCTGTGAAAGTTGGATTTTAAGTTGCTTACCTAAATCATCCATCACTTTTCTTTTGGTATTTTAGAAAGTTTTTCCTTGAGAAATTTCCTGGAATATAAGCATTATTATTTTATTTTTCTAAGTTTTTCAGAATATCAATAATTTTGTCTTCCTGTCTTTTCTGTATTCATTATTTGCATTTGAAAGGTGTCTTTCCAACTGAATTATTTCATGATCTTCTTTGTCCTCTCCTATAGCATTCTCTTTGATTTTTATCTTTCTTCATAGTTCTGGTTCTTGATATTATAAAATACCTCTATTATTCTCCATAGTGGTCACTTTTTCCTCCTTCCTTTCTCATTTTCTTCTTTCCATCCCTTCTTCCCTCCTTCCTTCCTTCTTTCCTTCCCAATAAATATGAAACAAAAAGAAAGCATCTAGATGTAGCAATGGGAGCACCCTGGAGACAGGAGAACCTGAGTTAAATCTTGTCTCTTAAACCCAGTTTCTTTCTCTCTTCTTCCCCCCCGCCCCCACAACGAAACAACATGGGAAACCACTAAGAGCCAGATGCATCATAAATGTATTCATGTAGAAGATGTTGCTTGATCTGGGCTTTGAAGAGAACTAGGGATTCTATGAAATGAAAGAGGGTATGGAGTGATAGCCAAGTCTTTTTCACAGCTAGGTAATTTATTAAGTATCTGAGGCCTGATTTGGACTCAGGTACTCCTGACTCCAGGGCTGGCGCTCTATCCACTGTGCCACCTAGCCGCCCCTCTAGCTAAGTCTTGGAAAAAGACTTGGTGGTGTGAGAAGAATCCTTCCCTCTCCCTCCACCTCTGTTCCTCCCCTCCTCTTCTCTTCCTCCATCTATCTACTCTCCTCCCCTTCTCTCTTCCTTTCCTTCTTTTTCTTCATCATCCCTGCTCTCCCCCTTTTCTTTCTGGGATTTTAAAAAGTGAAACCTGGAGAATTATGGAAAATCTCTCTCTCTCTCTCTCTCTCTCTCTCTCTCTCTCTCTCTCTCTCTCTCTCGTATGTCTTGGGTATTATTACCACAAAAAACTTGTATGTACTTTTCTAGTTGTATTGTAAATTTATATGCTTTATGCCCTCTGGTTCAGATAACCTGCCTTTCTCACATTCTCAGACACATTCCTTTTACCTCAGCTCCTTTTATAAAGGCTTCCCATCATGCTAGAGTTCAGTCTCTACTCTCGTCTCTTAGAATCCCTAGCTTCTCTCAAAGTTTCTTATATAAATATTTTCATGATTGTCTCCTTCCACCTCAAATTGTTTCATATTTATTCAATATATATGCTATGTATACTTTTATGAATATGCATTTCCTGAAGTAAAGGTAGAAAATATTTTTCTCTCCCTTGAATCTAAATCAATATCTGGCAATAATAGCATATAATAAATGCTTATTGATGATTGAGCTGGAGAATCTAGCAGGAGACACAGGCAGAGTTCTGTGAAGGGCAGAGCTGTCCTTGGAATGAGTTTATCCTGAGAAAGGATTGCACTATGGCTGCCAAGCACTGATGGTGTGCCAGGAAAAGAAACCAGTTCTGAGGCTTCAGAGGAGAATCCTGTAGCATCTATACCATCAACTATAGTCTTCTCTCCTATCAATCTTGCCCTGGAGTGGAATAGTTCTTGTCTTTGCACAGCACTCCCTTCATTATACATGTGTGTGTGTGTATATATATACACATGTGTATGTATAAGCATACATGTGCAAGGGATGCCATCATATACATGATGACATGGTTCTCATCAGTGATGAATGATGAACATCATTATAAGCTCTAATTCTTTCTGTGATTTTTATTTTTGGTCAGTGCTCATTATTCTCTAAATCATTTCATTGGATCATTTATCCATTTGAGGAATATCTGTTGGGGGTTGGCTAGGTGGTGCAGTGGATGGAACACCGGCCCTAGAGTCAGGAGTACCTGAGTTCAAATCTGGCCTCAGACAATTGATAATTGCCTAGCTGTGTGGCCTTGGGCAAGCCACTTAACCCCATTTGCCTTACAAAAAAAAATGTCTGTTGGGACAACTTGCATGATTTTGTTTCCTATTGGCATAGCTTCTGTTGTTTTAACTTTAGCCATAGTCCAAATATGTATATATATTTTTAATAGTATTATAATTGTCCAGTTTACATATTTTATGTCATAAATCTTAGGAAGTTTTTTTAACTTTGCTGTATCTCTATGCTTGAATCACTGTGTGTGTGTGTGTGTGTGTGTGTGTGTGTGTGTGTGTGTGTGTGTTTTATGCATTATTCAAATTCATGAAGGAATACATGCCTGGGTTCTGGATAATGGACAATGATCTCCTGTTTACTCACTCACCTGTGGAATGAAGCTTGTATACTTACTCTAATGCTTTATAGTATGTTTATTTTCTGCACTATTTTTAAACACCTTCAGTAAGGAAGAACACAACATCAAGATTAACTATCACAATGATAGTATATTATTTAACTTGTTAAGGCCACAAGCCAAAACTGAAGTGGAGGGACAGTTTGTTTTTCTGTTTGCAGACATTTGGCTCTCATTACAACAACAGATTTGTTTTCTTCTGCTTGTTTCAATTTTCACCTAACAGCACCAAGAATCCATAGATGGTCCACCAGGTAGTACCATACCATCCATCCATGGTACCATCAGTTACAGCTAATGGAAAAGTTTGATAGTGTGGATAAGTTCACTTACCTTGGCAGTATACTTTCCAGGGATATATAAACATTGCTGATGAGGCTGGCACATGGATTACCAGACCTAGCTCAGTGTTCAGGAGACTCTGAAGGAAAGGGTGTGTGAGAGAAGGGGTATTAGACTGGCCACTAGACTAAAGGTTTACAGAGTTGTTGTGTTGATCTTAGTGTTGTATGCTTGTGAATCCTGCACAATATAGGAACAGCATACCAGGAAACTGAATTGCTTCCATTTGAATTGTCTCAGGAAGATTTTGAAGATAACCTGGCAAGATAAGATGTCAAATACCTAAGTCCTTTCTCAAACTAAACTGCCAAGCATTCAAACTTCATTGCAGAGAGTGTAATTTCAGTGAACTGGTCTTGCTTGCCTAAAGGACTACTTTATGAAGAACTCATACAAGTTAAACACTCATGATGGACAGAAATGATACAATGACATTCTCAATGTGTCTCTTAAGAATTTTGGTATTGGGAGATAGTGAACACAGACATGGGGAGACAGTGGCACATGACCACCAAGCTTGTTTTCCCTTATCAAAGAAGATTCTGTACTCTATGAGCAATATAGTATTTAAGTAGCTCAAAAAAAAAATTGAGATGTGCAGATTTAGAGAATCCATCCCAAATGTTCCCATGGCCTATTTACTCTAAGCCTATAGTTGAACAGTCTTGTCTTCATTTGATTAATCACAGTCATATACTTGACTGTAATGTAGTGATGTCGTTTTGGTTCTCTTTAAGATTGAATTACAACCAACCAACCTGTATACTTTATAAGGCAATGAGATTGATAAAAAAATTAAAAGTCCTAAAATAATTTAATTATAAATTGAAAGATGACCATTCTCTATTGGCAGTATGGAAAGGAGAGGCTTGTTTGTCACACATTGATCTTTTCATCCATATGATATGACAGGTAATATTTTTCCCAATTTTTAAACTCTCTTTGGAAAGGAAAGAATAGATTCTTAGAATGCTGAGATATACCTAAAATTTTTTTGCTCTTTACAGTCTTTTTTTTTTTTCCCGTTAGAATCATGATCTTCTAATGGTTCCGTGAACTCATAGTCATATATTTAAAGCCTTTTGTGACCTCATTTAGTATCATTTTAGTTCTTAGTGTCCAGAGAATATATATTATATATCAGTTCCAATAATGCAGGTCAGGCCCAGAACACATACAACTCATAATTCTAGGAATGCAGTGGTATTCACCTTCAAGTATCAATCTGTAGAATTCTGTCAGTCCTAGGAGGATAGAAGAGGTATTCTTGCCAGAGGTTGTAGTTAGGTCAAATGGGGATTCTGACTTTGGTTGCTGTATCTAGGCTTTGAGTTATGCCTGTCCTTATTATCCTGTAGCTTCCCTAGAGATAGGTAAATAATCTGAGTTTCGAATTGGAGATAAAAACACATCCTTCAAACTCTAGACCAGTGAATTTGATATATATTCCAAGTAAGATTCTACCATAGATTATTTATTTTTAATTTTTTGCTGGGCAGTGGGGTTGAGTGACTTGACCCAAGGTCACTCAGCTAGATAATTATTAAGTGTCTGAGGCTAGATTTGAACTCAGTTCTTCCTGACTCCAGGGCCAGTACTCCATCCACTGCACCACCTAGCTGTCCCACTGCCATAATTATTAAAGGAATGTTTATGAGCTCTTAGGGGAAAAAACAGATGATTATTATAAACCAGAATGAATTAATTAAGAATGAATCTTGTCTGAACAATTTTATAATCTTTTGGGGAAGGATTACTAGATTAAATTAGCTATGTAATTTAAATGACAGATTGCTGGATTTGAGTTTTGGAACCTGTGAATTTTAATTCTACCCCTTAATTGTATAAGTCTTCTTCAGTCTCAAGTGGCTCTCTAGGACATAGCTATTCAGTCATAGATATATTCTGATATTCACTGGAGTTCCCATGTGGACAAAATCATAGATCCTAAAATATTGAAGTATCAGTCTAGTAGATCAGGAAACTCTTGTGAATGAATATTCCTGTATTTCTCCAAGATAATTTACAAAATCTTCCAAAATTTTCTTATGGGATAGATCCATTCCAATCTCATAGAAATAATTTGGACAAAGATATATTATGGACCCATTAAAATTTGTGAATGGCAAGAAGATTGATAGAATGCTAATTTAAAACATGCAAAACAGAGTCATTAAGCTGGAATGACATGTTGAACTTACAAAGATGGAATGTCATGTAAAATTCTTCAGTTGGTTTAAAAAAAGAAGCAGTTCCTCAGATGTAGAATCAGAGTTGAAGTGGGGCAGTGAATGTTTAGAAAATATTTCAAGGGGCGGCTAGGTGGTGTAGTGGATAAAGCACTGGCCTTAAAGTCAGGAGTACCTGGGTTCAAATCCGGTCTCAGACACTTAATAATTGCCTAGTTGGCAATTAATTTTTGCCCTGCAAAAACCTAAAAAAAAAAATATTTCAAGAAAAAAGTATCCAGTGATTGCAAACTCAATTTATATCATAATTGGAAGCCTCTGTTATTAAAAATTTACTTGAATTGAAGAATGATATCTAAAACACAGAAGACACTTTGATCAGTGTATTGTATAGTTTTTTCCTCTATTTTATCGCCTATTTAGTGAGACTGAGTGGGATGCTAAGGGAACTTATAATCATAATATCTCAGGGATTCATTAAATGTACTTAATGTTTTGAACCTAGAGAAGAGAAACTAAAATTCCTATTTTCAAATACATAAAAGTCAATCATATCAAAAAGAGATTAGACTTGTTCTTTATTTTTCTTCAGAAGGAGAAAATAATAATAGGTAAAAGTTAATGTGAAACAGATTTGGTTCTAAATAAAAGAATACTATGTTTGTTTTGTTTTGTTTTTTAGGTTTTTGCAAGGCAAACGGGGTTAAGTGGCTTGCCCAAAGCCACACAGCTAGGTAATTATTAAGTGTCTGAGACCGGATTTGAACCCAGGTACTCCTGACTCCAAGGCCGGTGCTTTATCCATTACACCCGCCACCTAGCCGCCTCAAGAATACTATGTTTGAATCATCCAACAATTAACTGAAGTGTCTTGGGCAGTGATGAATTTTCCATTACTGGATGTCGTTAATCAGAAACTAGAAGATTCCTTTCTGGGGACAGGATAGACTTTAGTATTTTGTAAAAGAATCCAAATCCCTTTCAGATTTTTACATTCAATCAATTGCTTATTGAATATATCAAATATTGAAAAAAGTTTGTTTTTATTAACCATACAGCATTCTAGTTCTTACATTTTCTTTTAGTCTCTACTCTCATAACAACTCATTTTTTATTACTTAAAAATTAGTTATAATAAGGAGTTCACAACAGGATATTTCATGGTCCAGTTAAAATTGTAGAAAGACTTAAGATTTAACTAGATTCATTAGAACATTATGACATATACTTTGCTGTGTTTCAAAATAGTACTCTGATTATTGATGAGTAAAATCATGAGTCAGTAGTAACATTGTCTTTGAAGAGGTTTTCAAGTATAAAATCAAAAGCAGAATGCATAATATCACTATTTAAAAGTGATCATCCCCTTCTTTCTAAAACATGTTCTTAATAAGGAACAATCACCCTTTATGAATAGGGAATTTTATGTAATAATCTAGGACACTTTGCACATGAAACTTTCCTGATGTCAATTACCACCAGGCTGTCCCTGGTTGAAGAACATCATGCTTTCTGAGTTGTGTTTATCATGCTAACCATGCACAGTGTGTGAATGGCTTATGGTTTCACATACATACTTTCTCATTTTCTGGTACTGTGCTTCTCAGGAGTAGAGAAACATTAGCTTCTGTACACTGAGCATAAATTATCTTTTATCTCTGAATTTTATGGCAGTTTGTAATACAAGGTAATAGGATTTATGACCAAGAAATGAGATGTCCAAGAGTTAATAAGGCATGCCTTTTACATTATATTGAACCACGTTCAGTGTTTCCTATGCAGGGTACCAATTTTTGATGGAGCTAAGTGTTACAGAGTAGATTTCTGCACATTTCTTATCTTCCTCAAATGAATATTTTATCAACATTTTTGCAGAGAAGTCTTAGGCTTCTTATAGGTATATGTGTATATTATTTTTGTAAGTTTGTATATTTTTAACCAAAAATTAGTAATTCCACGGAATTATATTGAGATCTTATGAAAAAATCAAGTTATTGAAATTAACTTGGTAATAATAGCTGATAATAATAATAATAATAGCTTTAGCTAACATTTTTATAATACTTGCTACATGTTGCGTACTCTGTTAAGTAAGCACTTCACAGTTATCTCATTTAATCCTCACAACAACCCTGGGATGTAGAAGCTATTATCTTTTTTTTTTTTAATAGATGAGGAAACTGAGCCAAAGGTTAAGTGACTTATCTAGTCAGGTAAGTCTTACCTAGCACAGGTCAAATATGACTCATATCTTCCTAACTCCAAACCCATGACTATTCCATTGCTATTTGAATTTGGAATGGGTATTGAGTTTCTCTTATTTATGTTCTAGCTTCTTTATCCTTCACACTGTATCATGGATTCTTATTTAGGGTTCATACATTCCCATTGGATCATGGAAAGACTCAAGGAATCCAGAAATTTGGATAGGGGAATAATTGGGTTTTCATTTTCACTACCTTCTAAATTTAGAAGTTCTTTGAATTATGTTTATAGTAAATAAGATATTGCATGAAGAAGTCCATAGACTTTATGAGACTACCAGAAAGGACCTTGTAAATCCTTTCACTTTTAGCTACTGTCAAATCCTAAGTAGATAGAAACAATTATCTTTCAAGGATCAGAGGTACTAGGGTTATAGTCCTTATGCAGAATAAGTCTTAATTCCATATGAATTTCAACCTTCTTTGATCTGTCTTATCTACTTACCTTGAAACACTATGGATTTAGGACTCTAGCTTTCTGACTCTAGATTTACTCCATTAGATTTTTGTAATCTGAACCTCAAGATTTGTGAATCTTGACCTTAAGGTAGGTAACAATGCCTCTTCTGCAATCTGCTTGACATTCCAAAATTTTAATCTCTCTTAAGCTAAAACTAAATCATCTGGATTCTGTTGTCACCTGATAAACCTTCAATTCCTAAAGCTAATCACAGGCATCATCAACATCATCAATCATAACTAATATTTTAAAAATTAAAATCTCTACAAATATCTCATTTCATCTTCACAAAAACATGAATGCAGTTATTCCCATTTTAGAGATGAGAAACTGAAGCAATCCAGGGTCACACAACTAGAATCTGCGATTGCATTTGTTTTTGTTTTTGTTTTTTTCCCAAAGACCCCAAATAACACTTTACTTAGTAATTAATGTAAGTTTTCCCACATAAACAAATTTGCCCCAGACTTCAGTGATAAACAATTCACTGTGATGACATTTACATATAAATATGCATAAATAAAACCCTACATAATTTGTATTCAGAATTAACAGGAAGCAAGGCTTTAATAGAATTGTATCTATGATTGGTGATTTTTTTCCCTTCTAATAATGCTCAAGCATAAAAAGTGATACAAGTTTCTCATTTTTATAATTAAGCAGTCCATGATTATAAAAATAGCTCATATTTATTAGTTTATTCATTTATTTATTTGCAAAGCAATGGGATTAAGTGACTTGTCCAAGTTGACATAGCTAGGTAATTATTAAGTGTCTGAGGACAAATTTGAACTCAGGTACTCCGGCCAGTGCTCTATCTGCTGCACCACCTTGCTGCCCCAATAGCTCATTTTTTAAATTATTTTGTATCTCTACAGTTTACTGAACTATATGACAGAGTTCATTCTGAAAAACAAAAATCTTTATAACAGGCATCAATTCCAAGTGTTTCTGCTATGGAAAAGTTACTGAAGCAGCAGCAGAAAGAACATTTAAAATAAAAATATACTTTTAGAAAATAGCTGGAAAACTTACAAAGCTGATTAAATTCTATCTAGACTAATAAAGTTGAAGACTAGTAACTGAAGCTAAGAAAGAAGAGGTAAAAGAAAGGAATCAGGGAAACTAGGAATTTTAAATATAGACCCTGAAAGAAGGTTAATTGACAATTCAAGAACCCATTTGTACCATTCTCCCACCTGTGCCTTGAGTAAGAAAAAGTAAGAATACTAAACTTAACCTTGTAAATTTCATATCCTGCAACTATATATTTGAGTATATATTTAAATGAAAAACCAAAATTTGAAGGCAAGTAGCATGTTAGCTTTAAAGATAACACTTGCATAAAATGAAGTGCTTTTTATCTTTTATGTAGATTACATATATATTTGATAGTAAATTATCTGAAGGCTTGTTTTTTCAAATATTCTTGACTTCTTCAAAGAATCATGCTTTGTATTTAACCAGTTCAAGATTCAAAAAACATTTCCACAACATGGTCAGGTTCCTTTATATAAGATTTACAATTTGAGTAGAATTTATCATTGTCCGAGATGAAAAGTTCTCAAGTTTAATATGTCCCATTTTTGTGTTGTTTATCATTTCTGTTAATACTGTATCAAGATAATAAGAATTGTCATCTGAAAATAAATCTTAAAGAAGTAGGATTTTTGTTCTCCATTTCAAATATTTGATCTAGTGACTTCAGAAAAAGTTTCCCCAATTATCTTGAGGGTTCACCATTTTCCGCATTGCTCTGAGGGTTTTGTGGGGTTTGTAGTGAAGTAACCAGGATAGGTCAGAAATAATGGATTGCGACTGGATATCTTCAGAGTCTTTTGAGAATCTACTATAACTTGGAACAAGTTTTCCTTTACCCTGCTCTTTTGCTTAGTGACAAAGGTTATCTCATGTTACTAAGCAATCAAGAGAAGCCTGTCCTATATTCTAAGCATTTCTCACTTGCCAAGTTCCTTCCTGAGAGATTTCTTCTTGAATTTATCTTACACTTTTTGCTATCTAGGGGTGGCTCGGTGGGGCAGTGAATAGAGCACCGGCCCTGGAGTCAGGAGTACCTGAGTTCAAATCTGGCCTCAGACACTTAACAATTACCTAGCCGTGTGGCCTTGGGCAAGCCACTTAACCCCATTGCCTTGCAAAAAAAAAAAAAAACTAAGAAAAAAAAAAAGTAGTGTTCTTAAATACAGTAAAAGAGAAAAAAAGTGCTGGGCCTAAATTTCTTCAAGTATTTGAAGGGCAGTCATAGAGAATGTGTGATTAGACATGTTTTGTTGTCTACAGAGGATAGAAGGATCAATAGGATGAAACTGCAGAGAAAGTTTTAGCATGAAGGAAAAACAATTTTAACTATTAGTGCTATCCACAATTGGAGTGGGCCCCCTTTACTCCCAAAGAAAATGCTACTGCTGGTGTTTTCTAGATTTAGACATAAAACCTCCCCTACCTTCTACCTTCTAATCCAGATTCTGATTCTTATTGTCCGTGTGACTGTAAACAAGACACTTAACCTAAACTGGCTGGGCCTTCAATTCTTCATTAATGAAATGTGAGTGTTGCCTGTGGAATCCATAGCTTTTTAGCTATGATCCTATTAAGTCAGCCAGTTGCTGAGGAAGAGTAATTATGTCATCATAGCCTAATGATGACTCCTGCTTGTTAGCCCAGGGAACTCGTCCATGATGTTATAATGCCATTTTTCATTTTTGCTATAAAAAACTCACTAAGCCTATTTAAACAAAAGAGGCAAGCAAGTGACATCTAATAAATTATTATCAAATAACCCTGAAACCTTTGCCTTACACCAGAGATAATATATATTACTCATAGTGCTACAATATATTTTCCCATAGTACAATGTTCAATAATCAGATGCACACATTTTATACACACCTGTGTGTTTATATGTATTTATGTGTATATATTTATGTATATATTTGCATATATGTATGTGGTTTTTGTAATATTTAGTGTCCATATACATGCATGCAATCCATATGCAATCCACCTATATACTAAACCAATTTAAATACAGGATTGTGGAGCCTAGAGAGGAAGGGCACTAACAGCAGGGTGAAGCAATAACTTCATGTAGGTGGAAGTATTTCAACTTTTTCAAAGGAAGAGAGGAATTTTGTGATGAAATTAGTTTAGAATTGTTTTATTTGTGGAAGAAAAGGGAATTTGGTTGAGATGACAGGAGAAATATAGAGAGCTTGAGGGGGTGGTAAAATATAATGAATTTCTTTTTTTAAATATTTTTAATATTTATAATTATTAGTTAAAATTTTTTAAATGGGGAAAATTGGAAATATTTCTCTCTACCAGTAGATAAGGAGAAATTCAAAATTACCAAGTGCAGATGATTAGGAAGAAAAAGTTTACCTTACTATTGGAGACTGGAGGAAAGGAAGAGAATGTGAGAAACAATATCTGAGTATTTTGAGTTGAAAAAGAGGGGAGATTAAGGAACTTTAGTTTTCTCAGAAAACTAGAAGGCAAGAGATACATACTGAGGGATGGAGCTGGTCTGGGAGACCTGAGGAGAAAAAATATCTTAGTACAGCTTTGATAGGAAATAAGATGGGAATTAGAGAGGAATAAAATGATTGTCTTCTAGTGGTGAAAGCCTAGTTGAACTTAAATGGTATAGATTTATAGTATATGTCTTTTTGTCTTGGTTGTGTGATGTCCTCCAGCCCATTTCATCAGCTGATGTATAGAGAGAAGGTGAGACAGATGAAAGAATTAATTCAAGGCTTCATAATATCAAGCCTATTTGATTGTTTTTATTTATCTCTGACATTATTATTCTCTTGTAATAACTTTTTAAATCTTTCCTTTTAGCCACAAGCTTCCTGGGAAAGTTTTCTTTTACTCCTAAGCTAACTGAGAGGTCTTCAGATTCAGATATTTCAGCTCTTCCCAAGTTGTTCGAATTTTGGATGCCGTTAAGATGAATTTGTGCTTGTTTCTGATGATAAAATGGAATATACTTTCAATAATAATTATGATAATAAAAGATGATGATAACACATTTTGTTTTAGGGTTTGTTTGTTTTTGCAAGGCAAATGGGGTTAAGTGGCTTGGCCAAGGCCACACAGCTAGGTAATTATTAAGTGTTTGAGACCAGATTTGAACCCAGGTACTCCTGACTCCAGGGCTGGTGCTTTGTCCACTGCGCCACCTAGCCGCCCCAATAACATGTTTTAAAGTAGGGATTTATAATTTGCTAAACATTTTTCTCCAAATAGCATAAAACTCCATACAGTGTTCATAGAAGAAAGAGAATGGGGTCATGACCGAATGACCTACCAAAAAAGAATAAGAATAAATTTGAATTTAAACATTTAATATTTGACCTTAATATGTTAAAAAATGAAGGGAAAATGGATGACAGTGGTCACATTTTGTGATATTTGGCTCTTCTTGTTCCTTTCCCTGAATTATCTTTGACAAATGACATCCTCTGTTGACATGTTAAATAAATGACTTCATCAGTAGTCATTTAATATTTTCTCTAAGTGAGACTCACCATCAGTTAGGTGATAGGTTTCCCCTTCCCACTCCTCATCTGAAAATGTCTTGTCAGAGGTTATCAGTGACTACTTAATCACCGAATTCATTGGGTACTTAATCCACCTGGCTTTAGAAGTCCTCTGGCCAGGATCTTAGCTTTCCTGAATGCTGAATGGTTGACTGCAGATTTCCTTATTCCACTATATATATAGTCAGTTTTAGGGCAGATGACACAGTGTCAGTTTCGGAGCCAGGAAACTCATCTTCTTGAGTTCAAATCAGACCTCAGACAACTAGCTGTATGACTCTAGGCAAAGCACCTAACCCCACCAAAGTATTTGCCTTATCTGTAAAATGATCTAGAGAAGTAAATAATAAACCACCCTAGTATCTTTACCCAGAAAACTCCAGACGTGTTCATGAAGAATTGAATACAACAGAAAAACAGCAAAAATAAAAATTGATAGTCAGTTTTGAACCATTGTTTACATCCCTGGCAATCATTCACCCAGTTATCTTGCCTTTTGCTCTGCCACTCTATGTCCTCTTCTTGCCTTCCTTTTCACCTTTATCATCATGGCTTCAAATTTACATCTTTAAATTTTAAAACTTTTCCATTCAATCTCCTATCTACCTCTGGTAGACCTGTCCATCTATGTGCCTCACTTTTTTCATCAAGTTCAAAATGTACAAAACTAAACTCATTTTCCTTCAAACCTTTCTCACCTAACTCCAGAATTTTTATTAATTGTGTATATTAATTTGATCTGATGAATTATTGTGATCATTTCCTGCCTATAGTTTCTTCTTTTGATCCCATTATAATACAGCTGATGTCAAACCTCAGTCTAAAAGACTGTATTGGCTTTCTCCTTTATACAGGATATTGTCTCAACTCCTTAACGTAATGTTCAAACCTCTTTACAATCTTGGTCTCTTATCAATTTAGGAATTAAAAAAAATGAAAAAACAATAATCCTTTTAAAATAATGAGAAACCAATGAATTCCAATCTGACTTTTCCAAAACATTGTTGCAGTGTATTGTTGCAAATCTCTTAATGTCTGATTTAATAGAAAACTGTTGGATTCTCTAATTCTATAGATCTGTTGTTTGAAAAGGAAGGCATATTTCCATAAGAAAATAACAAAACTTTTTGGAAATTGTTTTGATCTCAAGGACCCCAAGGAAGGATATTGGGGATCTTCAACTATGCTTGGACCACCCTTTAAGAATCAACTACTACTTTACATTAGCCTTTGTTCTAGCTATTGTTCCACTGTTTACTCTACTCCTAGTTGTTAATTGTCCTTCCCTTTCTTGTTGCCTTCTTTCTCTACACCTGAACCACTGGTTGTGCTTTCCTCTCTAGAATTCATTTCCACTTACCCTAAAATCCATTCTTTGCAAGGGTCTTTGAAGCCCTGGAATTTAGCTCTTTGTATAGAGTGATCATTTCCAATATAATCCAGCTCTCTCTATATATATTCATACATGTATATTGGTAGGTACCACATAGATATCATTTTATTTTTCTGCATACCAGAAAAAAAAAACAATGAAAAAACCCTATTCCCTAATTGGCAATGCCATTGTTATAGGCAGCTTGACCTTGAAGTACTCTGTCCTTCAGGGGAACTGGTAGAATGACACCCATCAGCAAAAATTCATAGTGCTTCTTCAGTGATTCCTATGCAAAGAGCGACATGAAATATCAAATTGAATCTTACAGAAACGATAAAAAAAAATTATTTGAACATTGACCTTTCATTCCCAGCCATGAGTGACAGAGAATCAGTTTTAGAGACTCAGTGTAATCCATAAAACTGAACTGTGAGCAGGTAAAACAACAGAAAAGACTAGATCAGCATTTGTCTGAGTTCTTTCGCTCTCCTAATTTACCATAATCCAATTCTGCGTAAGCTAATGGAATATTGGTGGTTGACTGTCATCACCCTCCTTCCCTTTGCCCCCTCTTCCCACAACCCTTTTCAGCAAGGACACAAGTACACATCGGAATGTATGCTTAGCTCAATTGAGCATCTTTTTTTGATTAAAAACAATAGGTTAGCAGCAGAAAGGCAATGGACCATCAAGCAGGGAAATGAGATGAGCCTCTGAGTGGAAGATTGGCAGAAATGACAAGTTTCTCTGTGGAATTCAACCATCTGAGTTATGTCACTTTGTAGGGTCTTGAGAAAAAGGAGGGTGTGTGTGTGCCCCAAATTGGTCATTCTCAGTTTCATCATACCTCAATATGATTCTCAGGCATCACATTCCTCCTCTAGATTATCTTGAAGCTTAGTAACAAAAGCTAAAGGTGAAAAAAGAAGTGGAAACACAAGGAATTTTCTGTGTTCTTACTGTTAGAGACATTTGGTCACTGTGATTTGGTGCCTTTTGCATCTGTGTGATATTTGAATGAACATGAGTCACCAGGCTCCTTTCTGTTCCAGTCCTACTGGCAGGAACACCAACTAGAAGACTCTTGGCATTAGGTACTCATGGACTGTTATGGGGTAGTGGCAGTATCAGAAGAGAAAGGAAATAAATAATGAGAATGAAGACAAGAGAAGACAGCAACTATTTGAATATGAAGGGTGAGAGAATTGAACATTCAAGCATTGACATTAAGGTTGAAAGTTGGGGTGACTAGGAGTACAGTGCCATCCCAAAAGTAAAACAGACAGTTGTTAATAGGGGGTGACTTGGAGGGTGATGAAAGTTCAGTTTAGGTCAAGAGCAACCTTGAAACTGACAGTTTTTAGCAAGAAATTTAAGTCATTTCAGCAGAGAAGAGAAACCCAATCACCTCCATATGGTATTACTGCCTCTTCTTGATGTCAGTATTTCCATAGCACAAAATTATATTATCCTGATTGTCTTCAAAACATTTCTGTACCTTTTTACCCCTTTGCCTAATTTTTTCTTTTATACTTTAGACATGTAGTAAAGACCGTTTTCTGGCATGCCTTGTGGATTTAATCTTAATCCTTTATAAATGTGCCCAGAACAATGGATCTTATGAGCACAACATATTTTGTGTTAGGAGTTACCATAGTATTATTTTCATTTCTTCTGAATGGTGTTTGACATAAAATTAGCTGGTCTTAGTGAGTTCTTTGTCACTAAGATAATCATGGTGTGGGTAGAGATATTGCATAGGGAATTCATGCTTGAGGTTGGCATTGTTTATTTTATACTACCTCTTGAATGTCTTATAACTACAATTCTATTATTCACACACGCATGGTCTGTTATTAAATAAGAGGCAGGATGTCTTGAATTGAAATTCATATGATCATAAACTAATGATAATATAACCAAGTCATATACTTAAAACTACTTTTCCTTTCTCCATATTTAGCATCAACTTAGATTTATAATATATGTAAAGCTGTCCAAACAGCCATAGGTACATGTTGACATAAAATGAGGCAGGAGAAATCATCCTTTAGAAAACAAGATGGTCAAAGAATATTGGCTTGTGACACAACATCAGCAGTATCAGCCCAGGAAGAGTGTAATATATAGAGTAACATTCTGGTTTTAACATTTTCTTTATAAGTGCATAATGTGCTTATATAAGGATGAAAATGATTTTTTGAAAGTGTTCCAAAGAGTCAGGCATAATCCCACCACCATTATATTTACAACAAGGAAGATGAATAGTTAGAAATGCACAGCTTAAGTACAGTTATGCATTATAAAGAAGCTATGGAGCTTTTATTGTTATTCTGGAGGGAAAATAGAAACATAATAATGCCTACTTAAAGGCATTTGAATATATAGAAGCAAGTCAGTAATACATTTCCAGGAATATGGGTGAGTGTACATCTCCACAACCCTGGATTTTCTAAATAACTGTCTTTATAAGCAAACTTTTAATTTTATAAATTGTAAGGACATTTGCAATAATATTAGCTTCCAGAGGTGACTAGTTGGTACAGTGCTTAGAGCACTGGCCCTGGAGTCAGGAGGACCTGAGTTCAAATGTGGATTCAGATACTTAATAATTACCTAGCTGTGTGGCCTTGGGCAAGCCACTTAATCCCATTGCCTTGCAAAAAAAAAAAACAAACCCTAAAAAAAATTAGCTTCCATATGTATAACACTTTATTGTTTACACACATGCTTGCACAAACCTGGCCATACTTGATCAATATGTACCAGGATGTACATATGTCAGAGTTATATGGGAAGGTAAAGAATAGGTGAGTAATTTTTAGAGTGGCCCAGGAAAAAGGAAAAGTGAGAGTTGGGCAGAAAGACTGTAGCCTGTCTATTGTCTCCTGTGTCTTTGTGACACAGTGATATTCTAAGGGTGTCATTTTTGCATTTACAGCTAACAATCTCTGCTTATATCTATTACCCTATTTTCTGATGAGTAGCTCTTTCCTTCTCTTTTATTAGAATCTCTTCATTCCCATAACATCTTTTGTTATTTTTCATCTTTCCTTTTCTTTCCTTCCCTCCTTTCATTCTTTCTCTTTTTTTTCTTTCTTTCAATGTCCATATTTAGTCAGGTTTTCAGTATCTTACTTTTCATTTTTCTATTTCTAAATAATATGTCACAGATATATCTTTTTTGCATCATAAAATGAACCTTTGGTCTAATTCTCAGAATAATGTTTTAAATGTATAAATTAAACATTATAAAGAAAATGGGAAATTATCAATAAAAATTGTTTCTGTAGACCAAGATAATTACCATTGATATAGAGATGTAAAAAACATTAAAATTTTAGCAATTTAGAGCTGTGAGAAATTTTGGTTATCTATCCAATTGTAATTGAGGAAAATGGGACTGATTGTGATGAACTGACTTACCCAAGGTCATATAACCACACACAAATCAAGATTTAGAAACTTTTTCTTCTCAATCAAGTGCTTTTTTTTTGGCCTCAGCACACTATGATTGACAAAATACCTTATACTTTAATGAGTATTCCTATCAGAGATTTAGTTTTAGAAAGCTGTATTCTTTTTAACATTATTTTATCCTTAGCTTCAGAATTCATTTCTGTCTCTGAAAGGAATAATCATAAGTTTAATATTAAAACATTTTTGCTGTCAAATTTTCTCCCTCGCTTTATGAATAATAAGATTCCCAAATTCCGAGATTCTTTCCAGGTCCTTGGTAAACAATGACTTTATAACAATTTCCTTTGTGTCCTACTTAAAAAAATGCTATTCAGTTTTATATTCATACATACATTTGTCTTCTCATAAAGCACAGTTGATCCACTTCCATAGATATGTGTATTATAAGTAGGGTGAATCCTTTTGGTAATTATAGGTAAGACTAAAAGCCTAATCAAGATATAAAATTATTAGCACAAATCCATGATTTCATATCACACACACACACACACACACACACATACACACTCTATTTTTTTATTCAATTCAGCCACAAAGTTTTTTTAAAACCAATTCAAATATACAGAAGTGAAATTTCTTCTCAAAAAGTTATAACCATTTTAAGAGAAAAATCAGAAAAATATCTTTTATAATTGCAAAGCTAAACAGAAACAACAAAAAGTTTTCATGTTACCATAAAAATGACCAGTGCTGCTTTCGGGTATCATTCCTCAGGCTTAGGTGTGAGAAATTTTATTATCCTCTCCATATTCATTTAGACTTCAGTACTTGGAGAACTTGTCATAAGCTAGTGTCAAGCTCTGCAATGGTATATCTTGACATTATCTCAGCTTTAGTGTTCTCTGGGGCACTGTGGCATATGGGAGCTCCCATGTGTATAGGGCAGTGTGTGCTATCTTAGGGCTTGCAAATATTCATCCCTGCCCTAGCTGGGTTTGGAAATGGAACGAATGTAGATCAGTTATAAACAAAGTTGATATAACTGAAGAGTTTATTGAATCATATGGAGAAACCCCTTCTGGACATACAGGCACAGGTATTGTCTCCTTTCTATCTTCCACACAAAAGGTCAGATTCTAGGGAAACTTACTTCTTGTATGTGTGTGTCTATATACACACACTCACACATACACGTTAAACATACAAACCTCTTTCCCAAGATCTCACAAGTAGTGAACATAATCGAACCAGCAGCAGCCTGGCATGATAGAAGGAGCCCTACCTTTGGCATTAGACTACTGATTGTTGACACACTACCTCTGGGACCTCCATGACCTTTGGTCATTTATTGAATGAAGAGGTTGAATAGATAGCCTTTCCATCTCTTAACTTTATGATCCCCTTTATTCATCCACCATTTCGGTACCTAGAATGCTTTGTTAGATATTAAGACAAGTTTTAGCTAAGACAAGGTCCCCTGGCATTACGGAGCACACATAAATACACAGCCAAATCTACCTTTATGCTTTTCTAATTCAGCTAAGATTCTTTTCCTCCTCTAGTCTTCTCACTGTCTGCCTCCACCTGATTGCCAACAAACTCATACCTGCAAACAGTAGCCCTTTTCTACAGCACAAGGTTCTGGACAAAAGTGTCGTGATTTAGCAATGAGACCTACATCAAAATCATTTCTCCACTCTGCATCATTTTAATGAACTGTCAAATAGAAATAATCATAGCTAGCTTGCAGAATCATGTCAAGATAAAATAGGGCCAAATCAGATAGGCCTATTTGATTGAAGAGCAAGAGATGAAAGAGAATCATATGTAATCCTGGAAAGGTAGACTCAAATCTCATTTTGAGGGAATTTTAAGTGATTAAAAGAGAACTTTTTTATTTTATCTGACAAGCAAGAAGAGGCCACTGAAACTTCTTGAGCATGGTCAAGAACTATGGGAGTGTTTTTGTTTTGTTTTGTGATTTTAATGCAATTTTTAAGACTTAAGGAGCATGGAAATCAGCAATTTTTCTAAAATAAGATTCAGGAAAATTACCTGGGAAACCAATGAAGCTATTTGACTTGGCCAGTGTCTCAAAACCAGTATATATTAGGAAAAAGAACTGGACTTAATCAGTATCCTATTACTGTACTAATGCTTTCAGAATAATTGAATATATAGTTACAATAACTACAATGATAACTTTTACTCAAAAAAAAGTAAAGAAGGAAAGAGTTTATTAAGCACTTAACACCTTTCAGACACCATGTCTTACAAATATTTCATTTGATCCTCACAAAAATCCTATGGCATAGGAGCTATTGTTATCCATATTTTATTGTTAAAGATAAAGATGCAGATGGAGATTAATTGACTCTCAGGGTCATATTGCTAGATGAGGCTAGATGTGAAGTGAGGTTTCCTGTCTTCAGGCCTAGTGCTCTATCCATTATGCTAAAAATCTCCAAATGGGGGTGGCTAGGTTGCTCAGTGGGTAGCACACCTGCCCCGGAGTCAGGAGTACCAGAGTTCAAATAGGGCCTCAGACACTTAAGAATTACCTAGCCAGGTGGCCTTGGGCAATCCACTTAACCCCATTGCCTTGCAAAAAAAACAAGCAAACCCCCCCCAAAAAAAGTTTATTGAAACAATAGACAACATATTTTGATTTACCATTTTGATTAGTTTTTTTACTTTTAAAAAAATCTTCAAATGGAAATTTACAGTATGCAATTATAATTAATAGATATGATATTATATTTTGGCTCAAAGCCTGAAAACTCAAAATATGAAATTGTGCATTTATAAAATAATTGTAACTATTTTATGTGGGGTTTTATATGAGAATTAAAAGATATCAACCAAATATCATGTTTCTAAACATCTGTAAGAGTTCATATTAGTTTTTTATTTTACAAATTATGTTGAATATAAATATTTTGATAACATAAGCAATAGATAATAAGATATTTGATGTATAGTAATCATTTACAATTTATTTTTAGTGTTGATTTTTTTTCAGTGGAAGACAGCTTTTTAATATTTAGCTCAGTACCAGAACATATTCTTAAATTTGTTCTGCGTCAGTGTTTGTTATTTTCCTTTTGCATTCAAATGTTAATAAAATGAAATTGCTCACTCATATAAATATGTGGTGGAAAATGGCAGGAGAATTTTGCAAGCTCTCTTGCTGAGAGATAATAAATTTTAAAAAATCTTTAGTCATTTAACTAACCAACAGAAATGAATAGTTGTGATATAAAATATTTACTTTTTCTGCTGGCTAGTGACAAGCATTATGTTAAATGATAAATGAAATTAAAATTTACTTCAATATAATTACTTTGTTGTATAACTACCCTTAATAAGGAAAGAATCTCTTGAAACTTGACTTCTCTTCTGTCACTGTCACACAGACTATACTTTCCTATCAACTTTACTGAACAACTGACTCTTACTGCCAACCAGTTCATTTAAAAATATGCCAGAGAAAAGCATGACAGCAATGGTGAATGAGATTAAACCAGAAATCCCTCTTTATTTTGTAAAAAGAGACAATATAAAATTTGTTTTTTGTGAATATTTATGATACTATATGGTGCTTTCAATATGATTATAATGTGCATGCTCAGCAGTCATGGTTTTCTGGCTAACTTTTACATTGCACAAACTAAAAACACATAACATCTTAATAATGTAACTATACAGCTAGTTGCTTTTTATCTTTCATTCATTTTTTTTTTTTTTGGCAAGGCAATGGCATTAAGGGACTTGTCATAGGTCACACAACTAGGTAATTATTAAGTGTCTGAGGCTGAATTTAAACTAAGATCCTCCTGACTCCAGGGCTAGTGCTCCATCCACTGCACCACCTAGATGTACCTTATCCTTCATTCTTTTTTTTTTTTAATGTTTTTGCGAGGCAAATGCGGTTAAGTGGCTTGCCCAAGGCCACACAGCTAGGTAATTATTAAGTGTCTGAGACTGGATTTGAACCCAGGTACTCCTGACTCCAGGCCTGGTGCTTTATCCAGTACGCCACCTAAGCACCCCTATCCTTTGTTCTTGAAGAAGACTGTAACTACAGGAATGTGCTGCCACGGCATGCAAAAGAATTAGACTTAAGTAAGGGAGGGTTATGAAGAGTCACTAGTGTCACTTTCTCCTCTGGAATCCTCTTGGTCAAGTGACCAGATAAGAATCAGTTCTATATAGTTAGTACAATATACTGAATAAAAATGAGAGCATGTGCCCTCTGACCAATTGATTTTGGCTCAAATCTTGAATCTTATTAATATTTTGGAAACAATTTGATGACAGATTGCGAAATTGCTGGAACAAATTTTTTTAAGTCAGAAATTGTTAGAATTTTATGTAATCACTGTAAGAAAAACAAAGTCATTGTGTACATGATCATGACGGTATCCAACAATGAACAGATAATCCTATAATTCTTCATAATGTACATGCTTGTCACCTACCAGAACTATATTTGTAGCAACATTGGAATTATGTAATATTTAATACACCATTATTATAATCATCATCATCATTATTATTATTTAAAATGAATCACTTCAACTTTTGTCACAAATCTACATAGAGTGAACCTGTCACTCTACATAATCAATCTAATTGGAAAAGAAAGACTCTGGATGCATATTCATAGATCACTTTAGCTTTGTCTATGTACCTTTTCCATTTTGTGCTTTATATTGGAGACCTAATCTAATTATCTTGAATTAGCCCACCCTAAGTAGCAATATTTTTCCAGTATTAACTTACAATGCCTTCTTGTACTGAATTTGAAAAGATTCTGTTCCTTCCTATTTTTCAGTTTCTTTTGAAATATCTCATAAAGATATGAATTACCAGCAAATACAGGGATAATTGATATATTATATAAAATTTAAAAGAACATGGGAATATTGCTGTATAATATTGAAACTCTTCTAGAAATTCTGCTATAGAGAAGCTTTACAATTTTTTATTTATCTTAATTCTATGAAAGAGAGAAGTATAAACTAGAGTGAAACTCTTTTTAGTCCATATGAGGAAGAATTCCCTTATAAATTAGAGATGTTTAGAAGTGAAAGAGGTGCTTTGTTGTTGTAGTGAATTTCACATCACTAAGCATCCATGGAGCTTGAGTGACCATTTTTCTTTAGGTACTGTAGAGGAATATTTATTAATAACGGGGCTAGATGAAATGATATCTTTTTTTTTGTTGTTGTTTTTGCAAGGCAATGGGGTTAAGTGACTTTCCCAAGGTCATATAGCTAAGTATCTGAGGTCGTATTGGTTCTCAGGTCTTCCTGACTCCAAGGCCCATGCTGTATCCACTGCACCACCTAACTGCCCCCTGAAATGATTTCTGAGATCCTGTTCAACTTGAGAATATTATGATTCTTCTGTCTCTCCTCCTTAATCTTCCTCTAACCTCACTGCATTACACTACACAAAATTGATATTTTCTTGCATTATCTTTGACCTTAGGAGGCCAGAAAAGATGAAGGCAAAGTGATTTTCCTTAATGGTATAAAAGAATGGTAATTTAAAAATGTACTTCAATGTAAAATAGTATTTCTTTTGTCATGGTATTTATGAGAATTTATGAGAAAGGAGTGACCCTAGAGATCACTTAGTTCAACATCACCCTTTTCATTTGAAGTATATTAATATTAACAGTGCATGCTTACTTGGAGAATATCTCTGTTTACCTGTCTCATTTTTTTTTAACAATTGAACTGTGCATTTCATACATACCCAAAACTCTTCCTGTATTTCTTACATAACTAAAGCTGTATATTTTATATCTATCCAAGCTAAGAAACCCATACAACAGTCCATAGAAGCTACTTCCTTCAGACTATCTGATGTTATATCTTCATTTGAAAGGATCTAAATCATAAAGTTGGTGAAGACAATTCCTGTGAAAACAAACCCAATATAAAATATTGCCATGCAAGTGACATCCCATTGTATATAACTCACTAAAAAATAAAAAGCCCCTAACATTTTGGAAAGTTGAGTTGTAGCACACATGGCAGTGAAGATTTACAAATACATTTATATACGAACTTAGATATGAATACACATTTGCATACATAGGCATGGATTTTGTGGTTTTTACTAGATCTGTGGATTGAAGTTAAGACTCCAACATCTAACATTCTGTCTGTCATGCTGTATCTCTATATAAAGATATGCATGGATTAGTTAGACAGAAAGATAGATGATTCTGTAATATTTTCTTCATTGGGAAAACTTGAAAAGTAAACTGGCATGGCCTTGGAATTAGGGGGGTTTGCATCCTGCTTCTGACACTTGATAGCTGTGTAAATCTAGATGAGTCACTTAACCTCTGTCTGCCTTAGTTTTCTTTTTGAAAACATAGGGGTAACTTGTAGTTATACAGGCAAGGTTTATCTTTTTTGCTTATTCTAATGAGTCCTGAAATGCTGCAGTAATGACCAAAGACCCTATTAGGTGTTTCAAGTTCCATTTGGATGAACAATGAAACCATCTCTGCTGACTTCTCTTATTTTATATTTTGTTTTTTCTTTGAGTTACATCTTTTGTAAATTTCTACAGTAATAAAGTCAATAATATTTAGTAAATATATTTCCCTCTAAAATTATTATGTCATGTTTTCATTTATAGTGAGAAAATCAAAGCTATGACTTAATCCTTCATAGAATTATTGGTCATTTAGCATGTATATATAATATTAGCAAATCTGAATTAATGTTTGCAGAAAGCCTAAAACTTGCATGATTCTCAGCTTCTTTCTCTCCCTTTCTGGTCATTCTGCCACCATAACTACAAAAATACTGAAATAATTTTGTATCTTGAGTATAAATATATTAAAACCCCTGAATATTAGCTACTAGGTCACCTATTTGTTAGATTTTTCTTACCTATGAACAATTTGTCAAGGTTTTCTAAATGAAGTTTGAAAAAATTAATAACAACCAGGTAGTTCATGAATTTCAATGAAAGAGAGATGTGAGGCATACTTGCCATAGAAGTTGAGCCCAAAGTCCATAATAATGTGTCCTAAAGAGTGACTAAAGGAGTAGTGTCAGAAATTAAGGGCTAAGTGTTGGGCTGCAGTAAATAAGGGCCTGAGCTCTGGCCAGAGAATTGATCCAATTGATTCATCTTAGTGAACTCACCAGTAATGTAAATGTTATATGCATGTTGCTATGACCTCTTCTCCAACTAAGGCAGTAAGGATTCCTGTTTTTGAAGCCTTTTCACCAGTGTGGCCCCTACCAATCATTCCTATCTTATTTCCTAGGGCTCACATGCTTGCTTTTGTAGTTTATTTTGTCTTCTACTTGTCCCCCCCATACAACATTGAACCCCCTATCCCCTTTGCTTTATACAGGTGTTTTTTTATGTCTATTATCCTTTTACATTTTAGAATCTACCTTTTTTTCATCATGATATTGAAACTAAGGTCCAGCAAGGAAGGAATCCTTTGAGTTGACCCTTTGGATAATCTCCTCCTCTGGGAAAATCATATATTTATTCTACTGTTTCGACCAGCACCCAGTGTTCTGTGAGCTCAGATAAGTTCTATATTCTGGTCCTGAAGCCCTTCAGTGTTGCTGTAACTCCTCATTGTCAGAGCTACAGCTCCCTGCATGGCCAGTTGTATGCAGATTGAGATCTCCACACAATGCCTTGTTTCCCCCCACAGGTCTGGGGTCCCAGCACATGTGTCTTCATTTTCTCCTTGCTTTCCAAACCCAATCAAACTTCTGTTTTGATTCTTCAGTCTCCTGTCTCTAATTTGATCTGGCCCTTTACAGGTTAGAGGCTAATTTCATTCAGTGGATACTTTAAAACACATTTCTGAAACACCTTTTGTTCAGAATCTTTGCTGATCCCCAACCCCAATTGTTAGTAGCCTCATTCACTTGGAATCATTTTGTGTGACTTGGTATACAGTTTGTATTTGATCCATTATATGAGTATGTTTATGTCCCCCAATATGATTTCTTCAAGGAAGGAATTGTTTTATTTTTTCTCATTATCACCATGCTTTGGAAAGAGTAGACACTTAATAGTTCCTTGAATTGGTTGAGTCTTTCACTCAGTCTATACTATAGCCCCTTAAAATTTCACTTTCATTTGTCTCTTTTTTATCCCAGTCTCTGTATCTATATGCCTTCATATTCTGTAATAATTATCCACAGCTGTCATCTTGGGTCTGCATATTTTTGGGAAAATATAAAACTACAAATTTAAAACTTTCTGGGCATAAGTTATGTTTATAAAACATAAATTTTGAAAAAAGATAAATGGGGGACAGAGTTAAGATAGCGGCATTTTCTGAAAACTCCTCCCCCCAAAACTCTAAAAGACAACAAATTATGACTCTAGCCAAAATTTAGAGGGGCAGAACACACAGAAAGACTGAGTGACACATTTTCTCAGTACAAGGTAACTTAGAAGTTCTGCAGGAAAGGTCTGTTTCACCAGGACCAAGGGTTGGAAAAAAAAAACATAGCACAGCACAGCACAATCCAGCCCGTCACCTGCAATAGCTTGAAGGAGCAGAGAGATAACTCTGCTACACCAGAATGAGTGTGGAATGAGGATGACTGGCTACAGAATCTGCAGTGAGAATCTGGAGAAAGCAACCTGCACCCCCAGAGATGGTAAGGGTGTCAGGGAAGACTGCAGAAATTTCTCTGCTGTCCCTCAAGGTAGGACTCTGCTGTTTGCCTTACACTCATATCCAGGTTGCAATTTGGGCTTCCAACCTAAGTAGCCAAGCAGGATCCCTCCCTACAGCTCCAGGGCAGAGGGAAGTGAGGTGGTCACCTACATATCAAAGCACAGGCAAGACAGCATAAGACCTTGGAGGAATAAAGATCCCAGTGGGGTGTCCCCCCAAAAATCCCCCAAAACATTGTAAGTGCTGTCTTGGGCTGAGGAAATGAGTAAACAACAGAAAAAGAAGAATCTGACCATAGAGGAATTACTTTAGTTCCATAGAAGATCAAAACACATATTCAGATGGAGACAAAATTGAAGCTTCCATATCCAAAACCTCCAAGAGAAATAGAAAATGGGCTCAGACTATGGATGAACTCAAAAAAGACTTTGAAAAGCTATTAAAGGAAGTGGAAGAAAAATTGGGAGGAGAAATAAGAGCATTACAGAAAAATCATGAAAACCAAATCAGAAGTTGGTGAAAGAAATACAAAAAAATATTGAAGAAAATATGTTAAAAACCAGTTTAGGCCTAATGGGAAAAAAAAGCAAAACAAAAGGCAAATGAGGAGAAGAGGATCTTAAAAAAGCAGAATTGGCCAGCTGGGAAAGGAGATAAAAAAGCTCTCTGAAGAAAATAACTCCTTCAAATGAAGAATGGAACTGAAGAGAGCTGATGACTTTCCAAGAAATCAGGAAGAAATAAAACTCTTCTAAAAACACCAAAAATTGGAAGAAAATATGAAATATCTCATTGGAAAAACAACCGACCTTGAAATCAGATCCAGAAGAAATAATTTAAAAATTATTGGGCTGTCTAAAAGCCATGATCAGGAAAAGAACCTAGACTTCATTTTTCAAGAAATAATACAGCAAAATTGCCCTGAGATCATAGAAGCAGAGGATAAAATAGAAATCGAGAGAATTCACCAATCACCTCCTGAAAGAGCTCCCAAAAGAAAAACTTCCAGGAATATTACAGCCAAATTCCCAAACTCCCAAATCAAAGAGAAAATTCTAAAAGCTGTCAGAAATAAGCAATTCAACTACCAGGGCTCCATAGCCAGGATTACACAAGATCTGGTAGCAGTTACATTAAGGGCTTGCAGGGACTGGAATATCATATTCTGGAAGGCAAAAGATCTTAGTTTACAACTGAGAATCAACTATCCAGAAAAACTGAATATCCTCTTTTGGGGGAAAAGGTGGATTTTCAATGAAACAGGGAACTTTCAAACTTTCCTATTGAAACAACCAGAGCTGAACAGAAAGTTTGATCTCCAAGTATAGGACTCTGGTGAACCATAGAGGGGGTGGAAGAGGATGGCTAACTATGAGCAACTTAATGATATTGAACTATTTGTATTCCTGCATGGGAAGAGGATATTGATAACTCATGTGAACTTTCTCAAAGAAAAAAGATAGAATCAGTGGATGAAAAGGGGAAGTACTGGGAAGAAGGGAAAGGAGATAAAGAAGAAGCCAAGAAATTTCACATAAGAGTCAACAAAAAATCTTTCAATGGAGTGGAACAGAGGATGGCAAGGGCAAATGAGTAAGCCTTCATTCTCATCAGAGAGGAAATAATATACACACTTAATAGGGTATAGAAATCTATCTTACTCTAAAGAAAAATGAGAAGAAAGGGATAGGATAAGGGGGAATTGGAGGGAAGGTGGGGAATAGGTGATAGAAGAGAGGGAATACTGAGGGAGAGAGTACTCAGATACAACACACTTTTGGACAGGGACAGGGTGAAAAAAGAGAGAATAGAATAAATGAGAATGGAGAGGAATTAGAGTTGGAGGTACAGCTAGTAATAGCAACTGTGGGAAAAATATTGAAGCAACTTCTCTGGTAGACTTATGATAAAAGAAAGCAACTCACCCCAGAGACAGAGCCATTGGAATCGGAACACAGACTGAAGTACATTTTTTTCTCTCTCTATTCTTGAGGTTTTTCATATTCTTGGGGGGGTGTTAGATTTTCTCTTATGACACATTCAATTTTGATCAATGTATGGTATGGAAACAATGTAAAGACTCTCAGACTGCCTTCTATGGGGGAGTAATTAAAAAAAAAGATAAATGAGACCGAGAGATGTTAAGTGATTTGTCCATGGACCCATAGCTAATAAGTATCTAAGACAGGATTTGAACTTGTTAAATTATTTAGCAACTCTCAACCTCTGTTTCTTTATCTGTAAAATGAGGATGACAACAGGACCTAATTCTTAGAATTGTTTTGAGTTAAATGAGATTGAACCTACCTATCATATCTAAAAGAACTTTTAAAGCCCTATATAAGTGCTTATTAGTAATACTACTACTACTAATAATAATGTTTCCTATATTTATTGGTGATTTATTGTTTTTATTTATAAATTTAATGTAAATTTATCATTTATATATTTTTATTATTGTTTTACCTCTTAGTCATCTAATTAGTCACATTGAGTTCATAACTTATTATGGCTCCTACTAATCACATTTTTACTCTTCCATTTAATCATATTATGCCCATACTAATGACTCATAATTCTAAAATTAGGGTCATATGATAATGATCTTAACAATAAGTTATTTGAGTTTGATCTCATCAGTGCTGTATTATATTCCCTTCCTATATCAAAGTCATGACTTTGAAAATTGAATTGGGGAATGTGCTATTTCTTGAGGGTAACAACTGTTCTGCTTTTTTCTTTGCATCTATATCATCATCATCATCATCACTATTCATCATGTAGCTATTTACTTTTTATATAGTCCATTAAAAATCTTACCTCATGTTATCTTCAGAACAACATTGAGAGCTAAGCGTTGTTAGCATTATTTAGAGGTAGGAATAATACTTAGGCAGAGATGAGTGAAGCATTTTTTTTTTTTGCTCAGGTACATAGACCAGTGAGACTGGATTTGATCTGAAATGTCTTAGAAATGTATTAGAAAAAAAAATAGATATGAGCAAATTCTTTCTTCCAATGCAAGTTAGCACTTTCTCCATTAATTACAGTTTTAGAGAATTGCCTCGAGCACCAAGAGGTTTTTGAGGATCACATATCTAGGAACTAGAGGGAGACCTAATTTATATTGGTTCTTAAAGACACATAGTGGGTCTCCAATCTGTGCTTTTTAATTCTTTTTAGAGATTCATTTAAATGTCCTTCTAATTATGAGAAACATTCAGTAAGTAATAAGTAACCAGCCCTGGAACCAGGAAGACCTCAGTTCAAATCCAGCCTCAGACACTTAAAAATTGAGTAGCTATGTGACCTTGGGCAAGTCACTTAACCCCATTGCCTTTCAAAAAAACCAAAAACAACAACAACAAAAGTAAAACCACACACATCATTATCTGATCATACACACATCCCAGAGAGGAAAAAAATTCCCTTCTTGGCTATGTCAAGCATACACTCTATTTTAACTGATCCATATTAGGCATTCAATAAATTCTTATTCATTCATTAATGGCTCACCAACCATTATGACTTGAAATAAACTGATAAATATAATGCTGATTAATAATATTTCTGATGATTAAGCATTAATTGTTTCTAGGAAAATTAACATTATTTTATTGACATTTTCTTATGTTTTCATTTTTTTAAAAAATGTATTTGATCTTCAATTATATATAAAGCTTATGCTATAATTCATTTTTGTTGTCATTTCAAGAAGTTTGTTGATAAGTTATTTAATTTCAGTATAGTGCAAAATGTGTGATTTCTTCATTTTTGCATGCTAGGGCATAATGGGATTAAAAGGGAAAGAAAATGTCAGAAAGTTGCTTTTCTGGATTTCAAAGAATTGATTATGAAGATAATCAAGAGATATTAAAACAACAGTAAAATCCAAGAGTACTACATATATTTGTTTCTGTTTTGTAATACATTTTTTTCACAGGTAACTCTAGGAATCTAATTCAGATAGAAGAAGAACAAAAATCAAATAACATAAAATTCCTCAAAACACTGGCTTTTAAAAACATACCAGTATTCAACAATAAAAGTATAATGTTCTTTCTCGTCTAGGAGGGAGGAGGGTGAGAAACAGTGCAATACATTGTTGAAACTTGATTTATACCTTAAAAGAATGTCTGCCACTCTTTGTGATTTCACTGAAGCAGTGTATCAAGGAGCAATTTTCAAAGAATTGAAAGCCAGTGTAGGGTTATGAATAAACTCTGAGGTTTGACCTTCTCTGTCAAATGATAAAGCCATAAATACATTGGTAATTCTGTTTTGCTGTAAATACCTGTTCTTCTCCACCCCTTTCAAGTTTCTAGGATATTGTAAATTGTTGATAACAAAACTAATATAACATCTTTTGGGTATTAAAAACATTAGAGGTACAGAAAAGCTAAATAATAGAGGAAATAGGTTTCCTCTGTGTAACTTCATCCAATGTACCTGGTAATAGAGAAAGGTCAATTTCAAGTATCCCTCAATAGTGATCATTTTGAAGGAAAAAGCTCCTCCAGACCTTGTTATTGTTGACTGAAATCAAGTGTGCTGCAATGATTTTTTGAATAGGAGGACTACTTAATATGCATTTTCCCCTTCTTTTCTTAAATATTAAATTCACTTTGAAGTATGTCATTTTCACTATAGAGCTTTAAGAAAGATTATATAGGTTTTATAATATTTTTAAGTATTTATTTGCTTTCATTTGTATGGTGCAGAGGGCTTTTTTCTTTTTTTTAATCATTCAACCCTTTGGGAACAGATCAATTAAGCTCACACACACACACACACACACACAGAACCCTTTTTCTTTTTTGAGAAAAAGATATTCTCCTTAGTTTTGAAAGTTAAAAAAGGGGGGGGAAATGTACATTCAATAATAAGTGTTTAATATATTCTCAATTCTATGTTATGTTCAGTTATGAGAGGAAGAAAACAAACCAAAGAGGCAGAAACAAAAGGAATGAAAAAAGACACGTAGAAAAACACTGAGAGGCAGAAAACACAGAAATAAAGACAGAAGAAATAAAAAAATGTACAGAAGAAAATTTAAGCTAGAGATATGGTAAGATAGGGAAGTTGAGGAAGATTTGAGTGTAGCAAAGTCTCTTCATAATGCATGCTATCTTTCACTTGTCTATGAGAAATGTAAGAATAATCCTTATCGTCACTTAAGTTTTTAAAAATTTTTTTATTACTTATAGCTATTGATAGTTATGGATAGCTTATCAGACTACAGTATCATTCATCTAAATAATTTATCATCTTTAAATTGACACGTGCAAAATTAATTTCAGTAAAGTTACAGAAATCAGCTGTTATCAATCTTTAAGGTAATAATTGCAAATAAATCTATGTAGTCTTACTTGTTATCTCTTTTATGTTGTTTTGCTTAACAGTTTGGGGATATTGGCCCTTGAATGGGCCTAGTCATCTGGTATTTGTATGCTTATTGAAATCAAATTATCTTTTTTAAAGAAAAGTTTTAAATTTCTTTATACAATAGTGACCAATAGTTCATAATTCTATCCAGAAAGTTTGATGTTTTAACCTTAAAAGATTTTTTTAATGGTTATGCTCAGAACGATCAGAAGATAAATGAAAGTAGGCATTTTTTTTTCCCCTCTGGAACATATATCCACTTCTACTTTTCCAAAAGCATGGATTTATCCTTTTTCCATAGATGAGATAGATAATTTTTTGTTCTATTAATTTATCTATGGTATCTCTCTTTATGTCTAAATCCTGTGCCCATTTTGACTTTATTTTGCTGTAGGTTATGAGATCTGGATCCATGCCCAGTTTTTGCCATACTATTTTCCAGTTTTCCCAATAATTTTTGTCAAATAGTGAGTTCTTATCCCAGAGGCTGATATCTTTGTGTCTTTTAAATAGTAGATTGCTGTAGTCATTTACTGCAGTTTCTTTTGAACCTATCCTAATCCACTGTTCCATTACTTTATTTCTTAGCCAGTATCAGGCAGTTTTGATGACTGCTGCTTTATAGTATAGTTTTAGATCTGGAAGAGTTAGGACACCTTCCTTTACCTTTTTTTCATCTTTGCTCTTCTTGGCCTTTTTAATGTAAACCATAATATCATCTACAAATAGAGAAACTATTGCAGTCAGGTCTTATTTCCTTAAGTTCCTTTCTCTGTTATAGTACAAATAGGCATAATGAGGTGAAAGAAGGCCTTGGAGTCAGGAAGGTCTAGTATCAAGCCCTTGTTTGTTTGTGGGACCTAGTGCTACTTGCTTAGTTTCCTAGTGCCCCATGCGACTTTTTAATTCAATCATTATATGTCACATTGTCTTAATGTAGGAACCTGAGATTTGACCTTTGATTAGCTATACTGGATGGTGATCTGAGTTTGTGAACCTGGGAGATTATAAAGATGCTGTTTTTCAGTAGGGGTAGAGAAGTTTGGAAGGTGGAGTGTGTCGTGGGAAAAATAATAATGTTAAGTTTTCAACAAATTGAGTTTGACATATTTCTATGCTATCTAGTTCCAAATGACCATTAGATAGTTGATCTATCTAATGCCGGACTCTAGTTCTTGAGAGACTGTGACAAGATATATAGATCTGTGAGTCATATGTAATTAGGTGTTAAATAAATCCATGGAAGCTAATAAGGTTACTAAGTCAAATAATATAGAGAGGAAAAGGAAGAAGGTTGAGGGTAGGTTCATCTGAATTTGTTGAAGGATCCATAAAGAAGAATGGGAAAAATTGCTCAAATAGGTAGAAGGCATTTTTATACAAAGAAAAGGTCAAGAGGATAGAAGATTAAGAAGAGTTGATCATATTTGAGTCTTCAAAAATCTTTGGTAACTTTTGAGAGAACAGTTTTATTTCAGTTATGATGCCTAAAGGCAAATTTCAAAAAGGTTCAGAAATGAAGTTTGACTAATTGATGGCAATGAGTGTAAAAGAGCTTCCCCTTCTTTTGCTGAATTAGAAATATGATGTTGAGGGGAAGAGATAAAAAAAAGTAATAGCTTATAGAAGTAGTTGGGTTTCAAGAAAGGAAGTGAACATGTTTATTGGAAATAGGAAAGGAATGTAAGGAGAAAGGATAGAAAGGGATCTTCTTATTCAAATGTCATCTCTCCCTCTTATAGATTTTTTTTTGGTATTTGCAAGACAATAGGGTTAAGTGACTTGCCCAAGATCACAACTAAGTAATTATTAAGCATGTGAGGCTGGATTTGAATTTGTTTCCTCCAGACTCCAGGGCAAATGCTCTATCCACTAGCTTTCCCCTTATAGAATCTTTTTTTTTTAATATTTTTGCAAGGCAAATGGTGTTAAGTGACTTGCCCAAGGCCACACAGCCAGGTAATTATTAAGTGTCTGAGGTCAGATTTGAACTCAGGTACTCCTGACTCCAGGGTCAGTGCTCTATCCACTGTGCCACCTAGCCACCCCTCCTTTATAGAATCTTAATAACACTTAACCTGTGCTTCTCATAGTCAGTGCTAAGGATATTAGAGGTTGCCAACCATCATCCCGAACTGTTTCTTATAATATTTATATAGATCTTTGGCTCTTTGAATTCCAAATACCAAAAATGAAAATCAGAGGAAAATAGTTTCTGTGTTGTTTCTTAGAAAGGGTAAGGGCCATTTTTGCCATTGGAATGGTTCTCCTTGAAAAGTTAAAGTAAGAATCACACAAATTCCAATCTATATATGCTTACCTCAATAATTAAGATGATGATAGCTAACCATTTATTATTTTTACATGTGCAGTGTGCTTTATATCATTTGATTTCATCCTCACAGCAAGCTAAAGAATTTTTAATTCTTGCCCTTAACAAATACTTCACCACTAGCCACTGTAAACATTCACAAAATGTCTCCATTATAAAAAATCAGGCACACCTACTATATTTCAGGAATATTATTAGTTCAAGAGAAAAAAATGGTAGACATCCATTACTTCATAAACCATCCCATACATTATCTGCTATATGTTCTTGAGATGCAGGAGCAGTTGATGTTCTTTATTTGGACAGGAAAATAATTGGAACAGTTCAAGTGGCTCTCTCCCCCACCCTTCAGCCTGGATGCACTGCTAAGAAATTACTCTTTTAACTGCAGAGCTCTTCCATGTGAGTCTCCTGATGAATAGCCATTCTAGAGGAAAAGAGAAGTCTGGTGGCAGAAAGTACTTCTTTGTGCTCACAGTAATTTTGGTTCCTACTGTAGGAGTATCTCCACATGCTGATCTATTGCTTTGCAGAAGGATTGGGAGCAGTTAATAAAGTAATCTAGAGAGAAAGTTGAGAATTTATTGAGATACTCATTTTGCCAGTCACACATGTTCTTATTATAAGAATCTGTTTTGTTTTTTTTTGTGGGGAAGGGAAATCTGGTTTGAATGTTTTTGTCCCACCAGTGCTAAGAAGAAAAAAAAATCTTGTATTGCTTTTGAACTAGAACCAGCCAGAGATACCCAATTAAGAGTTATAACTTCAATAGGAAGAGCAGATTGGCAGAAGAAAATTTCCATTGATTAGTATTCTAGATGGATTTCTCAGAACCATTCTCAAAACATCTTAACAGTATATATTCACATCCATACTCACACCTCTACTTACTCTCCCTCACCACACACCAAGTGGGATATCTGCCCCAAGAGATCCCACAAAATATGGGATCTCTTAAAATGAAATATGGGGCATTTTAAGAGTTTAACATTAAGCTAGGAATGCTCAACAGCATAAATAACTATGGTATTTCTTTCCTATGAGACCCTATTGTCTTAACCAGAGTAGAAAAATGTGAATGTGTATATATAGAGTCAGCTTTTCAACTTTTAATTTTCAAAATGCTTTTTTTCTTACAAAATTATTTTCTTTCCATGTTTTTCAATATAATTGATAATGAAGGATAGTTTTTTCCTCCCAGTCCCTTCAAAGCCATTGGGGCAAAATAAAGGAAGATTAGTGGATGGGGATAAAGATGGAACAAATAATGCATTCATAACTACCTGTGGTATGACTGTCTTTGTGTTACATGCATAATATAATAGTCTCTCATAAAAACATTTATTTAGCATCTATTGCATGCATATTTTTCTAATATGAAAAAAGACAATTCCTGTCCTCAAGTTGTTTACTATCTATTGGAAGAAAGCACACTAAAGAAAGTGAAGAGTGATTGAAGGAGGAAGGTAAAGGGAGCGGGGGTGGGAGGAATGGTGGCAAAATCCAAAGATGTTTTAGCCATGTGAACAATGAAGAGATTGCTTGACTTGGGTGCTCTCCTTAGATGGAGGTATTGAAAGGATTTCTTCACAGAGCTATTCAATAAGAGGAGTCTAAATCAGGGGAAGCATAGGAGGCTAGTAATGAAGTTTGAGTCTCAAACCAGGCTGATGCAGTCTTACAGGATGAAGCAGTTCCTGGGGGACAGAGAAGCCTAAAGGGGTGCAGCCAGGTGCAAAATGAGATGAAACAAAGATGATGCAAACATGTGTTCCCTTCATAAATGAAAGCAGAAATATCAAGTGCCAGGCATATGCCAGGCTCTTGGGATGAAAAGACAAAGTGATGATAGCTATACCTCTGATGATAGCTATAGCTCTGAATGAATCTATATTCTAAAAAGAGGAGACAGCCTTTTATGGGATGGTGGCTAGGAAAAGAGTGTTTTCATCTGAGTAATTTCAGGAAAGGCTTAGCATAGTGCTTGTCACAAGAAATTAATAAATGATTGATTCTTGACTGACTAGGTCAGTCAAGAGTGCTGTCCAGGAAAATGTGATAAAGATGCTCATTCTCCTTTCTGTTTCTTCCTGGTTCTCAGGATATTTAATGATAAAATTACTTAAGGACCTCCTGACTTTTGCCTTCATGAGCATCTCACCTGTGCATAGTGAACCTTGGTGTATCCTGAGGCTGACTTTTAGATCAGAGATTTTGGGTCATTATTGGATCATTATCTACAAGGTATGAGATGAACAGTCTCTGGATGGATGGATACAGCATTGACTTTAAACATGAAGTCTTCCATTTTTCAATAACAAATTAAAAACAAAAATCAGGTTTATCATCCTTGATTTTCAGTTGCATTGCTGATCTGTCTTTTGCATACCACCATTGGATTTTTTTTAGCTCGATAAGCTTTAACAATTGGGAAATTGCCATCAGAATCAAATATCACCTTTTTTTTTTTTTAAAGAATTTAAAGATGTACTAAGAATTGATATGTAAATGCTTAGAGCTTTTTGGCAAACATTTCCTACAGTAACTTTTAGCCTTTAACTCTTTGGTTTATCTGTTTCAAGTTATCCAGATTTCATTTATTCTGCCTCCTATCTTTGAGTGAGAATGGAGAGCCCCATCATAGTGCCTCTATTCTGCATAGACTTCTAACACATCTTTGTGAAGTTTTTTTAAGCTTTTTCAGTGACCATTATGTGTGTGTGTGTGTGTTTAAACTAATGCTTCTTAAACTTTCTCTGAGTTGCACTGAGACCTTTTTATCAATTTAACTCCCTGTCAGATAATGATTAAGCTCCTTTTGTGTGCAAAGTCTAAAAAGGGATAACTATAGGGTAAGATAGTTTTCTATATCCTCTTATCACAGGGCTAGCTCAGGGAACATAGGACAGGAATAGAACAGGACACTGTACAATGATTCATGGGAAAGGATAGATGTAATTGATTATTTAATGTACCTGTACTCCCTAGTAATGGCATAAATACCCAGAGAAGTTCTGGGGTGTCAGATTGTATGCCTGCTTATGTCAGATCACATATATGCTGGCAATTATTCTGAGCTCTGAAACCAGAAGAACTATGAGTAGTTTGCATAAGGAGGGAAATAAATTGTTCTCTCAAACTGTCCCTTAGCCCTGCCTCAACTCCCCTATTGGGAGGAAATATTTTACCATAGTAGAACTCAATGGATCTGTACATAATTGTCCAAAAGCTAAAAATTTGTGAAGATTCAAATTCATCATTATTTAACTTGGCAGATCTTTTTAAGAGGAAGATAGAAAACTTTTGGTTGAATGCAGTCCAAGAATTAATAGTGACTAAACTTGGAAACCAGTCCCTAGATGACAATGTCTGATGATTCTTACAATAATGGTAAGAAAGAATGGTTTTTCAAAATGTCTAAATGAGAAAATTAATATTGACTTTTAAATAACTAATTGAAAATCAAATTTGATGATGGTGGTGGTATTTATATAATACCTAAAATGTACTATGTAAATATTATCTAATCTGATTCTCCCAACAACCCTGGAAGTGGTAACTATTTTATAGTTGAGGAAACAGAGGCAGACAGATTAAGTTTTTTACCTAGAGAGTCACAGAGCTAATAAATTTCTGTGATTAGTTTTGAACTCAGTTATTTCTTTGTCCAGGTTCAATGTTCTATTCAATCTGCCAGATAGCTATCATGTTTATATTATCTCTAGCACAATAACACTTTTTGAGCACTTTACATGTTCAAAGAGAAAAGTCACATCTCTCATACTCATTAAATGAAAAAAAATGGAGTTTTTTTCTAATTTTGGTAAAAAAAAATTTAAAGGAAATTAGCCTAGAACATTGTCCAATGGAGTGTTTGCAAGAAAACAGGAGTTTATTTTTTATTATTTATTTTTTAAAGACAAGTATTCTCTGATATTTCAAATCAACGCAATTAACAGTATTTTTGTTGATTTATTAAATCCTAATTTTGAATGTGAATATAAAGAGAAAAATGAACCAATTCCTGCCCATCTTGACATCCTACCCTTTCTATGGTTCTCAGTATTCAATATCAATAAATACTTGTTCTCCCCTGTATAGACTCCTAGATAGTCTTTTGCAACTGCCTCTTCTCATTACAACTTGTCTGACAGAACAAGTCAGTTTACCTTTCTATACCTCATTTTCCTCATCTTTAAAGTGAGAGAGTTTAGGAGAACAAATTAATGAATAATGACTTTGCAAAAAAAAATACAACTTCACAAGCTCTGATCCAAATAAATGAAATAAATATTATTTCAAAGAAGCAATAATGCTTTATTTTTGTTTTTGTTCATTCATTTCAGTCATGTCTGATTTTTTTGTGATCCTATTTGGGTGTGGTTTTTTTTTGGCAAAGTTGCTGGAGTAACTTTTCATTTTCTTCTCCAGCTTATTTTATAAATGAGGAGACTGAAACTAACAGGGTTAACAAGGTTAAGTGACTTTCTGGTGTTCTGTAACTAGCATTTTTCTGAGGTTAAATTTGAATTCAGGTCCTCCTGATTTGTTGCAGTCTTTCTATTACACCACCGAAGATGCTACATATCTTCTGATAAGTGACTCAGAGCATAACATAAGAAACTTAATTGGGGCCCACTGTACAAGAAGTTGTTTTGCTTTACTATGCATATTTATTACATAAATTTTGTTTTTCTTTTACACAAATATACCCTTTTGGGGGGTTGGTAGGAGGGAAAATCAATTGTTAAAGTTAAATTAAATTAAAAAATAAATAAAATGCAGAATTTGACTGATTCAACTGAATGCTATGGCAAGTAACTCAAAGGTCTTTGAGAAATCTTTTCAAAACCAAGTTCCTTACAGTCAAATTAGAAAAGCCTTTTTTGGGGGGGGAGGGGCTTGGGGGGCTGCAGTTAGATAGTTCAGTAGAAAAATCGCCCAATCTGGAGTCAGAGAGACACCTTTTCTTGAGTTTAAATATGACCTCAGCTACTACTCCTTGAGTGAACCTGGGCAAACTTAAACCTGTTTGCCTCAGTTTCCTGAAATGGAAAATGAACTTGAGAAGGAAATGGCAAACTATTCCAGTAATCCTTCCCAAGAAAACTCCAAAAGAGTTCACAAAGGAAATTGGAAAACATCCCAAACCTAAATTCTCAAACCTCCCTACTATACAGCTTCCTCATATTCCTAATTTCTTTTTGGTAGTGTTGTATGTTTTGTGCACTCCTGGTATTTAAGTTATTGTTATTCTCATTTTAACCCTCCCCATTGTTTCCTATCAGGTATTAATACTGATCTATAATCTAGCACACTAAATAATGTGGATAAATAATACAAAAAATAAATAATATAACAAAATATATAAGAAATTAATAATTGATAAAATTACTTTTGAAAAAATTTAATTACTTCACACTATAATTTTAATCCTTATATACTTATGCATATAAAATCTCTCAGGCCATATTCACCAACACTATTCTTTTCCCACTAACAATCATCATGCATGAATTTGCCATATATATATATATATATATATGTGTATATATATATATATATATATATATATATATACATGCACATCGACTGTTGCTTATCAGCAGAGTTGAAATTTTATCCCTTATTTAAATTCCATAGCATTCATTGAAATATTTTCATAAAGAACTGGGAATAAACAATTTTCTAAACATTAGTACACTTTCTTTATACTCTTTTCTTTATATCAATTTTTTGAGGAGAAAAAAAGATTTCATTTTTGATTATGACCTTCTTTCCTGTCACCTGAGACTGATAAACCTAATTGGCTTAATCTGATTTCATCATTGGTTACCCTCTTTATTAATTCAATTGGTTCTTCCAGCTTAGAAGAAAAATACTCTAGAGGAATATACGTATATATATTTAGAGGGGACTCCTGAGTCATTTTTGGAGAATTGAACGCTGAGAGCATCACTCATACACAGGGACTGAAAGAGATAGAATCTTAAACTCTTCAAAATGGTGTTTTACATGAGTCAAGTAGTCGTTTTCAAGTTTATGATACTTCAGAGTTTTTTCTCTAAGAATGCAAATCACCAGCAACAGAAAACATCAATTCTGAATTCAATAGACTGTTACCTATAGTCTAAGCTATAAGTTTCTATTGGTCAAAAGGTAGAACTGAACACATTGGCAAATGAGCATATATCCAAGATGTATTGCCTCAGTTTCTATTCTACTCTCCTGCAAATTTTTTCATGTGTTCTTTGAACTGTGAAGACCTAGAAGTCTACTTTACCATGATATGAGTGTGTGGTTGTGGTTTCAAGAGAATTACTTGCTGTTTCCTTTGCTAACATTTCAGTTCAATCCAACAAAATCAGATTAAAGTACTTATTCTGTATAAGACTTTGCACTAGATTCTTTTATGTCAGCAACAAAAGAAGCCAGGAAGCTTATATTTTGGGAAGGAGGGGAGCACTTTATAAATACTTATAGAGAGGAATATATAAATGATAATTTTGGCAGGAAGAAAGTATTCATAACTAATAACTAATTTTCAAGAAATATGTTTAATCAAAATAAAAAAAATGACTAGTTCATAATTGTAGGTCCTGAATTTGCCTTGCTTGTTCATGCATTATATAGATACTTGCAGTATCAACACTTGCCTCTTGTATTTTTAATATAACAGGTACCTCACTGTGAGCACTCAATAAATATTCATTGATGGTGATGCTAGCCTCATAGCACCACAGAACCAACAGGAGAAAGACAGCATGTTGGGATTTGGTTTAACTAGGTCTGTGATTTCATATTGGCTTCCTGCAGGCTTAAAGATAAAAATGTATTTCAGTCAAGAAAATGAATAAAAGTAGATTCCTCCCTATTTCCATATCCTTTGGGAAAGTGGTGGAGAAGCGACTAGCCCCAAGACCAATGGTTTCTTTCTTATCATGATCAGACTTTCCTCAGAGTAGATTTAAACATTCACTTAAGTAATCTGTAATGATGAAATTTGTATATTATCCTGGCACTATTTAAAAGGAAAAAAAATTAGTGATGGGATAAAGGAGAAGGAAGAAAAGAATGAAGGAGTAAAGAAAAAGAAGGAAAGAAGGAAGAAAAAAGGAAAGGAGGAAGGAAGGGCTCCAAGCTTAAGGGGAAAACCTATTATGTCAATCACTTTTTCCATTTTTTTTTCCATCATTACTCTTTGAACTTTAAGCTTCTAGAACTTTGATCTGAAATGAGGGTTAAATAAAAATAACTTTTCCCCTTAAGAACTATTATTTTCTTATTCTTTTTTAAAAGCAAAACAAGTGTTGTTCAAAAACAGAAATCATCTATTTTATCTCTTTTAAAATAATGAGTTCAGTGTCTCTTTAGAATACTTTCTCCATTGCAACTCTATTTAACTCATTAATACAGACTATATTTGATGATTCCCAACATATAAAGAAAATTAGAAAATATATTCTGTGGGAAGAGAAAATGGTTAGATAGTATATTATTGCCTTTTATTAGTCTGCATGTCCTATATTTCCACTAACCTTGAGTCATTTTTGCAGTACAGATTTTAGCAGCAAACCACATTAGGGTAGGAGCTCAACCTCCTGGTACACAGGGAAGAAAAGAGACAATTGAAATAAAAATAACATTTTTGAAGAAGTAGAAAGTATGGCACACTGAACTATAGACTCTCAGTCACAAAGGACATTGGTGACAACTCAAGACTGAAAAACCCTGTGTGACATGCTAGATAAATGGCCTTCAAGCCTTAAATAGAATTTAAACCCAATAGCTAATCCACTTTCAAAGAACTGTTAGTAAGTTGCTGTTTTTTTCTCAAGTCATCAAACTGAAATCAACCTCTATAATTTCCCTTCAATGTCCCTTATTCCTAATTCCTAGTCTGATTATTCATTCACATAAGAACCACTCTGGTATTTAAAGTCAAGGCAGCTGTTCTTACTGAGTCTTCTTGTCATCAACCGAAACACCCCCCAGACCCTTCAGCAGATTCTCATGAAAAGAATCTTGAGGTATTGTCCTGTTAACAGTCTTCTGTATACCTTCTTCCAACTCACCCCAGCTATATAGGTCAACACCTTAGCTTTCTAGAGCATTGAAAGTTTAAGAGACCTGTTCAGGATCATACAGTCAAGGTGTGTCAAAAGGCAGGTCTCTAGTTTGGTGGTCTTGGCTTCATGGCCAGTTATCTATCCATTAAACTATCCTACATATTTCTGGATTTTCTGACTCAATTTCTTCATCTGTAAAACAATAATAATAACACCTACCTCCCAAGTTTGGAATCAAATTATTTCTGATAATCAAATGATTTGTAAGTGTTTAGTATCCTGGGGCAGCTAGGTGGACAGTGGAAATGTATCAGGGCTGGAGTTAAGGAAGACTCGTCTTCTGAGTTCAAATTTGGCCACAAACACTTATTAGCTGTGTGATCCTGGACAGTGCACTTAACACTGTTTATCCCAGTTTCCTCATCTGAAAAGTGACCTGGAAGTGGTAAGCCACTCTAGTCTCTTTGCCAAAAAAACCCTAATATGGAGTTAAAAAGAGTCAAACAGTACTGAAATATGAAAACAAAACAAAATAAAAACAATAAAAAAATTAGCAGTGCTACCACTACATTCCTTGATCCCTCCTGTCAAAGCAGAAACGTTTCTTATGATTCTTGAAGAGATCTTGCATTAGTATTTAACTTAAACCCCTCAATTCCTAAAGGCATCCTTGTCAGTCTTGGGGTATCTACCTCCTCAGTAGTTTTCTGAATATTGTGAGATGTGTTTGTGGAGTAGTTTCATTTCTATTAGTAGAATTGCCTAGCGAACTGTTTCTCTTTTTCACAGGGAAAGCACAAACTCAATGTAAATACAGGATTTGAAGGTGATTGGTGTGGCCTTATTCCTGTTGGACATCCATGTAAGCAAGTCACTACAACAGGCCTAAAGTGGAACCTCAGTAAGTAAAATTTACTTTTGATTCTTGCTAAATGTCACTTTGAAATTTTTAAAACTAAAAGCTGATCTTTCCCAGAGTCAAAGCCTACTTGCATAATACTTCTATATGTCTGTTACTCTTCTTCTTCTTCTCCTCCCCTTCCTCCCACTTCTCTTCATGGTCATTCTTCGGTTTTTACAACCAGGGCAATACTAAAACTTGGGGGTTTTTTTGTTTTTTTTTTTTGCTTACAAGGACTCTATGATGTTTGAATAGAATAAATTGATCTGCACGAAATGATTTGAAAGGGTATAGGAAGGCTTTGTATGAAATTGTCCTATATCTTCTCCAGTTCTATCTTGAAATATCACTTGTACATTCATTCCTTTGGGTAAAGTATTGACCTTTGAAGATTATTTTTAATACATATTTATCTGTGAAGGGTAATACTGCTTTATTTGTGAATTTTGATCTTCTAGTTTCCTCTGTGAGAGAAAATTTTTGGATCCATAAGTATGCTAAATAATTAGATAGTGACAGAGCTCTGAAAAGGAAGGCAAAGGACTCAGAAACAGATGGTGGCATATTTGGAACTATAGAATATTAGAAAAGATTTTATAGATTATGTTTAGAATCAGTTCAGGAAAGCTATAGTATAATTTCTCCCTTAGACAGCTGATATCCTTACAGGAAAGGAACAGTCAGAGTTTGAAAGTTTTCTATTATAATTTATTTTAGCTACACCTTAACTATGTCCTTAAAACTATGGAAAGGTTGAACTTAATTAAATAAAAACTGATACCAGTCAAATCCATCATGCATTGTAGACTGTCATAAGAAACAGCAGTAACATCTCAGAAATGTAACAGACTGATTTGACTGATTGTGAAAGGATTTCCCCTTTTAGGAGACTGACCAACATCTCTGGGATTTTGAACTAAAATTGTAAAATCATTAATTTCTTTATGAAATGTAAAAGTTTCAAAATTGCAAAGGAAAATCAATTTTTATTCAAAATGACTTCACTTTGAGCAAAAGAATGTTTTAAAAATTTTTTTCAGAAATAGTTCAGAAACAATTAGAACACACTATTGGTCTTTTATAAAGGACTTCTGGAGAGCTCATCAGAATTTGAAAGACTTGTCAGATCTGATTTCTTATAGCTCAAAGAAGTATGTTTTAGGCTTTGAAGTTGTTTAGCTGAGATAGATGGGGGTTCCTTTTGGAGGCTTTTTTGAAAATTTTCTAGCTTTAAACAACTGCTTCACTTTTCTGAATGCCTTTATATTTCAAGGTCCTGAATCTGGCATGATCCTAAGTTTCAAGAGCTTAAAACAAAATAAAACAGAGTTGTCCTCTTTTCTACCTCCAAAAAAATATCAAAGTAGAATAAAGAAAAAGACTTTGGAGGCATACCTTTTGTCATATGAACTCACTTACCTTACTTCATAATATATAAAAAAATACCACTCCTATCCCCTTCTCAGTTTCCTCTGATTTCCCATTCCCTGAGACTACCTTAATTAGCCCCTCTTTATTAGAGAGATTTGTAATAGAGCTTTCTGAATTTATAGTTTCCCGCAAAGAGCCCACTCTTCACTGAAAGTAAGAATTTTGGCAGTTTTTGGCAAGCTAGAGTCCATTTACCTTCCTAATCTAGGAGACTGGCCTTAATTGCCAAACATCTTTCAAATTTCTCATTTTATTTTACCTGGATTATAACCTAATAAAGAAAAAAGAGTATTTAAACCTTGTCAAAGTGAGTTAGGTTGAACCTGAAATTAAGTGATATATTTGCCTATGATCACAAAGGGCCTAAGATCTCCCTCTGCTAATGGCAGAAGCAGCACTAGATTTAAGGTTTTATTTCCTCTCTTTTAAGTTGTAGCCTTGAGACAAAAATGTGAAAACAGCTTGGATTCAGAAAACTCAGGTTTTGGTCCACTGGAGTACTAAGCATCTTCATTTATATAATGATGGGTTGGTCTAGACAACTGAAGTCAATTCCAGCTCTGTCTAAGATCATGTGACTTTGGGAGCAAGAAACTACAAATACCAAGCATAACAAAGAAAGTTCTGGGATTGACTTGAGGGTGAAATGAAGCTTTTGGCTTTGTACCTTTAAGAGATAGAACCACAGGAAAGCCAAGAGGACCTGAGTTAATTCTTCTCTTGGTTACAGGGAGTGTCTGTAGGGGCAGGATGTATTCTTTTCAGCAAACATTTCCTCAGCCTCATTACATTACAAGAATTCTGCTTAATTCAGGGCATTCAGAATAATTCACAAACAGTCCCTCCCCTCCAGAAGCTGGGCCAGGCAGCTGGGGGAGATATTAATAGAATATAGATGGAAAGCAAGGCACTCACATCTTAAGGGAGTTGGGGGTGGAAGAAGGTAAAGACCCACCTTCTGCTTGAGGCAGGGGAAAGATGCAGAGAATTACGAATGTAACAAAGAACATTGGGTGGAGATATAAATTGACTAAGATCTACTTTTAAGATGTAAATTGACTAGAAGTAGAGAATTATATTTGTAACAGAAATAATTTGTAATCTTAAAAAGCTGCTCAAATTAGGTGGAGATCCCCATTCTTGATGTACATTGATTCATTGTTTAATGTAAAATTTGTATCCTGATTTCCTTAGGTTTTACCCTTTACCTAATTCCCAGTCCAGTATAGGGAAGGGAGTTCACCTTTTGCATCCTGGATGAGAGGCAAGATATAAAAACCTAAGCTGGAGTCCAGCTACCAACCTATGGGCCCAACCAATGCTGCTTGGCTGTTCTTTTATCTCCTCTCTCTCTCTCTTCCTATGCCTTGGAACCTTTTTAATAAATTTTTGTTTTATTTCCACCCTTGCTTGCTTTTGAAAAATCTCCTTGGTAGTACAGTGAGTGATAGTTCCCAGCTTGGAGGAGGGAGACCAATTAGAAGAGAATGTGATCTGAGAGAAATGTTGATAAGACTGAAGCAAGGGAGTAACTGTGTGAATGAAGAGAAAGGGATATATACATATATATATATATATATATATATATATATATATATATATATGTATGTATATATACATACATACATACAAGAAATGAGGGGAAGGTAGAGATTTTGTTTGTTCACTTATCAGACCCTAAAGAGGCCTAAGTAATTTTTTTAAACCTAACTCTGATGCAGAGAAAACTGGGCATGAGAGTGGCTAGACCAGTTGGAGACAGACTTTGTAAATCTTTTCTTTGCATTGTAAAGGGAATCTTGCTTGTCCTTCCACACCTGAAGGCCTGACTTTCAACCTTACTTGGATGACATTGTTTTTTTGGTGGGACAGCCCCTGGAAGACCACCCAAAAGAGAGCCCTCCCCAAAGGGCAAACTCTCCAGTGAGGAACTTGTGTCATTCCCAGGTCACCACCCCTTCCCATGGACTCTGGAAGAGAACTTAAGGAGAAGGAGGGAGGGGCTAAACCTCTTTGACCTTCCAGTCTCCTGCTGAACCCTGGCCAGCTGGCCTGGCCAGATTCAATCAACAGTCCCCTTGGTCTTCTCTTAAAATTCTTTCAAACTTTTCTGTCCCTTTCTTAGTATGTTGTGGCTTTCTTTAATAAATCTCTATTTTCTTTTCAAAACCTGTGTTCCCCATTGTGTGATTCTTCGCGGGGCAGAACTGAACCCGAGAAACAAATCAGTGGCTACAACTTCTCTACCACCTTTGAACCCAAAATCTTTAAAGCAACCCTGCTTTTTCTGGGTCACTCCCAAATCTTAGCCGTACCTCTGCTTCAATCTGTTAATACCTCTCAGAAAGAGGGGCTATGAAGGAATGGACCAGTGATTCTCTTTAGTACTTACCTCTGCCCTATTGCCAACTTTTTGAGAGGTGTCAGCAATTCAAGAAGACAACAAGGTCGTCCATGTTAATAAGTACAAATGCGATCTTGCCCTTTTCTAAGAGACATTTTTATATTTTAAAAGAAGCCTTCTAGAAATTGATCCCTTAACAAGACACTCTATCTCACCAGAATTTTAAATTATCATTCTGGTTTGGAGGCATAGGGAAGATGAGAGGGAACAACATATAGTTAGGCAGATTCAAAATTGTGAATGCCCTTTAATTTAATCAATCACAAAATAGAATCTCTACATAGAGGATTATAATTATTACAGGAAAGCTGCAAAGAAAATCTTAGCCTTCTGTAATGCTGGTAAGGTATATTAGGAGGTTAAGAACATCACTAGAGACAAAACAAGATTCAGACTCTCCTGTTCAGTTTCCCTGCCTAAACTCAGCAGTTATTTCTTTAATGGGTTATTTCCACACTAGGAAAATGGAAGTTCACAAACCAAGCTACAGATCTGCAACAAAAATCATTGGGATGATATCTTAAGTGTCAAGCAACTGTGCTTTTATGTTATGGCAAGGACATTAACATGATTTTAAATGAAGATCTAAAGCACTCCCATTTGAGGAGTGGACCAAAAGGTGGGGTCTTAGGATATGTTGTTAAACTTAACAGGGGGAATACCAATGTAGGTCTTCAAAGAAAGTGCCCAAATATGGAAGTTGCTGGCATTCTTTATATATAGATAAAATTTCAATTCCCTTATTGTACTAGGATATTCCTAACACTTTTTTTCTCTTTTAAATTCAATAACAAGTGAGACCAAGGCTTTTTAACTATTCTAATTCTATGTTCTCAGCCAACTTGGACTTGGGTCTTCAAAGGAGATATTCCTCTCTGTATATTCCAAAAGAAATTATGCCATTATCTATAAAGTTCTGTCTCCTTGAGAGTTTGGATATGGAGACTCATGGCTCTGGTATTCCAGTGCAACAAATAGGCTGCAACAATAAAAAAAAAAAATCAAAGGTTCTTTAAATATACCATTGATTAAATCTGAGCTATCTGCTCTTACTTTTTTTTTTAAGTTTTTGCAAGGCAATGGGGTTAAGTGGCTTGTCCAAGGTCCCATATCCAGTCTTACTTTTAAACTTTTTATTGAAATAATAGACACTATATTTTGATTTGCCATTTTAGAGAGAGCTCAGCTTCATTTACTAAAGTATTTAATAAAGCCCACAGGGGGGCACATAAAAATCACACTGCAGGTCAGTTGCATTTTGTACAGCCCTGGCTTAAATAGATGATTTAACTTAACATTAAGGTATACTATAGATTTGGGGGGAAAGCATTAATATTCTTTTGGGAATGTATTTCAGATTTAGAAATGTCTCTCTTTTGAATTAGCAAACAAGTAGAAGATGTTGAAGAAATTCTACCATTACTACAGGATGTAAATTTTGCATCAGCAGGAAATAAGTGTTCCAAACAAAATATCTGATATGAAGGAAGAGAGTGGGAGAAAGACAAAGGCAAAAAAAAGTAAATAACTAGCTAGAAAGGAGAAAATAAAGAAAGAAAATGAAAAAGGATAGAGATTGAAAAGGATAGAGATTTTTTGGCAGGACTTAATGATGGAGAGCAACAAAGCAAGAGAAATGTAAACTGAAGTATCCAGCTTCAAACTTTTCAATAATTTTGTCAAATAAATCATTTAAAAAAATGGAGTTGTCAGCTGTTTGCTCAGACCTCTTTATTTAAAACAACTGACAACTCCAAGTGCCTTACAATTGGTTTATTCAAAGTCCCCTCTTTATGTTAACTTCAAAGAAATCAAGATTGAAAATAGAAGGAAAATTGACAGCATGAAATTATTTCTTAACATTGACAAGAAGTGAATTAAAGCCCTCAATGCAGGTGGAGCAGTATTGAATACTAAAATTAGCATGGAAATCACTTTTAACAACAGTTTCTGCCCTTATGTACTATCATTCCAAAACTGTCATAATACCTGCTTAGGATTTCTAAGTTATTTGGAAGACCATTAAATGTTAAGCTAACAATGGGACAGTTGCAGCATCCATAAAAAACACATTGCTTGCTAATACTGACTTTTATGGGATTGCTGTTCTTGGCTCCTCACTCTACATGGCAAAATCTTTTCACCTCTGAAAGTCATTCTAGTAAGATGTCATAGTTAAGGACATCTACCTGATATTTATTGCTGAGAGCAGAGGTGAGGTAATTAAGAATATGCAGATGAGGGATGCTAGCTCAAATACTTAATCCTTTCAAGCTTGGTCAGAGATCCATTATATGTTGATTGGGGCTTGTCTTTGGCCTGGGGCCAGGGATTTCTTGGAGTCTAGGTATTTTACTAAAAGTTCCTTGATCTCATCTGTAGTTTGGTCCATGGTTTGGCAGGGGAGGAATGAGTGTTAAAGTAAGGTATATGGTAGTGTAGAGGGAGTAGATTAATTATAAAACGTATTTTTTTTCTGTTCAATATTTCTCCTATTTCATTCCCCACTCAAACAAAAGCCAGTATTAACATGCAGAGACACTATTTTTAGAGCATATTTTCTTGAAAGATTAGTGCTTCAGACTCTAAAGATTCTTTTTTCCCCCCATCTAGGACTAATGTCATATAATTCACTTCAAACAGACAGATAAAATGTATAAAATATATATTTCATTAACTCAACCCAAATTCTCATTTTATAAGTTGTGGGGACTTGAACCAGACTTGATTGATTTCTTTTTCTTTTTGGTATTTGCCCTTGTGATTCTGCAGAGAGCATTAGGAACTAGCAATAATTCACCATCTGTTTCTGTCTCTCTGTCTCTGTCTCTGTCTTTCTCTCTCTCTCTCTCTCTCCTCTCTGTCTCTGTTTATCTCTCTGTCTCATTTTGAGAATCCTGCTCCAACAATCCACATTTATTATGCTTGGTTCTGGACATTTAAATATTAAAACAATTAATGTATATTTTCAGGGAATATGATGAATGGATTTTTGTATCTTGGCCAATCTTTCACTGACTTGCATTCAAGAGCATGATTATATTTCAGATTTGCTTCCTAAGTTGTTTGAAAGACTTGATTTCCTAGTATTCATGTGGGCAGGTTGACTGATGGGAATGACTTCAGCAAAAGCTCAAGAGTCCTTTTCTATTTCCCTTCTCTGACGGTTCATTTTTGTGCTGATTCAGAAGTGAGTTCTGTGCACTCAGCCATCCAGATAATATATTGAAATCAGAGAACAGCAGCCCTTGATGATTACATGAAATACAGGAGAAAAGTAGGGGATGTTTACAGGTAAATAGTGATTGCAGAGGGGTGAAGAAGGGAGCTACAGCTATATTTCCGTAGTCAATTAATTTGATCACTCTGATTCCCCTGGAGGAGGTACATGGAAGTTTAGTTGAACTTTTATTTTTAAAAATCAGTGAAAAGGATACAACTTGACTGATTACCAGAAGGGATCATTCCTTAGGGGGAAAAAACATACCATCCTCTTAAGCTCTAACACTCCCAAATGCCAACCATCTATCTACAATGGACAGGTACTTGCTTAATTGTGATTTCATTACCTCCTATGTATTCAATTAACATCTATATGCTAATGGTTTTCATAATTACTAATCCAGCCCTAAATTCTCTCTTGACCTCCATTCTCATTTTTCCAACTATTTATTAGACATTTTGAACTAGGTGTACTTTAAACATCTTGAAGTCAACATTTCAAAAATTGGGCACTTTGACCTTTCACTAGCCCACAATTTGTACAGTTTTCTCCGTTTTTATATTACTGACAAGTGCAATACTAGCTTCACTGTCACTGGGGTTCACAATCTATGTGTCATTTGCAACTCCTCAATCTCACTCAACTGATATCCAATCCATCATTCAGTATGGGATACTCCTATTCTATTATTTCTACATTTGTAACAAATTTCATTTTTGCTAGCATCTTTCCTTTAATATTGCAAGAAACCCAGTGCAGGCTCTTTTTCTACTTGGATGATGATGACTGGATATCCTGATGGTTGGTATGCCTTCTCCCCACTTCAGTCCTTCCTCCACTTAGTCATTAAATCGTTCTTTCAATTGTGCAGGTCTCTAATCATGTCACCTCCCTATTCAGTCAATTCTAGTGACTCATTATCATATCCAGGCTCAAATATAAAATCCTCTTTTTTTGGTTTTCAAAACCTTTCATAAATTGTTCAACTCCTTCCATTCTTTCTTCATGTACCTTAACTCCTCCATTGACTCTTAGTTCTAGAGAGAAGGGTTGGGAAACCTTTTTTTCTGCCAAGAGCCATTTGGATATTTATAACATCATTTATAGGCTATAATTGGTCAAACATTTAATTCACCCCTAAATAGATACTAAATTTATTGATTTTTCAAGTTCCACCTATGGTTGGCTTTGGCAATGCCAGACCAATATGCCTTGTGATTCCCTGCCCCTATCTAGAGAAAATGGGCTCATAGATGTTCCTCACACATGATTCTCTTTTTCCTGACTGTGTAGTTTTCATTCATGCACCCCCCCCCCCCCAATTCTCTCCTTCCTCATTTCCATATCTCTGGCATACCCCCATATTCATTCAATTTCCAACTAACATCCTATCTTATGCATGGAAATTTTCTTTTCTTTTCTTTTCTTTTCCCCTTAATGCTAGCACCATCTCTTTGGTATTATCTCCAATTTATTTAGAATATTCTTGTTGTACATAGTTGCTCTCATGTTATTTCCTTCATTAGATTATGATTTCCTTGATAGCCATGACTGCCCTTCTTCATATCCACAGTACATGATGCCCTATTCTTAAAGCAGCAGTTCCCCATCTCCCTCAGAGAAACTAGTAAGAGAATTGCACATAGTTCTTTTTGAAAAACTTGAGGTTTCCTTAAAAAAAAGGTGTTGATGATGATGATGATAATGATAATAATGATTGATAATTAGGATAGTTAGAATCAATTTATCCTTCTCTTTGTATGAGATAGGTCTAAATCCAACAGCATTTGTTTTTATTCATTTTTAAAACTATTTTGGATTTCCAAAACATTTTTCAAATCTTATATTTTTACCCATGGTGTAACCTCATGTAGAAAAAAAGAACTCCTTGGGTTTAGGGAACATATGTTCTAATGAGGGTGACAACATGCAAATAGCCAAGTAAATACAAGGGGAAGAGAATGGAACAAGTATTTTTATGTCTCTACTTTGTGCAAAGCACTATCTTAAGTGCTTTTACAAAGATTACCTCAGTTGAGCCATAATAAATGCATTGGAAATAGAAGGAGCTATTAATGAGAAGACCTTCTATCTGGGAATTTGGAGGAAGACCTAGAAAAGTCAATTAAATAAGATAAGCTTTTAGCTGGAGAGAAAGAGGCCCCCCCGTTTTTGGTAATGGGATATCCAGTTAAATATATTGAAACAAAAAATGGAATGTTCTATTCAGAGAACTTAAGGTAGGCCAGAATTGTAGGAGAATGAAATGTAAAATAAGAAAGAAAGAAAGAAAGAAAGAAAGAAAGAAAGAAAGAAAGAAAGAAAGAAAGAAAGAAAGAAAGAAAGAAAGAAAGAGAAAGGAGGAAGACAGGGTATAAAAAGCTTCAGTTGCTATAGAGAGGAATTTTTATTTTCTGTATGGCACTCTGAGCCTCTGGACCTGATTGAGATGGGAATGTCAAGAGCAGATTTATATTTTACTAAAATCATAGTGATAGATGGAATGTAGAATGGATTTAAGTGAAGCAGGAATGAGGCAGTTAGAGTTTTTAGAAAGTTATCACAATGTGTCCAGGTAAGAGATGGTTTACCCTGGTCACCAGGTCAGAAAGACAGATCATCTGACTTTGAGGTCTAAATTTGGGTGTTTGAACAGTAAAAGGAAAATATGTAGGTGAATTTCTGAAATGAACCAAAAATGATATTGAGAATGTGTGCCTGGAACAATAATAGGTGATAATAGTATAACTTGGAAAAGAGTTGGGTTTTGGGAAAAGATAGAATTCTTGTTTTGAACATTTTGAGTTTATAATATGTATCTTATATATTGTCTGTTCAGTTTGAGATGTCTAGAAGAACAGGTGATGACATATGTGAATGTAGCTCAGTAGAGAGGTTAGGACTAGGAATATTGATCTGGGAATTAGCTTCATACTTATAATTGAAGTAACCATTATAGAAATCCCATATCACATCATTCTGTCTTTTTTGCAGCAGAACAGTCCCAGAAGAAGTGATCCTAGGGGTGGGGAGGAGACCCTTCTAGGTACATCCTGGAATCTGTCTCCAGTATTAGACTATATAGTGGAGTCTAGTGCAGGGAAGGTGCCTTTGCGTGTGATGGAGAGAGGTGTCCCATGCCACTATTTTCATTTAGAGCTTTACACTCAAGAATCTCACAGACTTCAATAAATCATTCCTCAGAACAGCTTAGTGAGGCTAGGAGGGGTCAGCCATTAAATTATTCCTCATTTACACTGAGGCAGAGTTTAAGCGATTTGTCTGAGGTCACACAAGTACATCTGGAAACAGGAACTGGCTTTCAAATCTCCAAACTCCTGACTCCAGCCATGAGAATCCTTCCAAGCAATGATCCATTACACTGTGGTTTGGTCCTGTATCAGATCAGTGTCATATTTTTATGTACAAATTTTATACTTCAGATATCTCCTAGATACATTATCATTTTTATTTTCTGAAAATTATCCCTATCTTTTTAATTGTTCTATTTCCTAGATAGAATAAAGTGGTATGCATTAACAGTTGTTTTGCTTTTTTCAGCTTTCTTGCCTCTGTACAATCCAGGTTCTCTTTTAAAAAGAAAAGAAAAAGAAGAAATATAATGGAAAACTTTAATTTTTATGAATATTAGAATTTTCCTGGGAAAAAATTTTTGCAAAGGAAAAAAATTCTTTTTCTTTTTTTTCTTTCTTTTTTTGACCAATTACTACACTTAACAAAATTATTTGTAAACATTTTTCAAAATTGCCTCCTTGCAACAAAGCAATGGGAGCTCTCCCCAGGGGAGAGTAACAGGTTATGGGCAATTTAAATCTGACATATAATTAAGGAAAATACAAATTGAATACCTGTGGTGTTTTCAATTGACTTGTTTCCCACCAAAGCCTGCTTTTCTCAGTACAGATAAGTATAAAGGCACTTTATTGTCTTTTCCCTTAGCACTGCATGCAACTCAGTCCTCAGTTTTTTATGCTCTGGAATATGATCTATATGTCTTTCTTTATTATTTAAATATTTATTAAGTGCCTACTGTATGCAGCACTGAGCTAATAATAATACATATAAGTATATGAAGAAAGTATATAAAAATACTTCTCTTTCACACTTAAACAGAGTATCCCAGATATCTTAATTTTTTTTTAACAGCTAAATCTTAAATTTTCACCCAGGCTTCAGGGATATCTTGATCTTAATAAAGCACTATCCTGATTATAATATTCTGAGAGGATGTCATAAAAGTTTAACTATCCCAATTTTTAAAAGGAGTGAAACTTAAATTTGGAGAGGTTGTGTCATCTATCCCTGGCCATATGTGTAAGCTGACTTCCAACTAAGAAAGGGTCCAACCTGAGTTGTTTGCTGCCTACTGAATGTGGTTCCATGTTGGTGAAGAGATGTTAATTCTGTGAGGGGCAGAGTTAATATTAGAGCTTTTGACAAAAGAAACATTCTTCATACCTCCTCAAGAGAGGATATGTGATTCTAGACTATTATGATGGGCAGAGTGGAGTGAGAACCAAATAGAGTCATTTTGTGAAGCTGACATAAATGGGGGTTCTAACTTCTCGAAATGTCTCTGATTTCCTGTTTCATTTTCTAGAGACTGTGTTTCCTCTTTGGTGACATTAAGTCTTCTCTTTCTTGAAATAAGAGTCTTCTTAATTCTGCCTAAAGGGTTGATTTATTTTTCCGTATTTTCTGGAAAATTTTGATCTGTAGAACTTTTCTGACTTGTTTACTATCTGGATTTACTCACTTGTCACTGCTGTGTTAACTAGAATTTCTTGGGAAGGCATCAAACCAGTGTAAGCTAAGAGACACCTTTATAAAGGATCGCAGCCTGGAATTTTGCAACTTTTGAACCCTAAAATCATTCTCCCAGACCAACACCATCTTTCAGACAAAAGCTAGGTGACTAGCCTCAGGACCTCTTCTGCTATTCCCTTCAAGGCATGCATCACAGTGTCCCTTGGAGAAGGGTTACTAGATAATATCCATGTCTCCCCTCTAGCACCTTTATATATATTTAAGCATCCCTTTTGATCATACAAACAATAATATCCAATAAGGGATGGTATCCTTTACATATAACTAATTTGATTTCAAACTGCTACTTAAACTAAGGTATTCCAATTTGAATTCTTTAGTTGTTTAAACTATTTCAGTCTGCCTTTTGTGTGAACCTATTATTTTTGATTTTACTCTGATTAATTTTTGCTGGAACTATTTTGTAAACACAAATACAACTCTGTTAGTTTCTTTTGGTCTATGTTGTCAGTAATTGAATATTAAGGTTTTTTTTTTCTCATCAGGAGGTACCCTGCCTTCTATAAGGAAACCTCGGTGTTAATTACATTAATATGATGGGACTTTGAGACTTAGGACCTTTTTCATAGGTATATAAGACAAACAAGAAAAATAAAGGGTTAAGTCAAACATCTAAGTGTAAACACACATGTATGTATATGTATGTGTATGTGTATCTATACATCTCCCTTCCAGGAGTTAAAAGGAAATCTCTTCATGAATATGAATATCACAAAAGCAGATAAATTGTGTGTAGAGGAGTGAAGGAAGTTGTTAAAATTCTAGGCTTTTTGGGTGAGTTTGGATTTGAAAGGAAACAGCTGCTCTCCCAGATGCTTTTCTATGGTCCATGTGTATGTTGCCCTGATAGTGAGGCAAGGACTAAAAGTATTCATTTAAACTTATCACCATTTTTCACATCTTAGAGATAAGCAACTTTAGTTCTGAAGGTAGCTATTCTGGGGTGGAGGAGGGGGAAGTATAATAATTTGATCCTCTGCCTGTAGTTGATATATTTGATAATCTAAATAGTCTGATGTAATTGCCTTTCAAAAGACATTTTGGGGAAAAAAGGATTTTGATTCAATTCTCTTCATCCTTTAGCTGTGTGAAAAGCTTACTTAAAGGGTCCTCTATGTGTTTAAACACCTAATTACTGTTCTCAAAATGTTTCATGAGTGTTGCTTTTGTCTTCATCATTAGATTATAAAAGACTTGAAATCAGAAGCCAAGGATTAGATTTTATTTTATGATTCTCAAAGCAGCCAGTAAATGCTTGCTACATCACAACTTTCCATATCTCAATTAAACTTCTATACTTTACTCATTTGCTTCAGTTCTTAGATGGTATGGTTAGGTGCAAAACTTAGCTGAGCAAAGTCTGTTACAGATGTAGGAATGAGAACCAAAAGGGGCAGAGACTGTCATCCCTTGTAAGAGGGGTAAGAGGAAGAGACCAGATCAGAAATTCAAAAATCAAGAAAAGGGCTAGTGAGATGTTTCAGTGCTAACAGATTGAAGGAGGCAGGTATGGTAAAGCTGTAATCTCAGACTCATATATTACAAGGCCAGATTCAAGTTTTAAGACTCACTCTACCCTAGCTGTCACTACCCTTCCAATTTACCCAAATCCCTAAGATTTATACAACAAAGAACTCTTCAGACTGTTCCTATCTTCTTTATCTTCCCTGAGTTTATGGGGACTTTTGCTAAATATTGCTTAAGTCTGTTTATGTTTGAATACTTAAGGGGAAAATCCAGTAGAAGGAGAGAAGTGCTACAAATAGATGAGATACATAGGGTGGATACTATGGGTCTTGAGTATTCAGAAGGAATGGATCACAAGTTGAATGACCTTAAAGATGATAAAGTATATATTTCTTTCTATAAGGTATATATTAGCTTGTTAAAGAGAAAATTAAGAGGATAATTGTAGAGATACTTGTTGAAGGGGGTGGCTAGGTGTTGCAGTGGATAAAGCACCAGCCCTGGAGTCAGGAGTTTCTGGGTTCAAATCCGGTCTCGGACAATAATTACCTAGCTGTGTGGCCTTGGGCAAGCCACTTAACCCCATTTGCCTTGCAAAAGAAACCTAAAAAAAAAAGAGAGATACTTGTTGAAATTAGGACAATGCCCAATACAAAGAAATCACTGCCATGATATCAAACATGAAAAAAAGTTGTGAAAGTTTTGAATAGATGTAAGGAAAATATTTTCAAGCCTAGACTTTTTAGGAAGCAAAATATCACAGAATTTAGAAGTGGAAGATGCTTTAAAGGACACCAACTTTCTATTCCATGTGAGGAAAATAAGGGCATGAAACTTTAAGTTGCTGTATCATAGTTTTTCTCAGAGGAAATCACTGTGCAGAACAGTTCAGATGAGGATCATTTTTCATACATAGCCTCTCTTTTGGGGAGAATTGACCACACCTGTCTACATTTACCCTTGGGTTGGCTGAGGGCAATACCTTCGTTATCCTAGTTCATTTCTGTGAAGCAAAGTGAGTTTGTTTAGAGATAATGAGATCAACTCCTGAAGGCTTTAGTTGAGGACCAAGATCCACATGACTTCCTTTCTCTGAAAAGCTTAAAAAGTTAAGTAAAAGTATAAGAATATATGTTATGTGATTAATACATAGAGTCTATGTATATCAGATTGCTGAATGAAGAGGGAGGAGAAAAGGGAAGGTGATAGAAAAATAGAACTCAAAAGCTAACAAAGATGAATGTTGAAAATTTATAAAATAAAATAGTATGTTACAGATATATTTGATAAAATACTCCAAGCCTCTAGGCAAGTTTGCTAATCTGGCAGAATCAACTAATTAAATGTAGTAAAATCAGTTATAGGCCACATTCTCCTTCTTAGTCCCACTTGCTATAGCAAAACAAACACCCAGACAACCTCAGGATGCTACTAAACTTATCTTTAGATAGCAAAGCATTATTAAAAATATAAATAATGAGTTAGCAAGTAATTTAAATAGCAAAGAAATCTTTAGAAATGAATTCTATATTTGAGGAGAATTGTAAAGGGGAGGGTGGGTGAGGAGAAAAATGTAGTAGATCAGGTTTTGTTCCAGTGGTTTCTTCAAGAAGCCAAAATTCAGACACTCTCTGTTGGATACTCCTAATAAACTGAGCTGCATGCCAGGAAAGGCAAGAGTCCCAGCCATTCCCAGGCTTAGAGTTAGTCTCTTGGAAAGCAGCTTCCATCTGTTACAGCTGCTGTGCATGCATCTCTCTCTCCCTCTCTCCTCCTCCTCTCTCCCTCTTTCTCTGTTCTTGCTTCTCTCCCCCCTTTCTCTTCCTTTCTTTTCCCCCTTCCCCCCTCCTTCTACTCTACCTCACTCCTTCCATCTCTCTCTCTCTCTCTCTCTCTCTCTCTCTCTCTCTCTCTCTCTCTCTCTCTCTCTCTCTCTCTCCCCCTCCCTCTTTCCCCACTTCCTTCCCTAGTTTCCTCTAACCATGCTAGAATAAAGTAAATGGTAAGGATAAACCAAGGTTTAGATTTTTTAAAAATTTTTATTAAGTGCCTGCTGTGTATCAGACACACAGCTGTAGGTGAATTCTAGAGATATAAGTAAGAAAAATCATACCCTCGAGATGCTTACAATCTAAAGGGAAAAGACAATATGCAAAAGGAAACCAGAAGGGAGGAATCTGTGTATGTTCCATGTAATCTAAGCTATTATGATAAAAAGTAGGTAGTTACCTGGAAAGACCAGATTACAGTTGCTGCTATGGGAATAGACAAGGAATTTAGTGGAATGGAGGAAGGATTTAGGATTTTATATTGAAATTAGCAACCCAGATCTTGAAGTCATCAACAGAATAGCAAGGAAGGGAAAGGAAGAAAATGATACTGGGGACAATCTTAGCCCAATATATTTATTTAGGATCTGCTTGGTAGAAAAGGAGATAATGTTTAGTACTGCTGGGAATAGATGGTGAACTATTTGGTAGTATTTTTGTATAATTGTGATAACTACTTTAAAACTATTTAATCAACCAGCATGTACCAGGAACTGTGGTAAACACTGAAATTTAAATCCAAATGATGTCACAATTCTTACTCAGATCTAGCTTTTATGGAGACAGCAAATATATTTGAAAACACATACAGCATAAATATGAAGTAAATACAGAACATGTCCCTAAAGTCTTAGTGCAGTTTTGTTTTGGTAGACTAAAATTGCTCCAAGACTCTTGGGGCACTCTGTGGTGAAAGTGGTTTAATACAATGCAGGTGAGGGCATCAGAAGAGTCTTCATGAAAAATATGCTGCTTGAGCTATTGTGGAAAGGAAGAGAGAGGCCTTGTGAACTGAGGAAAGTGCAAAGAGAAGAAATAGAGTATTCCTACCGTGACCATAGTGAAGCCCAGGCATGTTTGGAGAGGCTGAGAAGATTTCACATGCCTTAGAGAAGTTAAATCTAGTGTGGATGTTTGTGACATTTTAGTGAGGCTGGAAGCATGGTCTGGCCAGGATTCCTTAAAGTCTTAACAGTGTCACAAAGTAGGAGCACATCCCTGGAAAAATGGGGACAGATTTCTCTGGGACTTTTAAAATAATTCTTGACAGCAACCTGCCGGGTTGGTAGGGTTAGTAATATTAATCCCCATTTTAGAGGCTGAAAGGGAGGTTCAGAGTAATCAATTACTTTCCAAGAGTTACAGAGGGGGGAAATAAGCATTTATATAATCCCCTTCTCTGTCCCATGTTAAGTCCTTTACAGTAGTATCTCATTTGATCCTCATAACAACTCTACTATTATTATTTTTTTTTTTGCTGTATTTTGCATTTGAGGAAACTGAGCCAAATGAAGGTTAAATGACCAAATGACCTGCCCCTTTTACAGCTAAGAAAATTGAGGTAAATGGTGATTAAATGACAGACTTGCCCAGGATCACACTGTACAGTAGATGAGGGTCAGGATTGGAATCTAGTACCTGGCCTCTTTCCACTCTATCAATTACTTTGATTGACTTCCATTCTTCTTTCCTATCTGCTAAAGTATCCTAGGTGAAAGAGATTATTAATCCACTGCAAGTGATCTTTCATTTTGAACCTCTGAAAATAGACACTATGTTAAAAAGTAAAAACAAACCAAAAAAAACCTGATGACTGAAGTACCCAAATCACTACACTAGTCTGAATACTAAGCCAGCATCCATAATTAAGAGAGAAGTTAACTGCAAAATCTCTCCTAGATTGTATAAAAAGGAAATTTGATTCCTAATAAGTCATTTAAAATATTTTGAGGGCATGCATATACCTGGAGTACACAAACTAGTTACTTAGAGACCAGGTGTGCACTTTTCAGAAAAGAAAGCAAGCAACAATTGGCCACTTAAGGTCTAAAACAACAAATCAGGAGAAAATAAATTGATTTACTCAAATATGCATGACTTTCCTGAGGGGGGGAAAAAGATGCTGAAAAAGTTCCCACTGATTTCCTTTGATGTGCCCAGACTCTGAAGTAATGCTTCATTTTGCACAATGTAAATTGGGTTAGGAGAAAGGGTAAATAAAATCTTAGACCTGCTTCCTCTTGTTTATCTTTTTAAAAGATCAAAATTATGAAACAAGAAATTCAGGTCAAGATACTGATTGGAAAACTGTAATGTTAGAATATCAGAGTCATATCTGATGAGATGGACAACAGACTTGATTAAATACCCAGGACATAAGAAGTTGCAAGGAGACAACTTGAAGTGAAGTTTGAGTGTTGGATTTGGAGGACCTAGATTCCAATTTTTATTTCTGCCACTTTTAACAACTGTTATCCTGGACCAGCTTAATCCAATGTCCAAAACACTGAGGTTCATATTTCTCCTTTGATATTAACCGATGTTTGATTGCAAGTCACCTAACTGTTCTGGTCCTTGGCTTCATCATCTGTAAAATGAGGAGGTTGGATTAGAGTCTCTAAGGTCCATTCTAGCCCAAACACAGAATTCTATGAACCAAAGCAACTTCTCTTTTCTCAGCCTCATTTTTCTCATATAGTATGATGGAGTTGGACTTAGAAACCTTTCTAGCCTGTCCTTTTAGGTCCTTTATAATTCTAAATCTGTGAACCTTTTCCTTAGATATTTTTGAAAGCTTAAGTCTTCCAAAAATTTACCCAATATCTGTGTAATCCTTTACTACTTTTCCTCATGTTTAATATCACAGTAATGAATCATTTCAATTTATTTTGTAACTATGAACATCAGATAACTTTTTTAAAATGCCACCAATTATACACTGGGGGTTATATTTCCATTTTTATTAAAATTATTCACCATCTGCTTTTATAATTTTCAAGGTGCTTATCAAGCCTTTTAATTTTCATTGGTAAGGTCACAGACACAAAAACTCAATATTCTATTTTTCAGTGCTCAGAATAAATTGTAGGGCAATACAACTTTAACAATAAACAAAGAACAATAGGGAAAAATTAGAACATGAGGTAACTTATCCTCTTCAGGGACTGTAGTAGGGTTTGTTTTATCTGATATTACCAAAGAAGAGAAACTTAGAGGAAATTACTATTTGGGCTGCAGACACCACTTATTAGGAGAATTTTCTTTATGGTAAATTTTTAGTTATAATGCTAAAAGGAAAGGAAGGTGGACTTTTTTTTTTTTGCTTTTTTTTTTTTGCAAGGCAATGGGGTTGAGTGGGTTCCCCAAGGCCACACAGCTAGGTAATTATTAAGTATCTGAGGCCAGATTTGAACTCAGGTACTCCTGATTCCGGGGTGGGTGTTCTATCCACTGCACCATTTAGCTACCCCTAAGGTAGACTTTTGATAGAGAATGGACAAAGTTGGCAGTCCTACCTGGAAGTCAATAGAAATAATCAAAAGAAGGTGCCATGAATGAAAAAATCATGGTGAGCTGAGGCTATATTACAGAATTCATTTTTGAATGTGTGAAAATATTAAATCCATTTTTTGTGTGTTATTAGGCCTTTGTATCCCTAGGTATTTCTCTTATTACACTGATTTTTCTTTTGGGTTTGAATTGTCAGGAAGACATCTGTAGACATATTTTGCCTTTAATTTTTTTCAGAAATTATACAATTACTGTCATTTTCTGCAATTTTACTTTTTTCATTTGGTTTGCTTAAATTAAATTAATAAAGTAGCAAAGTTGCAAGAGACATAGTTTCTGGGTAATGTAATCATTTTATTAATAAGATAAGCACATTATTAATAAAAGAATGGTCATTTGGCTGTCTTTTTCAGCTAAGATCATCATAATGCAGAGGACTCAGGGATCATATTTTCTTTGGAAGAATAGTGGCAATCATTCAATTCTGACAATGTAAACTGAGGCTATATTAAAATTAGGGACTGTCATTTAGCTCAACCCCAGCCTTGGACTATCTGTTCAAAGAATGTATGTCCCACCCAATCCTGAGGAGAATGTGGTAGCTATTCCACCTGGGTGAAGTCTTGAACAAAAAAGTCCAATTTCACTATCCATAATGTCCTTCAGTAAGTCTGAACTTTTTAAAATCAGAACATTAGAAGATGGAGAGAACTCTGGATCTCTCCAAATTTGTTCTTAATAATAATTTCTCTCATTACAAATAAAGAATGACTTCTATCCATTTGGACATACAGTATCTATCTTGTACAACTCCATATTTGTCTGTCTGTCTATCTCACAATATATAAACCACTATTTTTGATTCTTCTGTTTTTTATATATCTACATCTGTGTATGCATACATTGTAAGTAGATAGTAAGTTGGTCAGAGAATTGAACAGGAGTAATATAGGAATGTAATGATTGCCTTTAGTAAATTTCAAACTTTCTCTGAAACAAAAGATCTATTTTTTAAAAAACATAACAATTATTTCTGGTTTTGTACCACTATTAGACTTGGAACACTGAAAGTTTAAAGTAAATATCCCCCCTCTCCCACAGAACCATGATGGTTAGGCCAACTAATAATAAATTTATAAGTTTCTCTGTCAGAAGATGAAGTGTTTCCCCTGACTTATCCACTTGCCTGGATTTCTTTTCACATCTCCCTCTCCTGGCTTTCCTAGCTTCTAAGTTCCAGCTAATATCATATTTTTATATGAGGTATTTTTCATTTTTCCTCTGCTCCATTGATTATCTCTAATTTAACTTTAAATTTTTTTGGAGGGGGATGTAATCCTGTCTGAAGGTTTCTTCTCTGCTTTATTTTCTATTTTTATTTATTTATTTTTTTAGAGCTGACCCTGAAGTCAGGAGGCCTGAGTTCAAATCAGTCCTCAGAAACCTAACACTTTCTAAGTGGGTAACCTTGTGTGAGTCACTTAACCCTGATTGTCTCACATACCTAGCCATCTCCAATTGTCCTGATCCATATCTGACCACTGGACCCAGGTGGCTCTGGAGGAGAAAGTGAGTGGTGATTTAGCACAGCCCTTCCTCACTCGAATTCAATCCATGTGCTTGTCATGGCATATTGTAATCACTGAATTGTACTTCTTTGGAATTCTTGAAGGACAACTGTGGGTATATTGGGTGATCCCTCATGGAGAACCTAGAAGAATAAATGGACAAGATGTGAGATAATTAGATGCTCTCCATCTTCAGTGAGAATACCCACAATGATGAGAACACACATGCATTTAACTACTATTTTTTTCATTTAAGAATCATAAAAGATTATGATCATGGTTATTGAATAATAAAAGAAGGAAGGTATCTGATTTTCGCTGCCTTCTTTCTGGAGTAGTTATGTTACTGTGTGGTAAATATTTACTTTGCAAATCATATTTCTATACTTTTCTGGGAGAGAGAAATAAGACTGACCTTACGGATGTTTTTACTAATTTTTGTAAAATTAAATCTTTTTAACAAGTCACGAAATGCTGAGGAAGTTTTTAAGTCTTCGAATATAGTTGACATACATTTACTATGAAAATTAGTCATTATTTTTTCAAATAATTGTGCTGTGCAGACCAAAAATTGTATTTATTAAAGTAAATTTAAATAAGAATATTAATAGAATTCTATTTCTTTTCCCCAACTCTCTTAGGTTCTTGCTTCCAATATATAACCTATCTAGGAGCAGTCAACTGGAGAGATTGAATGGAATGGATGGAAAGCTAATTAGAAGTGGGTTTATAGGACATGCCTAACTTTTTAAAGGGTTTTAGGGGTTTGTAATATTCATTTTAAAAGTATCACCATTGGGGGTCTCCTAATCATCTAATCCATCCCCTCACTCCCATACAAGACTGTCTCTTAGCTACCATCAATAATTGTCTTTCCTAGTCATCAAGGGAAAGAGATTCTTTAATCCTATGTTTTAACATGTTTCGCTGTCTTACAGTCTGCAAGTCAGCAGGAAACCTTAAAATGACCAAGGACGCAAATTAAAGTTAATTTAGTCTGTCATTTGTCTTTAGAAATAGACTTTAGCATATTTGGAGGGAATCAGTGCAGAAAAGGAAAGAGTTTCTTTTGTGATCCCCTAAAGCACTGTTGTAAAACCCATCCATTTGTTCTCTTTTCTCACTGACTATAGAGTGGAAAGCAGAAATAAGTATTGGGTGAAACCAACTCTGTAGGTAGCCAACACAGAGATTTTAAAACATTATAGAAGTGTTTTCCAGAACCTATAATTAGGGCTATTTGTGGGCTCCAGTTGGCCCCTGAACTGATCTCTTATATTTATCTTTATTATGTCACTAATCTCATTTGTTGCATTAATGAAAAATCATTCAACAGACATTTATGAAGTGTCTATCGTATGCCAGCCACTGTGCTTCTTGGTCAGTTAATAAAAATTTTTAACTTTCACTGTGAACTACATAGTTTGATAAGTAACATGGCATATTGTAATCACTGAATTGTGCTTCTTTGGAATTCTTGAAGGACAACTGTGGGCATATTGGGTGATTCATTTTTTTAAACTTAAGTATGAAAATCAGTGTCCTCTTTTATTCTATAGAGGTTTTGTAGTGAATTGTAGTGAATGAGAATGGTTGGGTGTTCAATTAGATTTTCTTTCCTGGTGTTTGAAAAATTCAAAACTGGTTGATGTGACTTGTGGCACTGACACTGTGTCAATCAGCCTGCTAAGGACATTTAGAAAGACAGAAAACTACAACTTCAACAACAACAACAACAAAACTAGCTTCTCCCCTGCAGGAGTTCACATTCTAATAGGGCAGTGTCAATGTGCATTCAAGTATCAGTAGATATTTGAGGTTAATCAAACATAAGGTTAATTTAAGGATTTTTCTCTTAAAGAAATGCTCCCTTTGAAAAGTAAGTCAGTTAGCCTAAATTATCCAGATAAATTTCTTCAGTTGTCTAATCCAGTTGCATATTTGGGCATAGTCTTAGTTGTTTTAGAGTCAATATTCCTTGAGAAAAAGTTCTATAAAACCCTCTTGGTCATGCATGTTAGGAATTGAAGTAATAGGAAAGAAAGTCAGGTAACTTCATTTTTCCTTATCAGAGGACCTTTTAAAAAATTCTATTTATTTAAGGAACCTTCTAGTGTTAGGTGACTTGCCCAAGGTCATACCAGCTAGACTGAGGCTTGATTAGAACTCAGGTCCTCCTGACTCCAGGGCCAGTGCTCTATCCACTGTGTCACCTAGCTGCCGCCCCCCCCCCCCCCCCCTTATCAGAGGATCCTTGGACAATATAGTTAAGTTTGCTGAGCTAAGCACCCAATCTGTGTCCTGGATAGGAGCTTTCAGGGATCTATCAGAGAAAAGAACAAAGAGGCTGAGAGAATAAAGCTAAGGAGTCTATAGCTCTTAGCTTGAACTCTTTTTGGTCAGAGGCAATGTGATGTTTTGGCTACAGAGAATAGTTTCTTAGGTAGGGACCCTTACTACCCATCCTAGGTAGAGACTCATTCAGAATAGCATCTCTTGAAGAGCAGTTGAATAATTAAGAATTGTGTTAATCTTATTTCCTTCTCTTGGGATTTTCTACAGATTTCAAAGGGGCCTTCTAGTAGTAATTATTTCCTACTGTGATCTAAGTACACTAAAAGAATCAAACAAGCAAAACTCATAACTTGGGGTTTGATTTATACTTTTTAAAATTTCTGACAAATCATATAAATGCTGATTTTTATTGGTAGAGTAAGATGGGTTTTCAGTATATAATTAAAACCCCAAAGGCATAGAAATGAATAAATATTAACATATCCTATTACATTTCATTAATGGTAACTCTGCTTACAGTTTTGTTAGAATAAAAAGTCTTACATTTTTAATTTATTCATCATTCAAAATCACGTCAAACCATAATAGAAACAAAAGGTTTTCTTTTGGTTTCCATTTTTTGTGGGACAGTAGACCTGCTATTTCATTCTATCAAACTTTCTGTTAAATAGTTCTCTAAATCAGCCCTGTATCAGTTTAATATTTTAAATTTTAAATTTTTTGGACCACTGTGAGATTATTTATGACTGGCCCAGAGTCACACGCCAGTTATGTCAGAGGAGGGCTTTCAACCCAGGCATGCTAATCCAAAAGTTGTTTTCTCTCTTTATAACTGGCTATATTCTTTATAAATTATCTATATTTTAATCTTCATTTTCTCATTCACATTCTCCCATTCATTCAATCTTATATATGTCCATATTAATATCTAAGATACACACACACACACACACACACACGTGTGTGTGTGTGTGTGTGTGTATAATTTATTTATTTTTGGTTTTTGCAAGGCAATGGTATTAAGTGACTTAAAAAGATCACACAGCTAGGTAATTATTAAGTGTCTGAGGCCAGATTTGAACTCAAGTTCTCCTGTTTACAGGGCTGGTGCTCTTTCCACTGTGCCACTAGATATATTTAATAACCACACTATGTGACTTCTCCAACTCAGAGTTATAGCACATATTTAAATGAGAGTTTTCAAAATGAAATTTCAAGATGTAAGCAGCAAATAAAAGTATTATTTCATATGGAAGCATTGCTTTCTCAGTCCTACTGTTCTCAGGATGATCCATTTTATAGCAGTATAAAGTATTTTTCCAATCAACACATCTGAAAATCAACAAAACTCAGATTCCTAATTTGAACCAAAGCTGTTGGAGATCAAGGAAATCAAAACTGTTTATAAACCTTTAGTAGGCTTATAGGCAGGAAAAAACCCCTCATCTATCAATCATTCTTTCACTTTCCTGGAGCACTGCATATATTATTGACAAATTTTATCAACGAGATCAGTAATGCAAAGCTTTTTGGGGGATATTTGAAATGTGCACATATTAACATTTTATATTGTCTAATCAAAATTTGATTTGTGAGGGTGAGTGTACTAATAGCCTTCATATTTTTAATCCTGTTAACAACCCTAAAATTGGTTAATAATTACTTTAGAATTAGAAGCTCTGGTTTGCACATTGGTGACGAGTTTCCAATCACCAACCAATTTAATAGCAATAATAAATTATACTGCTTTTTGTAGCAGAGAATGTGATAGACAGCTGAAATGGGATCAATTTTCTTCCTGGACTGTATAACAAACTTCACTTCTCAACATTTTAAAGTTATGAACATTCTGCGATGCATAGCAATATTTAGAGCTGGTTGTAATTTACCCTTGGCCTCTTGTGTATGCCCATTTATTTTGTTTCCTTGATATGATGTTAATCAAGGGTAATGCTGTTCTCTATGCCTTTTATTCTAGTTTATGTCTAGGGGGAAACTTCTTTTAAAAGGAGTATAGAATGAGAGCAAATTCTGTATTATCAGTATACATAATACAATTTTTTTTTTAAGTGGTTCTTGACCTACAATTTCATCAGGGTAGAGAACTCCCAGTTAGGCAGATCCCTTTGGCAATGCAGCAGCTGCTATGCAATTTACAGTTTTAGAAGTTTTCTGGGGGTCACTGAGAGTTTACCCTGGTCACCTAGGTCAAAGACAGATCTTCTGACTTTGAGACTGGTCCTCTATGCACTATTCTATAGTGCCTATCAATATCTTTATTTTGGTCAATTAAAAAATGTTATATGCTAAACATGCTTAAAAATGAATAAATGATATTACTACTTAAAATTTTTAGATTGGTCTAACTGATTTTACAGATAAGGCACCTGAGCCCTAGGGAGATAAATAGAATTGCTACACATAGTAAGTTTTAGGTACAGCACAGATTTGAACTCATGTCTTCTGACTGCCAATTCAGTACATTTTAAATTATACCTTATCGCCTCCCAGTTTAACAGATTAAGTAGCAGAGCTTACATCCATGTGTCTTGGAACTCATGTGAGACCTTGGCAATATCTGGAACACGTCCTGGGTCCTAGCTCTCTACCATCAGAAGAAAGACGAATTTCACCCTTAAGGCATCTTAAGAATCCTGAGAGAAGATGTAATTCTGCAAAGATAACATTTTCCCAAAAAAAAAGCTCTGTTTCTGATTAAGAGCCTCAAGCTTTGTTATTTGTAGAAATTACCTCTAATATCCTATTTCTTCCATTCTACTTGTCATATTGGGCAACTTAGGTGGTATGGGACCTGATTTTCATGAGTTCACATTTGTTCTCAGATACTTTGTGACCCTAAGCAAGTCATTTCAGTTTTCTCATTTATAAAATGAGCTGGAGAATATCTTTGCCATAAAAATTCTATCTGGATTCACAGAGTCAGATATAATTGGGCAACAAAAACAAGCATGTCAGAATATGTGCTACATATATTACAAATATATCTCAAATACAAGAAAAACTGTGAATTGGTTCAATCATTCTAGAAAATAATTATGCAAGAAAAGTTAGAAAGTGACCATAAGCTTTACCCCATAGATACCAATGTTGGTAAATAAATGCAATATGACAAGGCAAAAAACTTTTTCATTAATTGAAATGGCCAATATTAGCAATATATTGTAGAAATTAAAGAACACATTTCTCCTTTGTTAGCAATGATTATTTTGTAATTTTCCAGAACTTGATAAAGAGTTTTCCTTTGAGGAAAGACTGGAATGGTAAATGTCTTATTTATATAAAGCAAAATATATATAATACAGTAATTTATACAGAAACCAGTCATATATATGTAAAAATATTACATAGTAACTCCACTGAAATTTTACTCCAGTGTCTCATGGTGGTATATAGATAAGTCAGAATTCTTATAAGCTCATTGACTTGGGTAGGATCTATTATGCTGGAAGGAATTCAGTTAGGGGCCCAGTAATGGACTGTCTTGTGTGGATCAAGATTCAGAAAGTATTAGGGTATGGATAAGGTCAGTTTTTTCATCTAAGCAACTCTGCAAGACCATTTTTAAGTTACAAAATGGTTGTGATTTGTGTCATGGTAAGAAGAGACCATACATGAAATCACAAATAATTAGAAGTATTGAGGAAGCTTATAGAATCACTGTGATCTGAACACATTCTTGTCTTTTCTAATCCCTGCAAGAAATCCAAAGGTAAAGGACACACTGAATCAGATTAGAGACTTTTAGAAAAGACTTAAAATATATTGGTAGCTTTGAGAAAACCTCTCAATATGTTGATTTCATCACACTTTTTTTCTCTCATTTAAATTTTTCTATCCAGAGCATAACCATTGCAGACCATTTATCCTGATGTGCTCGTGGTTGGGCTCCGTTTTTTCTTATCTAGTCTAGAAATATGTGCTTGCACACATTTCGACACAAAATTTGTGAGTGTCTGTATGGTTCAATTGGTAGACTGTTAGGAGGGTGACTTTTCTTAAGTTAAATGTTATAGTCTTGCCTTTAACAAGGAACTTTAACCTAATAAATACTTATCTTTCCGTGTTGCTTCTATATTATTCTATATAATCCTAGACTTCTCTGGTGCATATCTAGCAATTTCTTCACAAAAATTTGGATTTCTTTCATCTCTGTCTTCATATCTTTGGTTTCTCCACATAGTGGAGAACTACTTTGTTTTTTGATGGATTAATTGGTGATTGTTCATCATAATTAAGACTTGCCTTTCAGTTGTAGCAGAAGCTGGTGCCTTGCTGTGAAAATCAGGACAACCTCATAGTGTTTGAGCAATCACCCTTTGAATCTTGGAATACAGGATTAAAAACAGAATTTTCCTTTGATAAAGAACTATCTTTTTATTGCAGAATGGCTAGAAAACCTATCCCAGATGTGTAGCTTTTTCTGCTGCCCAGTAAACTGCCTTGATCTCAACAAGAAAATATCTAAGGTAGCTTTGTCTTTAATAACATCTTCTTTAAAGGGAATTGATTGTGATGGAGTAGGACAATTAAAGAACAATTATATACCGCAACAGTAGCCAAAATAATGTTTGAAGAAATGTGGACATGCCTACCACCTGAATTACTATTTGGGCAAATGAATTAGTTGTTTTTTGCCTATTCTATTATATGAGAAATTATGTTTCTGTGCACAGTAGTTATATGAATTCAGATTTTTTTTTGAGGAAAAACAACTGGTTCTTGTCCTTTGTTATCAAAGAAGATCAAAATGACATCACTATGTTTAAGCCAAATTACAGTGTGACCAACTGTGACTGATCAGACCAGTAGAGCTCTGAATACTCTACCACATGTTGGGCACAAATAGTCCATGTGAACACCTGAGGTGGGTTCTCTAAACTTAGTCACATTTCTTTTGAACTGCTTCAATTCTGCCTTCCTTATAGAGTGCAACACCCTCACTAATGAGGGCATGCCATTCTGGGCAGTACTGTGCCAGTCTCCCTTGCTGTACAATCAATTCTAAAGTTCTTCAGTGAGACCCTTAGGTTGTCTTGATATTGCTTCTTCTAACCCCTTGTGAGTGCTTTCCCTGTACGACTTCTCCATAATTTTTTTTTTTTTAGCGAGCATATGTCTGGCATTTTAACACTGTGTCCAGCCCATCATAGCTGCGCTGTCTGTAGTAATGTTGGAATGCTGGACAGTTTACTTGAGAAAGGACTTCAGTGTGTGGTATCTTCTCCTGCCAGTTGGTCTTCAGCATCTTCATAAGACAATTTAAATAGAAGTGATTCAGTTTCCTGGAATGACTCTGGTAGACTGTCCAGGTTTCAAAAGGTGTATAGCAATGAGGTCAGCACAGCAGCTCTGTAGACCTTCAGATTGGTAGTCAGTCTAATACCTCTTCTCTCCCATACTTTTTTTGGAGCCTTCCAAATACTGAGCAGTGTGAGTGTCAACCTCATTGTCAACGTGTACCTCCTTGGAAAGGACATTGCCAAGGTAAGTGAACTTGTCCACAGTACTCACAACTTCTTCATTTGTTGTAATCGATTGTTCCATGGATGGATGGATGGTGTGGTGCTGGCTGATGGAGCATCTGGATTTTCTTGGTGTTAACTGTTAGACCAAAATTAATACAAGCAGCAGAGAATCAATCCATACTTTGTTGCATCTCAGCTTCAGAGGATGCAGTAAGGGCACAATCATCTATAAACAGAAGATCCTGCCCCAATGCTCCCTCCACTTTGGTCTTGGCTCATGGCCTTTTCAAGTTAAAGAATTTGCCATCAGTATGGTAGGTGACCTTGATACTGTGTTCATCCTCAGTGAAGGTTTGATGACATGGATGAAAATATCATGCTAAAAAGTATGAGAGCAAGTTCACATCCTTATTTTACTCCATTCATTGGTGACTGGGAAACCTTGAGAACATCATCCACCAACCTGTGCATAATTTTCTATAAACCCTCAAGACTGATATTATCAAATGCCCTGATCAGATCTATAAATGTATACAGACCTTTGTTCTGTTCCTAGCCTTTCTTCCTGGAATTGTTGGGCAGCAAACACCTTATCAGCTCTTCCTCCACCCTTTCTGAAACCACTTTGGCTCTCAGGAAGGTGACCAACTTCCAGGTGAAGGATCAGCTTACTGAAGGACTCTGCCAAGAATCTTACCAGAAATGATTAAAAGAGAAATACCCCTGTGATTGTTTCAGAACAGTCTATTCATTTTACCTTTATAGAGAAGGATGATGGAGGCACCCTTGAATTCTTGGGCAATAACCTCTTCATGCCATATAACTTGGAAAATTTCAGTCATTTTTTTGGATGAGCAATGGACACCCCCCACCTTGTAGATCTCAACTGGATTAGAATCAGCACCAGGTGCTTTGCCATTTAAAAGAAGCCTAATGGCATTCAAACCCTCTTCTTCGGGTAGAACTTAAGCCAGGGACTGATTGACTCCAACTTGAGTCAATGGCTTCTGCATTGATTGATGACAATCTGTTGAGAACTCTATGGAAGTGTTCAGTTCATCTCTAGGATCATGGCCCTATCATTAATCAAAGTGGATCTATCAACAATGAGTAATAGATATCTTTGACCCAGAAATAGCCTTCAGGGCATCATAAAAGCATTTTGGTTTGTTACTTTCTGCATAAAATTGAATTTCAAGTGCCTTCCTACTGAGCCAAGAGTCCTGCATCTCTCTCAGTTTCACTTGGACTTTAATTTTAATGGAATTAAATGTTGCCTTCTTAGAAATGGAAGAACTGTCCTGTGGAGTTCTCATTTTCATTTTACTGCTTCATTATTCCCCCATCATCTTTATCAAACATGTCTTGATATTTGAGTGTTCTGACCTAGACAAATGCAGTGCTGAACACCAGATCTCTGACAGCTGCCCATTCCTTTTCTGCTCCACTGTTACCAACTGTATGTTGACTCAGTTTTCCCTCCAAGTTAGCAGCAAACTGTTCCCACTCAGAGAGAGACACTTTAATCTCTTGACATTAATTCTTCTAGTATTCATTTTTGCCTTGGGGTGGCTGCTTTTGTTGAATATGAATATTTAGCTTGGAGAGGATGAGTCTGTGATCAGTCCAGCACTCTGCACCACACATTGCCTTTATCATTCTCATGTCATGTCAGTCTCCTCTCCTTACAATCACATAGTCTAAGTTTGCATGTAGGTAAACGGAAGACAGTTTTTGTGATGAGAAGGTCATGAGATACACAAGTCTTCAGTAGAAGGTGACCATTGCTGTTGCTTTTACAACTCCATTCCTGACATGCCTGGTAATCTGAGCCTACTATAGCATTACAGTCACCCAGAATTATAAACCTGGCCTCTTTTGGTACATTGATGATGATAAGGGTCTCCAGGTCTTCATAAAAATTTTTCTTTAACTTCATCAGTGTTTGTCATTGTGGGAACATTAGGTACTGATGATGGTGGCATGGCATTTTCCTTGAAATGGCAATCTTATTGTTATGAGCCTGTCATTCCCTCCTTTTGGTAGGCATTCAAGAATGTTGACTAGATTAGTTTTGATTGCAAAACCTACTCCAGCTTCATTGCATTCCCTTTCACTGAGACCACTCCAGAAAAACTTCAGTAAGCTGGCCTTCATTTGCCAGCCTTGTTGCACTCAGGCCTGCTCTTTGGATACCTTACCTGCTGAGTTCTGGCACAAGAGCTGGTATCCATGAGTGTGCACACATTCCAAGCACAGATGGCAAGTGGAATATTCTTGAAGTTTTTGTAGATTTTTTTGTGTCTTGACTGCACCATGGGATTCTCTGTCTGCCATGGTAATCAGGCCAGTCTTGGGTAAGCAGACAAGAGTATCTCTTCTAGCCCTTTTCTCACATCAGGAGCTGTCTAATACATCAAAGAGTTAGTTTTTCAGTTATTGATCCTAGAAATTAGAAGGATCACAATAGGCACAGTTCTTGCATTCATATTCAACCGTTTCTGTATTTCTTCTTCTTATTTTCTGAAAGACATAGTAACACTACTGTTTTTAATTGTAGTCCTGGAAGAAAGACCAGCTTTTGTTTCTAAATTTGTTTTTTTTTCTATTTCCTAACAGTTTTGCTTGTCATTTCAATTGTGATATTATTAATTTAACAGACCTTAGTAGTTGGACCAACATGAAGGCAAATAATTGCAGAGGTGGAAAAAATGGATTAATAGATAGCACAAGGGTTCAGAGGCTTATTTGTACCCTTTAGCTTTAGTAAAATATTAATTATAATGTGCCATGATTGACATGAAAATAAAACCAACCCACCATAATTACAATGAAGTAATTCAAATAGTATACATCAAATGTGTCTAATTGTTTTATGATCAAATCAAGAAAAGTATGATGTCAAATTCCCTCTTATATCTATTCCTAAATACTTGTAAACAAAAAGTCATATTAGTCAACTAAAGTAATTTTTAATAGTAATTGAAATTGACTTCTTCCTTCTTCTCTTTTCCCTTTCTCTTTTACTCTTTCTTTTCTTTCCTTTTTTCTTCCCTCCCTTTCTTCCTTCCCTCTTTCTTACTTTCTCTTCCTCTCCCTTCCTGTTTTCTGATCTTTCCATTGCCACCCCTGCAAAAAAAAAAAAAAAGATTTACTATATCCTATTTCAGCAACACTCCAGTTTCACTCATTATCACTGGGTATTGCATTGTAGGCCACATGGAGTAGTAAGATTTATGAATAGTCTAGTAAAAGTTGTTCCTGTACATTTGTGTATAGAATATTTACATATTGGTCATTTTGTGTCATAGTTAATTAGAACTAAACGAAAGGAAAAAAAAAACCATGAGATAGGAAGGGAAAACATAGGGGGAGTTTTTAAAAATTAAAATTCCCATAGTATTCAAATTCCCTGTTTTTTTCCTCTTGTTGGGGATAACTTTGTCCATAGAAGGTCTTTCAGGTGCAACAGGATTTCAAGAAAAGATAAGAAAGCATTCCATACTTCCTTTGCCTGTTTCTGATGGCAGAATATACATAGGAGCTGTTTTAGCTGTGGAGGGAAAATATTTGTGACATGTTAATAAGACAAGGAAAAAAGGTGTCAGGACTTTGATACTATATCTGCAGTGATGTGAACACTCTTCCTTGTTTCTCTATCCTTACTCAAAGGGAAGAAGTTATTCTCCTTTTGTGAAATTAATAATAGTGATATACTACCAAGTTTGTGTTACTTGCAAAGAGTAGTCATGCTCACATGTGGCTGTGCTGAAAACCCACTTCACTATAACCAAGGTTACTACCAGAGCAGGGTGCTTTTGTTTCATAGGATAAGCACACTGAGCCTTGCATCCCAACCTATCTTTTAGCAGTTTCATTAAAAAACTTAACTAGGGCAGGCAGGGCACTAGCACCTCAATGGGCATGAGTCTTTATTTTGCAATCTGCAGACTGACATCCCCATATCTTGTGCCTGAAATTCACCTCCACATGGTGAACTCCTGCACAGCTCACTTAACTCTGGACTATCACCTTTGAAAACAATTAACATTATATCTTGTCACCCACATTCTCCCCACCTCATCCCCATCTATTATTGTGTCATGCCCTTTGATTCTCTGAGAAGAAGTCTAAGAAACTTCTTTTAGAACTATATTTTAGGTCATACAGCACTATTACTGCCCCTGTCTTTGACCATGCTCCCTTAATCCCTTCCCACCAGGTTTGATTATGAAAGAACTTTTCTTAGGTACTCCTTTGATTAGTAATCATTCAGGCTTTTGGCACACTTTAAATAAAACAAAATAAAAGATGTCCTGCTCCTTTCTTTTCCCTAAATTCTTTAGTTTCCCCTCCCTCCCTCCTTGATTATGGGCCTCCCCATCTTCCCCAGGCTGGAGATACACACACACACACACACACACACACACACACACACACACACACACACACACACATTAATTGTTTCTGATCTATTTCATTCTTTAGTCAACCCTGGTAGCCTGCTCCTGTAAGCTCATCTTATGCCACATTTGGTGTGGACACCCCATAGACTTGGTTCACTGATCTTCAGAATTTCTGAAATCAAGTGATCCATCAACCACATCTTTCCCAATAACAAGAATTAGAAGGTGGTGCCATTAATTTTTTTCAATTTATCACTTGCTTTTTTTCTTTTCTCATAAAGCTTTCCAGCTTACTAATCTACCTTTCTTACAGTTTGTGTGTTGTTTATTGCTTTCCTTTCCTTTTCCTTTCCTTTCTTTTTTATTTCCTTTCCTATGGTTCCTGGATTCGGAAATAACCTCTGATGAATGTGAGGGTTAGGGCATGTGGCAGGGCTCCTCCAATGAGAAATAGTGCAGTGAGAGCCTTTGAATTACAGAATCTTTGGATCTGGAATCTTTAGCGATTTGATATCAGTCCATCCATGTCTACTTCAGGGGCGTACAGAAATGTTGTCAAATACCAACATTTTACCAAACTTTCATTGTTCTTTTCCAAGTCATAAAAGAAAATGCAAGTAAGTCATTGCCTGGTTAGAAAAAAAAATTCTACCAACAAAAATTATCTTTCAATGAAAAAAGAAAAAAAGTAACTCTGGTGTTGCATTAATCAAACAAACAAAAAAGCATCATCATCATCATCATCAACAGCAAACTCCCAAAAAAGCAAGAGATTCACAGATATTAAAAATCAGTGCTATTTTCCTATAACATAATACTCTAAGGGAAAAAAAATGGCAATTGTTATAAGTTAAAGGTTGTTTTGGTATTATGTTTAAAGATTACTATTAGCCAGAGATCTCTGATACAGCAAAGAGCACTTGTTTTTCATGATGTTAGGTACACTGCTAAGATAATGTTTCTTAGAAACTGGAAGAAATCTTTGTTTAACTTGCACTGCCACCTACAGAATAGGCTATGTACTCTAACTTCCATTTGGTATTGGCAACCTGAAAAATGCACCAAGAAAACAGAAATGAATTTAATCAAATGTTTAATGTTGTATATGGTCATGCAGTGTCACACACATACCCCTCCTTAACACATTTGAAATATTTCATTTCCATACATCTTGAAAACATAATGCATCACAAAAATCTCAATATACTGTAATTCTAAGCTTTAATAGCTTGAAATTAAATTAAAATTTTTGACATACACTGTATAATATATAAAGCAAAGTATAAGAGACACCCTATAACATTCTTCTCTGAATTGGAAAGAGCAAACATGCTTCCTTCCTTGTCATTTTAAGTCCCTTTTCTTTGTCACCCTCTATGCCAGATTAAGATTTATATTTGATTTGCAATCAGATAAGACTAATCAAATTTTCCAAAGTTTCATTCAAGAAATGTCATTTAGTGTTAATTATTTATGCTCAAACTCTGTAGCCGAGCAGGAATTATGCTGCAGGATATCATGAAAGTAATAGATTTTTGGTAATATGAGGCTTCTTTATAACTCTTCTGTTAGGTCTTTGCTGAGAAATAAATGGGATAAGGTAGAATCTTTTCTTTAAAACTAATCAAACATGCAAATGATTGATGTATAAGCTGATGATTCCAGTTTGTGTATCTTTGAAATTTCTGAGGAGATACACAACCCCAAATATGAATATCCAGAGACATTTCTCCTTCTTTGTTCTTCCCTCTTTTCTTTTTTTCTTTCTTTCTCTCACCCAATAGATCCCTACCTTATAACAAGCAACACCTTGACCCATTCATAATGTCTCAAAGTATATGTCTCATTTTATTACTATAGCCCACAACTTCCCTACTGAGAAGAGGAAAGCCATGTTTCAAAATCATTCTTTTGGAGTTGAAAATGGCCACTACATTGATTAGAGTCATATTGCTTTATGGTGTGGACATTATTATGGTTAAGGATTCATTTAAGGAGAAAAACACCAACACTTGTCCTGGGTATGGTACACATCTAGGTTAATATCCTAAGCTTTTTGCTTCTATAGCATAATAATATGCATAAATAATGGTAGTCAAGAAGCACGAACTTGAAAAGATGTTTAAGCATTTAACCAGAATGTAAGAGAATTTTCAGAAATACAGCAACATTTACAACCACATCATTGACTGAGAGCTCCTTAAGCAAAGGGACTTTCTTTTGTCTATCTTTGGATCCCTAAGAATAGTGTTGAGCATATAGTGGGCAACTTGATTGGCTGTTTACAGAATTTTTTAAATAAGTCATGAAAAATTAGTTTAACAGGGATGCATTCTCAGTAGAGTAAATTGGGAAACCAATACATACCCAGAGAAAGATAAATATCAGTACAAGGTACTATATACAACAGACAATATGTGGCAAGACACTAAGTGTTCTAACATTACAGTGCACAGCAAGTGTCTCCTCATTTATTTCTTTGAGAAGATACAATAGTGGACAGCTGTAGGGAAATCTGATATTACCAAACCATCATTACTTTTCCAAAGTATCCTGCAGCTTACTTGCTAATGCATCATGAAATTCTCATGAATAAGTAACTGGAAATGCCCCTTCTGAAAATAAATGAATATTTTTTCATTGAATTGTGCAGGCTCTATTTTATATGACTTCTAACACATGTGCATATAGACAGACATATTTACTGATTTATTATAGAATTAATCTCACTTCTGCTTTAGATAAAACGCTTAACTTGATGACCAAAAATGCATTATATGCTTAAAGTATTGTTCAGCTTTGAAAACAAGTTTTTTTTAATTAAAAAGAATAAGAAATCTTTCAGAATCCTACAGTTTGAGAACACAGCAATTGGTCTTGAACATAAGTTCATTTCAATTCTTATTGCTTTTAACATGATACCCACACATGACTGACTTTCACAGGTTCATAGATTAAAAGAGAGAAGTGATCGTAGAGATCACTTAGCTCAACTCCCTCATTTTCCAGTTGAAGAAATTGAGGCACAGAGTTTAATTTTCATATGGTCACAGAGCTAGTGTTCAGCATGGGGTTTGGATCCAGGTCCATCCTATGTCCCATTCATTTTCCATGCTAGGGTGAACATGGATTCTGTAATGACTATATGGGAGAGCTCCCTTCTCTAATGGGGAGGGAGCAGGACATTGGGATTATACAACCAACCTATTAGGATTTATGAGACTCAGAGCCACTTGATACATCATGAACTCTTGCCAAATTTGAAATTGTCTCTTGCTGCCGGAAACCAGGGACCTGACCTTGCCCAGCTTAAGGCAACCTTGAGATGACTTGAGGACCTTGCTGAGGATTTTCTAAGCATCCTGGTTTATTATGTCTATCCTTGCCCCCACCCCTTCACTCCCCACTACAGACAAACTTGAAAACCTCTGGGAACTGTTATTATTCCTCCTTTTCCACACTTCCTTTGAGTAGCTCAGAACTCTCACTTCCTCTTTGCTCTGTTGAAAGTTTGCTTTGGAAGGTCTCAGACAATAAACATTTTTGTAATTTGGGATCAGATTCTTTTTGGGTCAATCTTTCAATGAGTAAGTATTTGCTTAAGGTCTACTGTGCTAAAACACTAGCAACACAAAAGCTTTCAAGCTAGTCCTTGCCCTCAATGAAGAAGGCCACATACAAACAAATATAAACAAAATATATATAGGATAACTAGGAAATAAGACCTTAGAATTAATAGGGGTTGGGAAAGACTTCTTGTAAAAGTTGGACTTTTATCTGAGACTTAGGGGAAACCTTGGTAGTCATTAGGTGAAGAAGAGGAAGGGAAGGCATTTCAGGGGGATTATGAAATATCTTGTTCATGGAACAACCAGGAGGTTAATGTCATTGGATCAAAGATTACTGGAAATGTAGGAGGAAAATGGGTTACAAAGGACTTTGAATGTTAACTAAAACATCTGTATTTGTGAACTAGAGTAGTCAGAAGAGAAATAGATGGTATGTTCAAGAGATGTTGGAAACTTGAATAGACTTTGGCAAAAAATGGGAGAGAGGTGAAGGATAATAAGGAATCAAGGATGACAACCAGGGTTGCTTGTATTAGAAACCACAGGGATGGTGTTATTCTCTCCAGTAATAGGAAAGGTAAGAGGAAGGGAGGATTTAAAGGAAAAGAAAATGAGCTCTGTTGTGAACATATTGAGTTTAAAATGTCAACTAGATATCCAGTTCAAGATATCTGAAAGACATATGATACTGTAGATCAACAGAGAGTTTGGGACAAGATAGGTATATTTGAACATCATCAGCATAGAGATGGTTATTTAATTCAGGGAAGCTGATGAGATTACTAAATGATACTTCCCTTCTTTCTACAAAGATCCATCTGGAAGGATTCAGATATATTGGATTCTGTCCACAAATAAGTCTTTTCAGAGACATCCCAAATATATTAGTCATTTATAGTAGTGGCATCTGTATTCTTTTTGCTTAGCTATATGAGATAGTTCCTCAATATAAGGAGCTTGTTATCTAAAGATTTGAATGCATGAAAACATGAAATAATTCAAGTAACATATTATTAATTAACTTGATAGACAGCAAATTCAAAGAGAGTTCCAAAAGCCATAGGTATTCATGACCAGAAGTAGGTAGGAGATACTTTATACACTGTACAATGTGAGATCATTACTAGATTTTGAGTTAGATTTAGATAGATAGATTTAGAGTTAGGGGATATCATCTGCTATTACCTGTGTAACTCTAAGGAAACTTTTCCTTCTCTGGGCCCCCATATTTTCTTTTTCTTTCCTTTTTTTTAGAAAGATTTTTTTTTTATTTTGAGTTTTAGAATTTTCCCCCCTAATCTTGCTTCCCTCCCCCCCACCCCACCCCCACAGAAGGCAGTCTGTTAGTTTTTACATTGTTTCCATGGTAATACATTGATCTAAGTTGTATGTGATGAGAGAGAAATCATATCCTTAAGGAAAAAAATAAAGTATAAGAGATAGTAAAATTACATAATAAGATATTGGGGGGGGTAAATTAAAGGTGACAATCTTTGGTCATTGTTCAAACTCCACAATTCTTTCTTTGGATACAGATGGTATTCTCCATCGCAGATAGCCCAAAATTGTCCCTGATTGTTGCACTGATGGAATAAGCAAGTCCATCAAGGTTGATCATCACCCCCAGGTTGCTGTTAGGGTGTACAGTGTTCTTCTGGTTCTGCTCATCTCACTCAGCATCAGTTCATGCAAATCCTTCCAGGCTTCCCTGAATTCCCATCCCTCCTGGTTTCTAATCAAACAGTAGTGTTCCATGACATACATATACCACAATTTGTTAAGCCATTCCCCAATTGAAGGACATTCACTTAATTTCCAATTCTTTGCCACCACAAACAGGGCTGCTATGAATATTTTTGTACAAGTGACTTTTTCACCCCTTTTCATAAACTCTTCATAGACCCAGTAGTGGTATTGCTGGATCAAAGGTAAGCACATGCTGATTGCCCTTTTGGCATAATCCCAAATTGCTCTCCAGAAAGGTTGAATGAGTTCATAGCTCCACCAATAATGTATTAGTGTCCCAGATTTCCCACATCTCTTTGAACATTAATCATTGTCCTTTCTGGTCATATTGTCCAGTCTGAGAAGTGTGAGGTGATACCTCAGAGATGCTTTAATTTGCATTTCTCTAATAAGTAATGATTTAGAGCAACTTTTCATATGACTATGGATCACTTTAATTTCCTCATCTGAAATTGCCTTTGCGTATCCTTTGACCATTTGTCAATTGGCCCCCATATTTTATCTGTAAAAATGAGTTCAAAATAAATGACAGTATTATCACTAAGCCTCAAGCAAAAAATAAAACAATTCTGGATGTGGGGATGGAACCTAAACAGAGATTTGGATGTAGAGTTTGGAGGTAGAGGATAGAGCACCAACCCTGGAATCAGGAAGACTTGAGTTCATATCTAGTTTCAGACATTTGGCAATTACTAGTAGTAAAGCCTTGGGCAAGTCACTTAATGTGAATGCATCCAGGGTCATCTCCAGTCTTCCTGATTCATTTCTGATCACTAGACCCAGATAGCTCCAGAGGAGAAAATGAGACTGGTGACTAAGCACAGCACCTCCTCATTCAATCAGTTCCAATGATTGTCATAGTTATCACCTTCGTGGTGTCATGGTCTTCAGGAACAAAGGACAATCATCATTCTACCATTCAACCATATGTCATAATACTGACAACAGAGCAGCCTCCATACACTATTTTTTTATTATAAATATTTTATTTTCCAATTATATACAATAGTAGTTTCTTCCAGTCAATTATTTTGCAAGGTTTTGAATTTTACAATTGTTTTCCCACTCTCTCGTCACCTTCCCCCAACAGAAGACAATCTGATAGTCTTTACATTTGTTTCCATGATACTACGTATAGTATTGCATGAGATCTTTAAAGAACCCTTAGTTACTACCCACTCTTTCCCCCTTCCCACACCCCCCATTATTCCCCAACTTCCCTTCTTTGAAGTTTGTAAAAAATTTTATAGATATGTATATATAGGATGAAATGTAAGCTTATTGAGGGCAAGGGCTGTTTCATATTTTATCTTTGAATCTCCAGGGCTTAAGTATAGAGCCTGGTCCTCCTTTTATACGTAAATTAACTTGTACTTCATTAGAATTAAAATCAGTATTTGTAGAGGAGAATTTACTATAAAGTCAACCCATTTTGGATAATACAGAGTTTAGAATACTGCCCTAAAATTAAAAGTTTTAAAACAGGGAATTTTAGGTAGAATTATATATGGAAGAACACTGTGTCTAGTCCCATTAAATGACTGCAGTTTTCTTCGGCATGCCATAAATCCCTTCAAGGTATCCTTTTTGATTTCCAGCCAAAATGAACAAAAGTTCCAAAAACTTTCATACCAAAATTCATTTCCATTGATTTGGATTGTTTTAATAGTAAATTTTAATGTATTTTTTATGGTTAATATTATCTAGAACCAAAAAATGCTGAGTCAATTTTAAGTACTCATTTAACCACATATATAGTAAGCCCTCTCCCATATTCTTGCAACTAACAACAGAGAGCCATACAATTTTAATCTACGTAAAACTTTGCCATACTGCCACAATCCTTTATTTATAACCTCAGGTCCTCCTGACTCCAGGACCGTACTCTATCCACTTGTAGCCACTCCAAACCTTTATTTTTAATCAGCTGATATTGTTGCTGATTTCCCTTTCCCTAGTTCAAGAAAATTCTGTGATACCTCAGTACCCTGATGTGTGAGACTTAAGAGAAAAAAATTCAGAAAAGTCCTTGATATATATATATGACTACATGATTTATATATTTCATCAAAATTTACTTATGAAGAGCAATATAATAAGTAATTCTATTGTGGATAATTTAAAATGATTGAATTAACTGAAAATGATTAACCAGGGAAGTTGAAGGGCAGGAGGCAGAGAGAGAGAGAGAGAGAAAACTTTTTCATAGGGAGGAGGAAAAAATATATCACAAGGGGATTGCCCATCCCCATAAGGGGATATACCCTTTGGTTGGTTGATTGCTTCAGGCATATTACACAACAGCTTGTAAATATAAAGGTAATGAGGAAGCATAATGTATTGAAAAAGGCACTGAACTGGAAATTGGTTCACTTGTATTGTAATCCAAACTCTGTCAGTGCACAGTTATGTGACCTTGAGGAAGGCAGTCCACTTTAATCGGCAGGACACAATTCATTGTTCAAAATGAGAACATTTCACTAAATCATTTCTCCAATATCCTATCCAGCTCTAAGATCCTATCATACCAAGAATCAGCAAAATTCTTTAGCTTAAACTTGATTTTGATTCAAATTAAAATGAAATAGCCTGTCTGAAATGGAATGTTTATTTATTTTGGAAAAAAATACATACTATTTGAGTGTTCCCTAGACCAATGTACATCGTGAACCCTTCAAATGTTTTCATCTGTCATTTTTTTTATCTCTCCCTAAACAGAGAATCATAACCTAGGTTCCATCATCTTTTAAAAACATAAATGAATTCCTTTATAATCCTATATACTTTATTTTATACATCTAACTTTGTTCTGAGAATGGGTCCATAAGTTCCCTGAGACTGCTAATGGGATCAATGAGACAGCAATGGTTAAATTTCTTCAACCCTAAACTAAAGAGATTGAATTATTTTTTTTAAAATTGAAATATCTCATTTTTTCTCTTAACAACCTTGGGAAGTAATCTATTATTATCCTCATTTTATAGACAAGGAAGTCAAAGCCCAAAGAGATTGACTTTATCAGAAAAGCAAGTGTTTAGAAATAAAAATGTTTGGGTTTATTTGACTGTAATATGATAGTAGGAATAGAAGGGGCAATGTTTTAATAGTTTTGGGAGAATGACAGGAATTTTAGCAACTTCAGGCTCTATATCTAAGATCTTGTGGTGGTTGTAGAGTATCATGGATACTACAGGATATTTCCATTGTCACATAGCTAATAAATGTAGGAGGTAGGATTTATTCTCAAGTTTTCCTTTCTTGAGTAACAATACTCTATCTAAGGAACCACTCTCAAAATATTCAAAATATTTCAAAAGTCTGTATTCAACTTCCACAGTACCTTAAGAATTAGTACTATTACTATGACCAAGCAAGATTTATCCCAGGAATGTAGGGTTGGTTCAATATTAGGAAAATTGTCAGTATAATTGACTATATCAATTACAAACCAAACAGAAATCATATGATTATTTCAATAGATGCTGAAAATGCCTTTGCCAAAATATAGCACCCATTCCTACTAAAAACACTAGAGAGCATAGGAATAAATGAGTTGTTCTTTAGAATGACAAGCAGTTTCTATCTGAAACCATCAACAAGTATTATATGCAATTGGGATAAGCTAGAGACATTTCCACTAAGATCAGAGGTGAAACAAGGATGCCCATTATCACCACAGTTATTCAGTGTTGTATTAGAAATTTTAGCTTCAGCAATAAGAGAAGAAAAAGAAATTGATAGCATTAAAATTGGGAAGAAAGGAACAAAACTCTCACTCTTTGCAAATGACATGATCTTATACCTAGAAAACCCTAAAAATCATCTAAAATAACTACTGAAAACAATTAGCAACTTTAGCAAAGTTTCAGGATATAAAAAACCCCACCTAAGTCCTAAATATTTTTCTATATATGGCTACCTTTCAAGGCAGACTCAGAAACTTTATGAAAACAATTATAAAAGACTTTTCACACCAATAAAATCATATTTAAATAACTAGGCAAATATCAACTGCTCATGGATAGGCTGAGCTAATATAATAAAAATGTCAGTTCTAGCCAAATTAAACCACTTATTTATCGCCATGCCAATCAGACCTCAAAAAATTAATTTAAGGAGCTAGGAAAAATTATAACTAAATTCAGATGGAAAAACAAAAAGATGATATCAAGGGATTTAATTAAAAAAGGGGGGGTGCAAAAGAAGGTGACATAGCCTTACCAGATCTAAAATTATATTATAAAACATTAGTCATTAAAATGGTCCGATACTGGCTAAGAAATAGAGTAATTGTGGAATAGACTAGGTGCAAAAGAGACAGCAGGAAATGATTATAGTAATCTGCTGTTTGATAAACGTAGAGTCCAGCTTCTGGAATAAGAACTCTCTTCGATAAAAACTGTCAGGAAAACTGGAATTTAGTGTGGCAGAAACTTGGATTAGACCAGTATCTCATACCCTATCCCAAGATAAGATGAACATAGGTTCAGGATTAAGATGTAAAAGACAATATTATAAGTAAACTAGAAGACAAAAAATAGTTTACCTGTCAGATCTATGGAAAGGGAAGCAGTTTATGACCAAGGAACAAATAGAGAACATCATCAAAAACAAACTAGATAATTAAATTTTAAAGCTTTTGCACAAACAAATCCACTCCAACTAAGATTAAAACAAATGTAGTAAATTGAGTAAGAATTTTTACAGCTAGTATTTCTGACAAAGAAACAATAAATATTTCTAAAATATATAGAGAGAACTGAGTCAAATTTATTAAAAAAAAAAAAGCAAGCCATGCCCCAATTTACAAATGGTCAGAGGATATGCAAAGGCAATTTGCAGATAAGGAAATCAAAGCTATCTATAGTCATATGAAAAATTGCTCTAAATCATTACTGATTAGAGAATGCAAATTAAAGCATCTCTGAGGTACCACCTCTCAGACTGGGTTCTACTGTAAAACTTATTTTCATGTACATTTTTGTATTTATTTATTATGCATATTTTTCTTTTGGTATTGCTTATTTCACTATGTATCACATGTAGATCTTCTCATTTCTTTGAATTTTTTACAACTGTCATTTCTTAATTCTTAAATCATTCCATTACTTTAATAGATCATTGTATTTTTTTAACTTTCTCATTTCATTAAACTTGTTTTTTTCCAGTTATTTGCCATAAGAAAGCATGCTACCCTAAATATTATGAATACATACAGCCTTTGTTTCTTTTTTTCAGGTATGAATAACCTTTATTTTATATCACAGACTCAAAGATGAGCATAGCAGTGACTCAAAGGAGGTATAGAAGGGATATAGAAACATAAACCACTCAAATAACATTAGATTTTCTTTAGAAGGTAAATTGGGGGGATGAGGTGGGACAAGGAAGAAATTTTTAGCCCTATAATAGCAACCCTCTTCCTTTTTCCAAGGAACAAACTTCTAAGGAAATATTTTTCCACTAGGAGGACCACACCAGGACTCTGGAATTCAGTTGGAATTATCATATAACCACTTTCAAAGTTCACACTGCTCAGGAAGTCTCCTTACTTTGGCTTAAAGGCTAAGATTGTATTCCAGGAAATTAAATATCCCTATCTTCTATGTAGGAGCAAGTGGTTTAGGAATCATTCATGTATTTCTTTTTTTTTTTAATTTTTTTTCTTTTATTAAAGATTTTGTTTGAGTTTTACAATTTTTTCCCCAATCTTACTCCCCACCCCCCACAGAAAGCAATCTGCTGTCTTTACTTTGTTTCCATGTTGTATATTGATCCAAATTAAGTGTGATGAGAGAGAAATCATATCCTTAAGGAAGAAACAAAAAGTATAAGAGATAATATCAGACAATAAGATACCTGTTTGCTGGTTTTTTCTAAATTAAAGGGAATAGTCCTTGAACGTTGTTCAGACTCCATGGTATTCTCCATTGCAGACAGCCCAAAATTGTTCCCGATTGTTGCACTGATGGAATGAGCAAATCCATCAAGGTTGAACATCACCCCCATGTTTCTGTTAGGGTGTACAGTGTTTTTCTGGTTCTGTTCATCTCACTCAGCATCAGTTCATGCAAATCCCTCCACAGCCTTTGTTTCTTAAGGTTTTTATAAAAAATGAGAAATAGGCCTAAGAAACTGGAAGTTAAGTGGCATTGTGGATAGAGTGCTTGGACTGGGAGCCAGGAGTACTGGGGTTGAAGTCTTGGCATAGGTATTTAATATCTATCAGCTTTTTCTGAGTAAATCACTTTACCTCTTTGGGCCTAGATTTCCTTGTCTGTAAAATGAGGATAATAGTTTACTTCCCAAGCTTGTTATGAGGCTAAAATAAGATTATATTTCAAAAGCCCTTTTTTTTTTAATAAACTAAGCCTTGGGGTGAATCATTGCCTGTTTATTTTTGTTTGTTTTTTTTAAAAGCAAAAGACATCATTCATGATTTTTTCAATTAAAAATCTTTTTCTTTATTTTTAAAATATTTTTAATATGTTTAAAAATAGATCTTTGATGGGTGAGAATTAGGCATATTTATAGGCAACAGAAGAGACTGGGAAAGGAGCTAGACTTGGTAGTGAGAGAGGGTGAAAAACAAGTATGTAAGGTACAACCTTCTATAAGGAACAGGTGAGAATTGTCCTAACAAGTAGAACACCACTACATAGTCAGGAACAAAAATGAATATAATCAGGGATGATACAGAGAAGTGTTGAATACCAGAGGAATATTGTGCAGTCATGTATGGCCTAGATTTTCTTAACAAAATACAAAAGAGGCTCTAGTTTGAGAAGACAGTGAGACTAATATAGAGAAGAAAGAGAATGGTTTGGAATAATAATCATCTTGGAGCTTTGTGATAGAGTCCATCAGGGAAGAATAAGGAATTTATATTCAACATTGAGAGTCCAGTTGAAATTAATACAAAAATTGATTATAAAATTAAATAAAAGTAGGCAGAAATTTATAGATTTATATTTATAGATTATTATTTATAGATTGCATTTCTCATGCATTCCTTGAGGAAAGGGGCATTTGCCCTTTTCTGTTCTAGATATATTACTATAGAAGCTGTTTTACTGTTTCCTTTCTTTTAGTTTCAGAAACATTACTTCCTGTTGGGGAAACACATTCATTATTTTGGCTTATTTTTCTAACCATAATTTAATAAATTTATATTATATATACATAATAATATATGTAAAATTAATGCATTTAATAAAACATTCTCAGCAGAATCGATTTCCCTTCTTTTCAGTTTTTTTTGCTTTACAAAATATTTAGGAAATAAATTGCAAATAAATCCTTGAATGCCTTTCAACTTGTGTTTTAACAAAATTTCCATTCATAAACATTTGATTAGGTCCAGCTAATCTTCCCTGCTTTTATCTTCTGAAGCGTAGTTATGACTTCTTTCTACAATATATCAGATACTATAGAATCCAAACTGTATTAGTTTCCAGGTCTTTGCCAATAAGAATAGATGTTGAAAGATTGGCAGATTTTTGTCACTTTCAGCATTTGTTAGTTGTTTTTTGTGTTTTCATCTAAAGGTGAATTTTATTCTAATCTTTCTCTTTACTTTTGATTCCCAACTTCTTTTCACAAAATTATTCATAGTTTATGGTCAAGCCCCCCAATATGTGAAAAATGAACTTGGTCTATAAATTACTATGATCATTAATTATAATATGTCTAGACTTGGCAAGTAGAGATTAATTTTCTGATGGATGCAGCATTTTCTGGACTCTGGAACCTTCTATTTGTGATGACTGCTATCCATCAGCTAATTTTTTCCAAGTAATGTTGATCACTTAAAGGAAATAAAATTACTCTTTAAAACTTCTCATTTTTTTATATCAGTACCATTTAAACATCAGGTTGTAAAGTCAAGATTTATACAATGACTTGAATCTCACCTTTGATTTCTTTCCTATGACCTTTATTTAACTAGTTGATTTGACTCTAAGCAAATTCTTATGAAGCAAATACTACATTTGACATAGGTAATTTCAGTTTGGATTATAAATTAATTAGGTCATTAAAACATCTGCTAATTTGGTGGTCTTGTCTTGAAGTATTTATGTAATAAGATAGGTTAGATATATAAAAGACTAGTTTAAAAAGATCACATTCCTAATCTGTAGATAGTCCCTTGTGAGTGAATGGGAAAATTTCTATTATGTAGAATGACCCAAAATATAGATAGTCATCTAAATAAAATGGAATCCTTTTTCCATGATGAGTAGTGTTTTTGAATGTTCAGAATGTCTTAGTACCATATGGGTAAGCGCCATATATATTTCAAATTTTTTTCTCTTATTTTTACTGGTATTATTATTAAATATGCTATATTATGAAGTAAATCTTAGAGAAAAATTTATTACTTCTCACCATTACACATTGAGGGTAAACCCTAAGAAACAGACTATCAAAAAGAGAGGTGAATTTCATATATAAATATCATGAGGAGTTGACTCAGAGAAATCATGTGTACATCACTGACTCAGTGTGGGTTTTATTATAATGGTTCCATCATGAAAAGGAGTTTGATTATGGAAATAACCAGGAGATGACTTATTAAACAATTAGTTGAAAGTCAGCCTGTTCTAAGATATAGCATGACTAGAGAAAAGAAAATTATTTTGAGTGGATATGGACCTTAAATGGGCCTCTTATTTATTTGGTTTTTTTTTTTTTTGGAACTCCCTGTCAAAGAAAATTTACTCAACCAAAATAGGTCAGTACTCAATAATCTTTTAGCAAATCACCTAGAGACTTTCCCAGCCTGTCAATGTGAAAAACAATCATTGAACCCAGCTCTTCCTAGCTTTGAAGCTTACTCTCTATTATGGGGGGGGGGGGGATTAATGGAGGTAAAGAAATGAAAAAAAAGCAATTAAATATATGCATAAAGGAATAGAGAAGGAGGGAAAAAGCTAGATTTTTCTCTCTAAATCCATATAAGGATCTATGAATTGTAGGAAATGCTAAGACAAAAAAGAGGTTACATGACTTATTCAGGACAATCCCTTTGGGAATTGAAAGAGGTTATGCTTTACAATGACAGGCCCAGTTGCACCATGTTGCAGTAAGGTGATGTGTTTGTGTATTTGTGTATAAATATGTGTAAGCATTTTTTTTCTGATTCAGCAATGCCTATATATACATCCATATATCATACCTTTATATATATAATAAGGATAGAATGTGATAGAAAATGGATTGTGTTCACCTAAATTAAACATGAAAGGATTATGATTTCTAACTATATGGGTGGCACTGGCTTTAGCTTGTGATTAGAGAAATGGATGCAAATGGTCTCCATAACTGATGACTGATTCATACTGGCTTTCTATATTTATTCATTTTCCAAACTTCAAAATAGAGCCATCTGGCTATGCTGCCTATGTAGCCTTCATCCATGAGTGAAGATAAATCTAAGGTGAGGCAGAGAACTTAAAACTTTGGCTTTCTTTTTTAGAAAGATTTTATTTATTTTGTTTTATACTTTTTTTCCCCCATTCTTGCTTCCCTCCCCCCTCCCACCCCTAGAGAAGCCATTCTGTTAGTCTTTACATTGTTTCCATGAGATACATTTATCTCAGTTGAATGTGATGAGAGAGAAATCAAATCCTTAAGGAAGAAAAATAAAGTATAAGAGATAGAAAAATTATATAATAATGTTTTTTTTTCCCTAAATTAAAGGTAATAGTCTTTGGTCTTTGTTCAAACTCCAGAACTTTGACTTTTTTAAAGCTTAGATTATATCCTAAAAAACACCAATTGAGGCTTCTTTAGTCTTTGTCCTGTCCACTTACCTGCCTGCAGTGATTAATTTGTGCTACTTATTAGGGAGGTAAAACCAGAGTAGCAATCTTACTTGGATCTTAGGCTGGGGTCTTAGCTTGTAAAGTAAAAAGTTTGGAGTATTGGAGATAATTTTAATTTTGTTTCTGTTTTTGACAAATAAATATATTCATAATAGGCGGACACTGCAGTTAAATCACTTTTTTCAAATCACAAATGGATTTTTGTAAAGAAGATTTGTCCATTGGCCTAGACTTAGATTGGATAATATCCAAACCCTTTTCAATCCATGGTGTTATGTGAATCAAAGACAACATATGTTCAGTTGTTGGTCCTGCATTTTAAGTGGGACTAGAGCACTTTTATTAGTTAATACTTAACTATGTCATACAATAGTATTATCATCCATTTTTAAGCATGAGAAAAATGAGACATGGAGGGGCAGTTTCCATTGCTTTTCTCCTCATTTAAGGAGTGTACATTACTCATGTAGGTTGTTTATATTTCATATAATCTTAGCCAAATGCAGTTCACCAGGAATCATGAATAAACATCTCTGGAATAGCTGCCACTTCTGACTAGGAAAGGAGGCATCATTTTCTTCTGCCTGGATGAGAGTAGAGATGATATTCTGGTCAGAATTATCTCTACCTCTACTCCCGCTCTGTGATCATTAGTTTTGCACAAGTCAATGGGAAATCATTTTTAGGTTCAAGCCATTGTCTTGATCACTAGAAGTAGATCTTGCTGCAGATCTATCTGTATTGTGATTTTGTTCTTAAACCTTTTTTTCTTTACTGAAACTACTTAAGAGGGCAAGTTGACTGAAATTTGCAGGTTATGTGATTTTTTTTTTTGCAAGGCAATGTGGTAAGTGACTTCCCAAGATCACACAGCTAGGTAATTACTAAGTGTCTGAGTCTGTATTTGAACTCAGGTCCTCCTGACTTCAGGGCAGGTACTCCATCCACTGCACCACCTAGCAGCCCCCTTAGTTGTGTGAATTTCTAACCAAAGTAGAGTTCATTGCTAGTCTGTCCTAGTTTGTCCTAGCTGCTGGTGAGTTTCTTGCCTCTGACTTCATTTATAATCTTTTTAATTCAAAATCCACATAAGCCACTATTATTGGTTGTATCATCTACTTTAAATTATTCCAGAAGATGCTGTGGAGAGGTGAAACTCTACCATATCAAATATTATTCTCCAAACTAGGGATATTTAGCCTAAGAATAAGAACTTGGAAGTTGGGATAGGTAACTTCAAAATGAAGAGAAAATTAGTTGGTCCAGATTGTTGCATTACTATAGTGTATCAGAGATGAAATTAAAACATTGTTGAAAAAACACAGGCACAAAAATCTGAGATCTCCATGAACTAATGCAAAGGAATTGAGTAGAAAGAAACAGAGGACCATTGTAAACAGTAATGATCCGCCAATGATCTCATCAGTACAGTGATCTAAAGCATTTCTGAAGGACTCCTGATGAGAATGCTATCTACCTCTAGATAGGGAACTGAAAAGCTTTGAGTGCAAATTAAAGAATGATTTTCTCACTTCAAAAAAAAATACAGGCACAGTTTTATAGACATAAAGGATATAGTTCTTCTGGTACTTGCATTGTGGTTAAATGTATAATTAAAAAGAAATTAATTTTCTAACTATTTTTCTTTGCTTTTGGCGTATTCCACTATTACATAGTATAATATAGACATTTCAGTACCTGGTCAGTTCTCACCAATTACTAGTCATCTTTGCTTTGTAATAACAGTAATAATCAATAACAGTAAAAACTACCTTATAGCACTTTACACAATTATCTCATCTGAATCACACAATAATCTTTTGAGATTGGTACTTATTTTACAGATGACAACACTGAGGGACAAGAAGCATTGCTCATGATCACAGACCTTTTTAGTGAATGTTCTGGTTCCAAAAGAATATGTCTCTTGACTTTGCTTTCAGTGTTGCTTTCAGCATTGCTCTTTTTTAAAAAAATCTCTATCATGCTGCCTAACATTTAACCTCCCCCTGAGTCTGTTTTCTTATCTGTAGAAAGACTTGAGTTTTGGGAATAATATTAATAATAAATTTTTGGAATGATAATTACAATAATTCCAAAAATGCAAATTTTAACTTTTTTGTTGCTTTCAATATTATCATTAGTATTGTCATCATTGTTGATGATGTTAAGATGGTCACTTAAGGCACAGTGGGTAGAGCACTGACTTTGGAATCAGGAAGACAGGAGTTCGAATCTAGCCTCTGATACTTACTATCTATCTTACCTTGAGCAAGTCACTTAACCCTAACTACCACACATCCAGGGCCTTCTCCATCTTCATATCTGACCACTGGACCCAGATGCCTCTGGAGGATAAAGTAAGGCTGGTAACTTAGCACAGCGTGTGCTTGTTATGACATCACCTCCCTGATGCCACAGTCTTCTTTGAGAATGAAGGACAAATATTATTATTATTATTATTATTATTATCATTATCATTATCATTATTATCATTATCATTATATGATGATCATTTACATTTATACTTGACTGGAACACCGTATATACCGACTCTCAAATCAGAGAACTTACATCTATTATTTGTGTGACCTTGAAAATGTCTTTGTACTTCATTTTTCTGAACTGTAAAGGGTTGGATTAGATTCGCATTCCTTCTAGTTTGCTTTACTCATTCTTTATAACTCACATATGCTTTATAGGTTTCTAGAAGTCCTAGAAGAAGAATGTTCTCCCCTACTGATTCTGAAAGTGATTTTTATATTCATTCCATGAATGGTCCAAGAACAAACTTTTTTTTTTCTAGTACTCCCCATTAACCTTGTAATGAGCAACAGTACAAATATAATTCTCAGTCAACGGAAAAGGGTCATGCTAAAAAGTGGGCAAGGTGGGTATAAGACAAAGAGGTTTTCGTCACATATAACTGTGTTAAAAATGACTTCTCAGATTTTCCCCTCCCCCACTACAAACAGATTTTTAATTCATCTTTCATGAATTCCTGGACATAAGATAAATCTTCTGCATATCTCCTAGCCTGATAATCTCCAATTGGAATTCTTATTCAGTTTTCTTCCCCATGAAACCTTGCAGGAATTTAATATGCATACACACTGTCAGGATGCAAGCAATACTATATTTTTACAAGTAAACCTATGTCCCAAGTGTCACTAGGCTATATATTTTTTCAAGTAAATTTTTCAGATCATGGAAGTTATGGTCAAACTATTTAGTGCATGGCAACATTCCAAAAAGGAATTTTCAAGCTCTCTTGTCAACATCTGTATTCTCATAGTCAAGAAATTAAGTCACTTGCCATAAAATATTTGCTTTAAGTGGCCAGGTTAAAGAACCCATCTAGCAATAGAATCTTTTTTCTAGGGTAAGACTTCTTGTAATCACTATTCCTCAACTGAGTAATTTGGGACTCCTGAGTGAGCAATCTGAAACAATTTAAGTTAATCTCTGGATGCTTTAGTAATTTATATGTAGGCACTATACTGTATATTCATCACTTTTACTTTCTTAAATGTATGGTTGCATTGATAAAATGTTGGTCCTGTAGTTAAGAATGCCTTGAATTCAAATCCTACTAGATTTCCTAATCTGGTAGAGCATTAGGAATTTGCAGTTAGCATGAATATGTGACCTTTACCTTTCTAAAGTAGGTACCCCCAGAGCACCTAAGTCAAGTCTTCTTTGATATCATTAACACATTTTTCTAATGGATGCAAGCAATACTATATTGAGTTGTTTTTTTTTTTTAAATTATCTTATGTAATTTTGCTCTCTTATACTTTATTTTTTCCTTAAGGATATTATTTCTCTCAACACATTCAATTTGGATCTATGTATGGCATGGAAACAATGTAAAGACTATTAGACTGTCTTCCATGGAGGAGGGGGGGTGCGGGGGGGAATGTGAGATTGGGGGGGGAAATTGTAAAATTCAAAAATAAATAGATTAAACCTAAAAAAGATGCTTTTTAAAAAATCCATTATTCATGTCATTAAGCAACTGTACTTTTATAACATAAATTTTGTAAGGAAAAGGATGTTTGTCCTTCATTCTCAAAGAGGATCATGACATCAGGGAGGTGATGTGATAACAAGTAAGTGAATTACATTTTTGTGAGGGAGTGCTGTGCTCACTTTCTCCTCCAGAGCCATCTTTTTCCAATGGTCAGCTAAGAATCTGGACACCTGGAGGTGGTCCTGGATGCAAGGCAATCAGGGTTAAGTGAATTGTCCAAGGTCACACAGCTAGTAAGTGTCAGGGTTAAATGCCTTAAAGGAGGTAATGCCATGACGAGCAAGTGAATAAGGAATGCTTTCAAAGGGACAGCTAGGTGGCACAGTGGATAGAGCACCGGCCCTGGAGTCAGGAATACCTGAGTTCAAATCCGGCCTCAGACACTTAATAATTACCTAGCTTTGTGTCCACTTAACCCCATTGCCTTGCAAAAAAAGAAAAAGAAAAAATGAACCTAAATTACCTGATAATGAGGAAAATATTTTCTTTTGTGGATTAATAGTAAACTATAGAGGAATATCACTAATTGCTTGTTACCTAATCATGGCTACTAGGAATTGATAGTGGGGACATGACAGCGTGAGAGATATTTTAGAACAAGGTAAGGAATAAGGAAAAACAATACATTCTGAATGTCTCAAGAAATACATTCCTATTCAGTTCATGATTTATTTTAAGCTGAAGTTTAAAACATGATATTACAGCAAATATGGGATTCTTGAAATTTTGTCATTAACAATAATCACAACATACATTTATGTGGTAGCTTTAGATTTGTAAACATTCCTTTTTTTTTTTTTAACAAGGCAGTGGGGTTAAGTGACTTGCCTAAGGCCACACAGCTAGGTAATTATTAAGTGTCTGAGGCCGGATTTGAACTCAGGTATTCCTGACTCCAGGGCCGGTGCTCTATCCACTGTGCCACCTAGCCGCCCCTCTTATCAGGCAATTTAAAAAAAAATTATTTCAAAAGCCTTAAGACTCTAGATTTTTAATTTATTTTCACTAATATATGAGCAGCTATGACTTAGAAAATAAATGCTGACTGTAAACAGTATTATAGAAGTTTCTAGGTATCTATTCTATACTCTCCATTTTTCTGTCCATTAATTTCCTGTTATCTCAGCTTAAGTGAACAACAGGGTGTGACAATAGACACAACCAACCTTCTACAAGAGCCATTTAATTGCAACCAATCTGACATTGTTTTTATCCAAAATAACTACAACCTACATATCTTTGTATTTTAGATATTATTAATAGATATAGAACCTGCCATCCCTGAACATGAATAGCTTAGGCAACAGGTCACATAGACTTACTAGGTTGATTAAATTGGAAATGAAATGGAGACCACCACTCAAGAAGCCAGTTTATTGCTTATTTGCAAAATTTATTTTCCGTTATTACTTTAAATAGAAAGTATTGGAAGGGGGCTGGGGAGAAATTTAACATAATAAGCCAAGCAAGATAAAAGTTCCATAGGTTTCTGCAGACTAGAATTAGATATTTACTTTTCTGCATATTAGAATTAGATCTTTACTTTTCAGTTTCTCCTATATAAGGCAAATGATATGTGTGAAGGGGAAAACATAAGAGAATTGAGTCTGGTGTCATGAACAGCCTAATCACCTAAGTGGATATTTTGAATTGTTCACTTATTATTCAGTCTTGCTGATATGTCAAATGCCTGCTTCTGACTTGTCTTGAGTTACTTGAGCTTTACTCTTTTTTGAATGTGAAAGGAACTGCATGGGCAGGTTTTTCTCTTTATCCTTTGAATCAAATGTCAGTACCACCAAGATGTGAAAACTGACTATTTGACAACCGAGAGAGCAACTTGATCAGCATTTTCTATTTGTTCAGAGGATCTTGGGTACTGCAGCTCTCCTAAATTCTTCATTCATCTACAGGAAAGGACATGACAGTTTTTACATAATTTGGAAATTTAAATTTTCTCCAGACAAAGATTCAAATATCAAATTGGAAACCAAATGGAGACCACCACTCTAGAATCCCATTTGTTGATTTAGATATAATTATTTGCATAGTCTCTTTTCAATTTATAACATTCATATTATGTATACTTATTTATTACTATGCTTATTCTTTGTTTTTTTATTTATCCTTGAAGGATAAATAAAGCACAGGTCAGTCTCTATTCCCAGTAGCATTAATAGGACATCATAAACACAGCCACCTATATGATTAACTCCCCACCTGGGCAACTCTGATTCTGCCAGTTCAACATTCACTCTTTAATATTTCTGATTTCTCTTATCTTTGCTTGTAAAGAACTGTGTAATATGATTTTAGATAATACCATTTTTTTGTTAAATCATTTAATGATATAAAGCAGGTTATGCCTGGATACAACTCTGATATGCTTCCCCTTTAAAAGGACATCTTTTATCTTTTCCTTTATTGGTGATTGATAGGTACTCTGATATGCTGATGAATCTGTGAATATTCTTTCAGTTGTAACCCTGGCTTCTTATACTGTGCAATTTTTGCTCATTCTCTTATATATGCTCATAGAAGATTTATTCAACAACATTAAAGTCTTCCCCCATTTTTTTTTTACTATTTCATAGATAATTGGTAAAATGACAAACTTAGGTATTAGTCATCATTTATCCTTTTTTGCTCTATTAGCTCACATCCTTTTTTCACTTATTCCTTTTCTTGAAATGAGGATTGAATTGTTTCAGAGAATTTTGTCCAGGATTCTGCTCTCTTTTCTTTCTTTTCATATCTTTGTAATGATCTATGCGTATGTTCAACATGAGCACTACAAGGCAAGGTGACCAAGTGTCATATGAATTGGTGGTTTTTGTTTCATTTTGTACTCAATGAAACCGACTTTTCAATATTTTCCAAGGAGAATATTCAACATTCATTCTGTAACCATTTAGCAATAACTTCACAACTTTTTTCTTAAACAAGGATCTCCTATTCAGAGTGATGATAATCAATTACTATTTAAGATCTAATAATCTTATGATAGCAATCTTTATTTCCTCTTCTGCGTTTCATCAGCTATTACTTCAGAAGAACTGGGTTGTCACACAGGGATGAGAGCCATTTTGTATACTCATCTATTTCCTGAATCTCCATAGCTAAAGAAATTATCATCCTGAGAACAACCTACTAGAGTTGAGTCTCTCTCTGTATGAATATTATAAATTCTGTTTGAGTTTTATCAACTGTACAATGGGAATAATATTCGAAACTATGTACTAGACTTGTGAGAATTAAAAAGATAATATTTCTAAATATAAAAAGATAATATTTCTAAATAATAAAAAGATAGTATTTCTAAACCACTAGCATAAATCAAATAATGGAAGTAAATACCTTTGCAAACTTTAAAGTACTATAATAAATGTTTGCCATTATTATTAGGGTGAAAGTCACATTACTAATGGCATTTTCATGATCCAAAAGTTAGACCTCTTTTTCCAGCAAGGTAAAAAGAGAGCACAATTTTCTTTATCTTCCTGAATTGCCACCAAATGCCAAACCTTTTTTTCATCCACAAGTACAATGTACAATTAGGGAACACTAATCCTTCCATAAGCCCAGCCTTTGGTCCTGTTCCTTATTCCATGTCTCACCTTGCTCACTAATCTCACCACATGATCCTGGGAAAGTGACTTCTCCAAGGTTTAGTTTCCTCATGTAAAATGAGTAAAATAATACCACCACCCCCTCACAAAACTCTTATGAGAACCATATAGTATTTTTTTTACAAGGCAGTTGGGCTAAGTGACTTGCCCAAGGTCATACAGCTAGATAATTATTATGTGTCTGAGACCTGATTTGACCTCAGGTCCTCCAGACTCCAGGGCTGGTTCTCCATGTAGTATTAATGTATATAAAGAGCTCTGAAAATTAAAAAGTGATATTTTTCTTTTATTTTTCTTTTATTTTTTATTCATTTTTTATTTTTTACATGTTTTATTGATCAGTGTCCATTTGCCATACAATTAGATTTTTTTAAAAAAATTTTAACAAGCAAATCTCTAAATACTACACCATTGCATTACAGATAGAATTATTCTGAGTATAGGACAGATGGCCCAACAGTAGTTTTTAACAGGATCCTTTTTCTTCCTTTAAACTGATTCTAGCTATTCCTAGCCAAGTCTATAGGAATAAAAATACTATTTTCTCATTTTCCCAAAGATCACTTTAAAATATGTGATAATCAAAGGATACTTCAAAAGACTAACTTTCATTTTGTAATAATCAAGAACAGAGTTAAGGAAGAACAACAACAACAAAATAGGATCTTTTCATTTCAACATACTTTTTTCCTCCCTAGACCTATGTTGTCTGTATTTCCTTGTACATTTAAAATATTTTTGAATTGTTTCTTTAGTGAACATTTCAGCTGGCACATTGATTCAACAAAAACAAAGTAGGGCAATTAAAATTGGACTTTCTTCTATATTTATTTACACAGTGTTTGGTAATAATGTCAAGGAAGGGACAATCTTTGCCTTATTCTTTTGAGTCGAATATGTTTTGTAGAAGAACCAAGTGGAAGTCACAGAATTAGACCTGCACACTGGTAGTATAAGAGACTTCTGACAAGGTATACATTCAGGGTTAGCATAAAACTGCCTACATCTCAACCATTGAATTGTAAGCAGTGTTTGAAATTTTGATATTAGCTGTTTATCTCATTAGATTAAATAAAAGTCATATTCCCTTTTAAAAGAGAATCTTCAGTTGTTTGTCTTCCTTTGTAGTTTTCCCTTTTTTTGGTATCCTGATGTTCCTGTCAAAGGGGAAACTGTTAAACAAATTGTGCTGTAAATATATAACTGAAATGTTACATAAGAAATGATTAATGAGATGAATTCACGGAAATAAAGGGAAGATTTTTATGAACTGATGGAGTAAATAGAACTAGGAGAACATTTTACTCACCACGAACAAGAATTATATGAGTGAAGCAACTTCAGGTTTGAACAACTTCAACATGAATACATAAGACAGATGCTTATATTCAAAATAAATTTAAAAAATTTCAAAACAACAGAGGTAGATCTCCTCAAATATCAATAATATGAATACTGTGTATGTATATATATATATAGAGAGAGAGAGAGAGAGAGAGTTATATTATGTGTTAAGTGCTTTCCTTAGCATACTCTTTTAACCATGTTTTTACTTTATACCTACTATATTTGTATATTATTATTTCTTGATGTCTTTATCATATTTTTGCGTGATACTTTTCAGTACTACTGGGATAGGGTCCACATCCAATCTAACACATATGTACTTTAAAGCTTCACATATGATACAAACTTTAAAAAAGTTTGGAAATACAACCCTTTGAGCTAAGTGATTCACTGCCTTCCCTGTGATTGATGAAAGCTAGAATTGCTCATTTCAAGAATGACTAGCCAACAGTTCTTCAATGAGACATGCAAAATTGTGAATCAAGTCTGCAGGAATTATCATTATAATCATCAATTCATTCTTCTCACCATTATGTTAGAAGGAGTTTAGATAAAAATCATCTGGGATAACTTCTTCTCTGGCTATGATTGTTGTATGGATATGTTCAATGAACTATTGTACAGGTAGATTAAATGATTGTTTTGGGGTTTTGTTTTTGTTAATTGAATGAAATTATTACGATGCAAGCTTATTTCCACATTGCTTCTACTGAAAGGATCTTTGGGTCAGCTCTAGTAGTTTATGATGTCTATTACTTCCTCTTAAAAGATTTTTTTTAAGATATTACTATTGAGTAAGGTAGCAAATAAAAATTTTCCTAATTTTTTATATATCATTGATATTTATGAGCACTTTTATGTGCTCTCATACACAATTATCTTTGATAATTACACAATAATTCATTGTAGAATTTTCAAGAATATTTTAAAAATTATAGTTGTAGATTGGCTGAATGTTTGTAATCATGTGGAGGAGGGACAAGTTCATTCTTTTTTGACTTGGAGGGCAGAACTTGGACTATTGGCTAGATATCAGCTCAATATGAGAAAATCCTCTCTCAGTCCTGAATATCTCACAAAAAATATGGCACAGATAACTCACTGCAATATTCCACATGTTTTCAAAGCAGTAGGATATATAGAATAACTATCATCCTTTGATCTATATAACATTAATGCATCTCAAGATCCCTTCAGTTTTGTGTCATATTTTTACTAGTATTGAAATTGCTGTTGATTAAAACTCTTACATATTTTCACGCACACATTCTGTTTATCTATGCCTACCTCATATTCTGTGGAGATGATTTTTTGAAACTGTGTACAACTTTATATTCGTCTGGTTGTAGGTGGAGAGAGCACTGATCTTGAGTCAAACATATTTGAGTTCAAGACCTACTTATAGAACACTTACTTTGTCAAAGTCAAAGAAATTGTCAAAGAAAAAAAATGTTAACACTCATACTGTGCTTAGTAATTTAGACTCAAGTATGCCAGAAATATTGTGTTCAATATCTTGAATCTAAATTGAAGTCTTTTATAGGTTAGAGAGAGATATCCTAAAGGACATAGTATTCTATGTCCTCCAGTATGGCTCTTTACTGCAAGATTTCAGGTAACATTTGTAGAACTATTGAAGAAGATTATCATCAAATGTAATAATATATTCTGGTTTAACAGTACAGAAATTCCAGCAGTCTAGTCAGTATCCCATTTCTCCTGGAGTACTTCCCTTGATGAAATCAGTTGAGTCTCTCCCAGAAATGGTATGGAGAAACTAAATTGAATAGGAAATGGGGAAAATTTTTCTCCATTTTAGGAAAGAGGCCTTGTCTAATCACTTCTAGGGGAAAAAATGATATAGTCCTCCAATCAGTTCAGCTAATGAAAAATCTTTTCCCCTTCTTTTGTCCTGAACTAGCCCTATTTTTCCAAAAGGCTTTCCCAGAACATTGGAAAAGGACTAAATAGAGAAAAAATAGATCTTAATATTTTCAGTTTTAACTATATTTCACCTTATGAGGAAGTCACAATATTTTAATGATTTACTAAATGCTCTAAGGCAATAAATTACAGGCATGACAAATTATTAAGAAAGCATTTTTCATACCAAGGATCCTGAAACTGACAAAATCATGCCCCCAGGCCAAAAACCAATAAATGAATGAATGAACAAATAAATAAATAAATATTTTTCAATTAATTGATCATTCTACCCTTTCATAATCATTTTAAATACCGATCCAACAAATTTGCTATCCCCCCCTAATATTTTTCATCTGGGAAGTTGGTTTTATAGACAGTATTATATAGAAGAGGAAACTGAGACCCAGAAAGATCAAGCAAATTATCCAAGGTCAAAAAACTAATTGTAGATTCATAGCTGGATTACGATTTGCTAAAAACCAGTGCTATATGCCATATATATATTTTATATATATATATATATATATGTATCTATACACATATATCAATGATTCTCAATGAATAAAACTAATATTAATGTATTGATTTTCTGATAAACTATTTTCGAAAGATAATGTATCATAACTTTATATCTTAAGAAGTAGAAGAAATATTTTAATTGCAGTGACAGTTATTATCATTACTCTGTTGATGGACCCATGCAAGTCTACTGTTTCCTCAATTCAGTTACTTTTTTTTGTATAGCTAGTGCCTGTTCATTAATTATTTAATTGTTAGTTTATTTATTTAATCCAAATGCACGTGTATACTTTTAAGTTACAAAATTTCCTTCCACCCTCCCTTCTTAACCCCTTTCTCTCAACAGTGAACAGTTAAGTTAGCATTGTATATACATAATTTTGATAAACATGTTTACATATTAGTCATTTTCAGTATGAGGAATTAAAATTAAGGGAAAGAGCTACATAAGAGTGTTTTTAATAGGAATAGATGTATTTTACCAAAGGCTTTTTTCAGCATGCATTGAGATAATCATATGATTTCTGTTGGTTTAACTATTGATATTTTTAATGATGTTGAATATTTTCCTAATGTTGAACCATCCCTGCCTGCCTGGTATAAATCCAACCTGATCTTGGTGTATTATCCTGGTAAATAACTTGCCATAGTCTCATTGCTAAAAATTTTATTTAAGATTTTTGCATCTGTATTCATTAGGGAGATTGGTCTATAATTTTCTTTGATTTGGTTCTTTCTGGTTTAGGTATCATCATCATGTTGGTGTCATAAAAGGAGTTTGTCAGAACTCCTTAAATTAGTTTATGTAGAATAGGAATTAATTGTTCCTTAAATGTTTGGTAGAATTTACTTGTGAATCCATCTGCACCTGGAGACTTTCATAGGGAGTTTATTGATGGTTTCTTCAATTTCTTTTTTCTGAAATGGGGTTATTTAAGTAATTTATTTCCTCTTCTGTTAATCTGGGTAGTTTGTATTTTTGTAGTTATTCATCCTTTCTACTCAAGTTATCCAGTTTATTGGCATACAGTTGGGCAAAATAGTTCTTAATTATATCTTTTATTTCCCCCTCATTGGTGGTTAATACAACCTTTTTATTTTTGATTCTGGTAATTTGATTATCTTCTTTCTTTGTTTAAATCAGATTAACCAAAAAGCTGTCTATTTTAGTGACTTTTTCATAAAACCCACTCATATTTATGAGAACAATAGTTTTCTTGTTTTCCATTTTATTGCTCTCTCCCTTGATTTTCAGAATTTCCAATTTGGTATTTATTTGGGATCTTTAATTTGTTCTTTTCTCAGTTTTTAGTTACATGTCTGATTCATTTATCTCCTCTTTTTCTATTTTATTCATATAGGAATTTAGAGTTATAAAGTTTCCCCTCAAAATTGCCTTGGCTGCATCCCATAAATTTTGTTATGATGTCTCATTAGTATCATTTTCTTGGATATATAGATTATTTCTATTGTTTGCTTTTAGATTCTCCACTTAGTTATGTTGCTATCTTTATTGTTCTGTTTGTCCCACACCTTGGGGTATCTATGTAAAGGTTTCTAATTTTTCAGACACTATCATAGGTGTCCATAAAGCACAGACTGTATGTAATGGCCTTCCTCACCCTCGATCCATGTATACCTCTGATGGAATCTTTCTGTGATTCTCAGAATGTTCTCAAACTTTAATCTTTACATTGTCAAAGCATATAAATATGCAACCTAATTTTTCACTTTTGGTTTCTCTGAAAATTTTATTAAGATAGATTTCAAATCTAATCCCTATGACCTGACTGCTCTCATGACTGTCCAAATGCTACCTCTTTTATTTGGATCTCAGCAACATTTGTGGTATTTGGGAATGCATTTTGATTTTAGTCTGACAATTCAGAGCATAAGAAATATGAAAAACTTTGATTAACTTGATCACATCCTGTATTCCAAACCATGTGCATGGATTACATCAAAAGACTAGGAAGAAAACACAGTTGAACCCTTTCCCTAAAGAATGTGGTAAATCAGATGCACCTGTTCACCAGCAAGCCACTTAGTCACTTTGAGCTTTTTAAAGTGTCTCTTCTAAGCCATGCTTTCCCCAGACACCCCATTTGCTGTGATTACAGCAGAGGGTCAGCTGGTAGCTTTCCTCTTTTGGCTTGAGATAGGAAATTTTTTCACAAGCTTCTGCCAGCTACTCTAGAATTATAATAAAACTGTTTTACTCCAAAGCTACTGTGGATGTAAGAGGGAGTACAACAGCTTGGATTGCCTTCTGCTTTTTTCTATTTAGGATTATAGTGTGATTTCCCAGCCCTCACTCTTAATTTCATAACTCTTCCATCATTTGGATCGTTGATATTACTCTGCCATTCAAGTCCTCTTATGTATGAACCAAAGATAACCCCAAAGGCTTTATAGGCACTACTTACATATGATCTTACAATTATTTTTCTTGTTCAACTGTGGAAGAGGTTAAGAAAGAAAGAGATAGATTAAAATTTAATAAAACTATTAAAGATTGAACATTCCAGAAGAAATGAAAAAATATTTACATGTATACATTTAAGGCTTTAACTTTCCACTACACTCTTATATGCACTCCAGTATGCTTACAACCTTTATGCGCTGGTAGTAAAAATAGTATTGTTGGTACTTTATAGATTAGAAAAGTGGTTCTCATTAAGGGAAGGAGCCTATCCATGTTCACACTGTAGCTTGCCATGCAGAACTCATGTGGAACATTAAGTCCTGAGTTTGAGCCCTAATTCTAGCATGTTTTAGCTATGTGACAATGAACATTGTCATTTAAGCTTTCTGACCCTCAGCTGCCTCATTTGTAAATTAAGTAGACTCAGTTAAGTAGTCTAGGAAATCTCTAAGGGATTTTACAGCTTTAATATTATATTTTCCAGGATTCACATATTCATTGGCAAACTGTAAATCCACAGAGAATTCAAGGGGACAAAGCAACTTGTCTGTCTTTCTCATTCTCTCAAAATATTGAGAGAAACAGGAAGTCTTTGCATTGTCCAGTAAGCAGAGAGGTTTTTCTCTACTCCGATGAGTAGAAAGAGAAATGGTATGATGTGCATTCATTCCAGGAGTCTCTGCTTTGGGTCAGCTAGGCACTCTCTTCACCACCACCCTCCTTTAGCATTTGACTATATTTTGGTATTCCAGTCTCCTCCTCTTTCTGTTGTAATGTGGGGAAACCTACTCTGTTTCTTCTCTTTCTTGTCAAGAGAAGCTGGACCTGAATGCCCTTTCCTCTTTTCTTTTCTTTCCTCCTGATTCATCTCTTCTTCTCTGGACATAATCCCTCTCAAAAAGTGAACCTTGTTGAGCCTGCAAGGGCTTGGGGAGGGGGGAGTAGGTATAGGATCAGGAGTTTTGCCATTCTTGAATCCAGTACAAAGTGCCCTTTCAGATCTGACTCTGAGATATCTGACTCACACTGTTCTCTGGGAGAGGTCATAAGCATATTCAGTAAAGAATCATAGAGTTCTAGATTTTGAAGATATTTTAGGCAATTGTAGTTCATTAACAGATAAGGAAACTGAAACTCTAAGAGGAGAAATTACTTGCCCAGAATAACAGTCTGTCCTCCTAGACTACTACAGCATTTTTTTCTCTTTCACTTACCTCTGCAAAAAAAAAAAAGAAGAAGAAGAAAAAAGCCTTGTAACAAATATACCTTCTAGTTATAGGTAGGAATTGTATTGACCTTTTCCTTCCTACCATTGAGCATAATGACTGGTCCATAGTAAGTCCTTATTCCTTTTTGAAAAGTCTTGGCTTTGGGAGTCCACTGGGAAGAACAGCACATGGAACATGTGGAACACAATTTACATGAGTCAGAAATGAGAGAACCATGGAGATTCCTTTAAAAAAAAAGTATTTTCCTGGCTTCCTCCCCTTTTTTGTTGCAAGGCAGTGGGGTAAGTGATTTGCCCAAGGTCACAAAGCTAGGTAATTATTAAGTGTCTGAGGTCAAATTTGAACTCAGATTCTCCTCCAGAGCTAGTGCTCTATCCACTGTGCCACCTAACTACCCCTCCTGGGTTCCTTTTAAATTGCCCTATTTCCTTTAATTTAGAAAAAAAAACTGATATCTTATTGTCTGATCTTGTTATCTCTTATATTTCATGTTTCTTCCTTAAGGATATGATTTCTCTCTCATCACACTCAATTTGGATCAGTGTACAACATGGAAACAATGTAAAGACTGACAAATTGCTTTTTGTGGGGGGAGGGAAGTAAGATGGGGGGGATTATAAAACCAAAATAAATAAAATCTTTAATAAGAAAAAAAGAAAAAGAAAAAAATAAATTGTCCACTCTAGCCCATTTAGCCAACACCTCTCACTGTAAAGGGACTTTCCGCTTTCTAGTTAGGAATGTTTACTTCTTAAGAAGATGCAAAAATCCATATCCTTAACCTGGTTGCAGTCAACTATAGGGATGTTCTGAACTTGAGGCTCATCCTCATCATTAGAATTATCTTTCTTACTCTGAAAATATCATATAAGCAGTACTCAGAATTTTTTGATTTCAGGACTCCTTTGCAATATCAATTTATTCAGACCCTCCCCAAACCTTTCACTTTACATGGGATACATATATATATATATATATGTATATATATATATATACATATATATATATATATAAACATTTACCATGTTAGAAATAAAAATATTTTAGTTTTATTAAGAAAATAGTTTTCACTTGGCAAATCTCTGAAAAGAATTTTGGGACCAAAAGTGCTCCTTGGACCATACTTTGAGAACTAGTGGCTTAGTAGATTATCCTACTCTAAGATAATTGCCTTTTAATGGGAGCTTCCTTGAAAAAGAATACTTTAAAAGAAATGAATATCTAACAGTAGATCTTGACAAATATTTATTGTTTTTGGCAAAGAACCTTTTTAAATTTTCCTCAAATTATACAAAATACATACCTATCTCCCCACCTCTACCTAAGATCTCCTTTCCCTAATGTATTTGAAGAATGTCATTATTGATCTGACAATTAAATTGCTAATTATAAAGTGTCTCTGAGGATTACATACAGATCAAGCAACTCTTATCATTTATGTTATTGTTGAGCAAAAAAATGTGATGAAAGCACATTGTCAACTATAGCCTATGTTACAAGTTCATTGATTTATTTTTTCATGGAACAAGAGAAAATATCACTCCAAGTTTTGTTATTTTTAATCTGGTATTCTAACCTTTGGTCCACTACTTTGACAATTTGGGATATAATACTTGCTGAATTATTTGCACATTATTAAAAATTATACTTCATGTAGAAGTTTCAGTGAACTGATGAAAAGTTAGATGAACTATGAGCTCATTTGCCATATAAAAATATCCTTACTACTTGTAAAGAAAAGTGCAGAAAAGTTTCTCTTCACAGTAATTTATCCTGGGCAGGGTGATCAGCAGTTGAAGACAGCATTGTCTGACTCTGCAGGAATAGAGAACCTTTTAGCCTACCGTGACTTTCCCCCTAAAGCTAGAATTAAAAATAAGCATGCTATTTTAAGAAACACTTGTCTTTGTTCTTTCGTTCTTTTCCCCCCCCACCTACTGTAGAAATAATAGACACCATACGATAATCAGACCTCATCTCAATTTTCATTTCAGACCCCTGTTTTCTGTAAGTCATAAAGTTTTATGTTGAATTTCTTATCTTTATTCATTTTTCAGAACTCTCTGTTCAGTCCCACCTGTTTCTACTTGCTTCTCTTCCAAACGCCTGCCCACTTGCCCAAATATCATGCTGTTGCCCAGTCTGTTTTCACCATAGTGGAATGTAGAGGGAGGCTAGAACCCTCCTTTCTTTCTCTTCTTGGCCTGTGTTCCCCAACCTTCAAAAATCTGTTCAAATCTTTTCTCTTTGGTGATGACCTCTCAGACTATTCATTCCTCCAAACTGCAATAGTATTTAATCATAAACTGACTTATGCTAGGTGTTCTAAATCTTATTTTTTTTTGTCCAACTTTCTATTTCTTTTTGTATTTTTAGGTAGATCACGAGCTCCTTGATTTCAGGTACTATCCAAGTCTGTGAATCAGTATACATAACAGGGATTCAATACATCCAATCTGGTTGATTCATTGATAATAATAAAGATAGAGGTGCCCTTTCCAGGCAGAGAACTTTTCAACAACCATTCATCATTTTTTTTTTCCTCTAGCAAAAACTGATTTGTTGGGAGTAAATACTTCTTCCTTTCTTCTTTATTATTTCTGAAGTGATTGCAAGGTTTCAAGTTTTTGAACAATTAATTATCAGGGAATTATTGAGTCACTGTTTCCTTTACCTCCTGAGAAATAAATCAAGCAAGTTCTCCTTTAGGAGGAACCATTAAACAAAGGAAGAATAGTAAAGAGTAAAAGGAACATGGGATGTGAAACCGGAGGAACACAGGTGTTTTCTTAGTTTCAGTTAGACTCTAAGGCATGTGACAGAGGATAGCTAGAAGCATTTATGTAATAGTTTATATTTGTTCCATCTGGGAGAACATTGAAACTACATATATGACTTTTGTAGATAACAGGGGTGCTGAAATAGCTTTACAGAGTACTAATTACAAAATTAATTATGCACTTGAACCATATCTGTGCACTAGACTCTAGAACTATTCTAGGAAGGAGGAGATAGGTATCTATGGAGTGGGAAAATATGGGAAAAGGCCACACACACCAGAGATGTCATCTTTCAGGCTGCAATCTCCTTTTGCCCTTAGAGAATAGGCAGTGGACTGTGAATCCAAGATGTAGCCAGGATGAAAATATCATAAACCTGACTCTGAGGAGGGACCTTTTGTTGGTCTGTTTTAAGGATAGAGATTTCTCTTATTCCTGAATGATCTTGTCTTCTACTCCCATTTTGTCATTATTTCTCATCTGCATTTAATTTTTTTCCTACAGTTAGAGATTGTGTTATCTCTTCTTGCAATCAGTAATGTTGGGCCTCTATGGCCATGGGGAATTTTTCTTCTTCAATATATAATGCAATTCAAATTATTATCCTGAGAAGTTGTGGGTTTGCATTAGAGATAAACATAAGACCATTGATAGTTCCCTGCCCTTAAGAGATTTGTAGCATAAAACCTTGCCAATGCAAATTTCAGTTCACCAATCATTGAGAAAAGCTTTCTATGTACAAGACTCTTACCGTTGGTTATTAGGAAGGTATGCACAGGTAAATAAGGCACGTGAGATATATATGAATATATATTTATATATTTATATATATAGGCAAATGAGGCATAAATATTTCTGTTAAGTCTTTTTTTCCTGTCATCCCCTAATTGTTTCAAGTAGCTTATTCTTTTCTTTTTTTTTTTTTTTTTTTTTGGCAAGGCAATGGGGTTAAGTGGCTTGCCCAAGGCCACACAGCTAGGTAATTATTCAGTCTGAGGCTGGATTTGAACTCAGGTACTCCTGATTCCAGGGCCAGTGCTCTATCCACTGTGTCACCTAGACCCCCCCTTACATAAATTCTTATAAAGAATTTATAGGTTAAGATAGAACATGAACAAATATTGCTACAATACAGAACATAATAGGATTTGTGTTGTGATCAAAAGATATAAGTTCAGATGAGGGTAAAGTCATAGTATAGGTATATAAGTATAATTAGTATTATAAGAACAGTAAAAGTTCATAGGATAAGAAGGATTGCTTTTCACTTTGAAATCTGGAAAGGATTTCATGGCCAAGTAAACATTTTAGGTGGCCTTGAAGAATATGTAAGATTTCTTCAGATTCAGATATCAGAAGAAGGCCATTTTATGCCTAAGAAACAAAATAAATATAAGAAAGAGAGGTTTGAAGTAAGGTAGCTTTGGTATTTGGAGAAAGTATTATTAAAAGGGAAGCAAGTAGGAGGAACATGAAGAATTTGGAATGGTTGCATTCAGGTTGAGAGTAAGACAGCTAAATCAGATGGAAATAAGGTCTTGAGCTTGAGAGATTTTAGAAGCTAAATACATGGATTTTGAGAGTCATCCACAAAAAGGGAGAGAGGTTAGAAGAAGAAGAGGAAAGGGTTGAGTACAAAGTCCTTGAGTCAAGAGGACTGGGTTCAAATCCAAACTTAGATACGTAACACTTTTTTAAAATTTGTTTTCCAATACAGTAGTAGTTACTCTATTAGTTACCTCACCCTCTCTTCCCTCCCCCTTCCCCCACATAGAAGGCAATCTGATCATCTTTACATTGTTTCCAAGCTATACATTGATCAGAATTGAATGTGTTGAGAGAAAAATCATATCCTTAAGGAAAAAATAAAATATTAGTGCTAACAAAATTATGGAGTACATAAAACAACTTTTTTTAAAAAAAATTGAAGGTAATAGTTTTTGGTCTTTGTTTAAATGCCACAGTTCTTTTTCTGGATACAGATGGTGTTCTCCATCACAGATACCTTAAAATGTTCCTGATTGTTGAACTGCTAGAATGAGCAAATCCATCAAAGTTGAGCATCATCCCCATGTTGCTGTTAGGGTGTACAATGTTCTTCTGGTTCTGCTCATCTCACTCAGCATCAGTTCATGCTCATTCCTAATCTTTTGTCCTGATTCATATCTGGCTACAGGACCCAGATGGCTCTGGAGGAGAAAGTGAGGCTAGGGACTTAGCACAGTATCCCTCCCCCACTAAAATCCAATTAATGTGCTTGCCATGGTCCCATCTCTCTGACATCATGGTCTTCTCTGAGAATGAAGGACAAACAATAAAAAAGAAATGGAGCTAGCAGAGCATGCAGAGAAGGGTCCATTAGAGTGGGAGGAGGAGAACCTGAAAAGTATTTTCACTACTGTAAAAGGAGAATATTGATATAGTTCACATTGGAATTTTTCAGTAGAACCTGTTGTCATTGGAGCAAGGTCATGAATAATTTAAAAAGAAAAGATTGATGAATAATGATCAATGAGAATTAGCCCACAGTAACTTTTGAAAACAACTTTGTTATATTGAAGGAGTTTGAACAATGAATGAGACCATAAGGAAGAAAAGATAGGTATAGCCTACTCTTTAGAGAACAAAACGGCAGGGGTGCCAAAGGTTAATACTTTCCAGTAATATTATAAACTGGGGTTAAGACTTGAGTTGAAAGGAAGAAATTGAAGAAGGAAAAGGCATGATTACTGGAGAAGGTCTAAGGCCAAGGATAAAAGTGGAAGGTTTATCTTTGAAGATAACATATTTTCTCATAGGAGAAGAAATAAAAATCTTTGTTTAAGGGCACACATTTGAACTATGGAAGAGAAGAATCAAGGGAATTCTAGTGTGATACCCTCAGTTTCTTTAGTAAAGTCAGATGTGAGGTCATCCACTACAATTGAAGAGTGAAGAGAGGAAGAGTCAGAGATTGGGAATTAAAAGTGGAGGAGGGAATTTGGAACATTTCCTGCATGAAATTTGTTCATAAGAAAGTTCTGAACAACACTGAGGGTGGAGCTAATATTGAATTATATAATACCAAATATGTCAAGGAGTAAGTCGACCCACAGTATTTTACCACTTGACCCCTCATTCCTTCTGCAAGTATGTGTGCAAGTATCTGTATAAGAGTTTTGAAGAATTATGGAGGTAATATCTTTCAAAGAAAAATATAGTCATAAAATATTTTATTCTATAAAATTGAACATATGCCCCCCAAAATTTTTATAACATTGGAAAATAGGTTCTGATCTCTCTAGTTCTGTGACTTTAAGAATGGTAAAAGAGTATAGAAATGAGTATTGAAAATACAAAACATTTATTCATTAATAGATTCAGTAATGCCCTGGGCAAAGAAACACTGACCCTTTAACAAGATAGAATTGTAGGCCTTCAAGCAGGCTGTCATAAAGTAATAATTTCAGGCTTAGGTAAATAGTAGCAGGTATGAGAGAAGACTGACATTTGGTTTATATTCCAGCTATTGAAAAATTTGAATATATGGGATGGAAATGAATTAATTCTTCAACAAAGGCCAGGGAAGAACTTAAAAATGCAAATGTGCTGTCACAGAGGCTTCCACACTGTGAATACTCTTACAATTCCTGAAGAATACATAAAGACTCCCTGTAATTCAAAGGGAGCAGCTATGGTATTATTGTTAGTAAGTGTACTGTCCAATGACTATGGGAATGGGTGTATATAAAGAATTATGGAAAGGGGAATGAAAATATATCTCCTGGTATGTCACCACTCCCCACACATCATGGGTTCTTAATCTGAAGTCCATTTGCTTCCTTTTTATGTATTTTATTTTTGACTTTAAAAACATTATTGTGAGCATGGGTATATAGCCTTCACCAGCTTGATTCAAAGTGGTCATTCAATTAAATCCTATAACGATATTGAGAGCTAACACACAGAACACACACACACACACACACACACACAAACACACACACAGTATGTGAACATACTGTCAGACTTGGTTGATGTGTTGACTAGTTTTGCTGAAAAGCTTCCTCCACCCCAGTTCTTTTAATTCTTTGTTACAAGAGATGGCTCTCTGAATAGGAGAAAATTTCGTTTTCATTGGTGGGGAAGGGTACATGGAAAAAGAAAATAAATGTTAAATGAAATAAATAAAATTTAAGAAATGAAGGTGATGTAAAAATCAAAACCATCAATAAATGTTTAGTGTAGTATAACTTTCATGGATCCCATAGCTTTCAATCAGTTCTCACTGCCACAGATAAACCAGACTAGCACATATCAGTCATGGAATGATGGCATTAAAATCATTCTATTGGATAAACATATTCACAATAATTAATAGCTTTGCAAAAGGGAGACTAGAACCAAGGAAATGAGTGATCTATAGTGGATAGTTGCTGCAGAAGACAAGAGAGACTAATTCAGCCAAGCAACAGAGAAATTCATGTAGGAAGTCCTGTGGAATTCTAAGCTGCTTCTCTTTAAAAAGACTCAATCTTATGGCTCTTTACTCTTACTCTCCCTTTCCCCTCCCCAAGGAATATAGTCTCCTTAATGGCATGGATTTAATTTCTGTTTTGCTATGCTCACACCTTGCATACTAACTGTCACATAGTAGGCATTTAATAAATGCCTATTGGTGTAACAATAATCTCATTATTCTTCTTGACTCTGGGCCCATAATCTCCTTCAAAACATGAAGTGGAGACTTTATTACACCTACTAAGCACAGAGCATTTAATTCAGTTCAGGGAATAGATACTAAGTACCTACTGTGTACAAAACATTATGGGGGTGCTGATAATGTAAATGTACTATTTTAACAGTTAGCATTTTCATTATCTTATAGCTGGAGACCGTTAACTACCATGAAACCATGAAATGGCTTTCCTAAAAAACTGGGAATTGGATGCTTCTGGGTATCTTAAATGACTCTTAGAGACCCTGTGTATGTGTGTTTGTGTGTCTGGGAAAGAGGAACCTCTTGGTAGGGGGAGTAGCAGTGCACCCCATTGGCAGTCTGGTAAATCCCATGAATACCACAGAATCTCTTAGATGGATAAAATAAAATGCATATGTAATAATACAGAGAAAAATAATTATATTGAAACAAAATTATCATTTTTTAAAATTATCAAGCCCAGAATTAAATCTACTGTTATAGCACTAGCCCTGGAGTCAGGAGTACCTGGGTTCAAATCCGGTCTCAGACACTTATTAATTACCTAGCTGTGTGGCCTTGGGCAAGCAACTTAACCTCATTTGCTTTGCAAAAACCTAAAAAAAAAATCTACTGTTATATAAGGTTTTTAATATTTAAAGATGAGTTTATTTCTGTTTTAATGTAAATAATAAATAAATAATTTCTAAAATACACTTGTTAGTATATGATTTGATGATCCCATTTTGCCTGGTTTTTTTTTAAACTATTCAAGAGAAGTTTAAAATGATTGAGGGAGAAAGGAGAAATTTTTTTTAAAATCATTTTTAACCTTTGTACAAAAACTTCTTCAAATGTTATTTTCTATTTTGTCAAAGTGTCTTTCCAGAGAATGTCTGACATGCCAATGTATTGATGTAGCAATTGCAAAATATAATAAATATTTTTGGTGTTTCTCACAGCAACTTTATGAGTTGGATGCTGTTCTTACCACCATTTTAGACATGAGAAATCTAACAATCTGAAAGGTTAAGTGAGTTTCCTAGGGTCATATATCTCTTGAGGTCATCTGAGTTCTATCTATCTATTTGATCATAGGATTTGTACATAGAGTTCCTCAGGTCATTTACTGACTCTGCTACTTATTTGTGAGACCATGGGTAAGTCATTCCAACTCTATCAGATGCACTACCCTGCTTCTCTTGCATATTGTTTCTAAAACATTACACAAGGAATGATATGATTGATCCCAGTTTTTATACTTCTTTGTCTAGAAAACCACTTATTTATCCTTTTTGTTTGTTTGTTTGTTTCTTGTATTTGACAATTTCTTGTCTATGGCAAAAAAGGTCCTCCACCAGTCCCATTGTTGCTGCTGTTGTTTTTTCATCATCCTCTTTTTTTTAATCAAACCATGTCAAAGGGCTTTTGAAAGCCTAAGCAAATCATGTCTCCTGATATTCTCCTTGTCCTCACCCCCTCTTTTTTTTTACCCCTTCAAAGAACTCTAGGAGATTAGTCAGGCATTTTGTTTGTTTTGATTCTGATTTATGAACTATTCATTGGCTAGCCAGGTGCTGGCCATATTCCACTACTCACAATCCGTCACAAAGAGTAATGGCCTCCTTCAAAAAGGTGAAGCATGACAATTTTTTCTGCATGTGTCAGATAAACAGATTGTGAGACTGCTCACTGGCAGCAATCTATCTTAAGTGGGCTGAAGAGCACATTAACCTTTTGGCAGACCCCATTTTCACTTTGAGTATTTGCTTTTATGGTTTTCATTTCTCTTAATAAAAGACAGGCCTCACCAATACACAACCTCCAATCACAGGTGAGCAGAGAGCTTAACATCTAGGATGTGGGTGGGCTTATATGTACAAGGGGAAGTTGGAAACAGTTCAACTTTTACATCTTGTAATATTTGTAATTCATGCCTTTGGAAATTGATTGACTAAAAACAGCAGCAATAATGGAAGCACACCTGGTTAATCCTAGTCAAACTAAGGATAAACCTATTTTCTGTTACTGTCCTAGGAGAAATGTGTTCAGTTTCAAGGGAGGTAATTTTTTGTTTTATTTTTTTATTTTTATTTTTTGCAAGGCAATGGGGTTACGTGACTTGCCCAAGGCCACACAGCTAGGTAATTATAAGCGTCTGAGGGCAGATTTGAACTCAGGTACTCCTGACTCCAGGGCCAGTGCTCTATCCACTGTGCCACCTAGCTGCCCCCTATTTTGTTTTTTTTCTCCCATTTTTTCCTTCAACTCAGTCTTACTGTGTTTGATTTCAAATATAAAAATAAGTACCTGCCTACACATTCAGGTTCTAATTCAAAATCAATAAACCTAAATTTGCTATCTCTTATATTTTCTGTATCTATATAGGATTCCTAATGAAAATCATTGTAGACTTAGCACATTTAATATGACTCTGACCATAAGATTCAGAACTGGATGAGACAGTTCTGGGTTTTCTGAACTGTATTTTATAACCATTTGTGAACTGTTTGATAACTGTTATATAATATATTATATATATGTATACATATATGTGTGTGTATATATATAATATATATTTTATTCATTTTAGATACTTTATCCTGAGGAGGGGGAGAAGAGGTCCATAGATTCTCAAGAGTAGGTAACCTCTACCATATGCAATTTAGTAAACAGAGGCCAAGAATCGAAATGACTTACCCATGGTCTCACAAATAAGTAGCAGATTCAGTATATGACCTGAGGAACTCTGTGTACAAATTCTATGTCCAAATTGTGTTGATGCCAATTAAATCATTAATCCATTGGTTTCTAAGCCTTTAGAAAAGAAAGTGATGACTAACATATATCAATGTAGATTCATTCTAAACATAGTATGACAAATCAAACTAATTTTTAAATAGGGTTATTAGTTCCTAAGAATAGGTGAATGCTATGGATATAAATTATCTTGATTTCAGCAGAGCTTTTGATAAATTTTTTTATGAATAGTAAGAAATATTAGATCTTGATTTTTAAAATTTTTTGAATGACCTTATTCCAGGAGTGTGGGTTAATGGATGACTTTGTTCCTTCACTGAGGGTATCTGTTCTTGGCTCTGTTTATGACCCCATTCAACAATTCTGTCAGTAATAGGGATGAATTAGTCAGGGTTCCATTTTCACCTATTTTCCCAAAGAGTTTATATAGAATTGGAACCAATTGTTCCTTAAATGTTTGCTAGAATTCACTTGTAAATCCAACTGACCCTGGAAATTTTTTCTTAGGGAGTTCAATAGTGGCTTGTTGAATTTCTTTTTCTGAGATAGAGTTATTTAGGTATTTAATTTCCTCTTCATTTAACTTGGGCAACTTATATTTTTGTAAACATTTTTCCATTTCACTTATATTATCAAATAATTATGAATTATTACTTTAATTTCCTCCTCATTGGTGGTGATTTTACCTTTTTCATTTATGATACAAGCAATTTGGTTTTCTTCTTTCTTTTTTTAATCCAATTAACCAGAGGTTTATCAATTTTATGGATTTTTCATAAAACCAACTCTTGGTTTTATTTATTAGTTCAATAGTTTTCTTGCTTTAGAGTTTATTAATTTCTCCTTTAATTTTTAGGATTTCTAATTTGATATTTAATTGGGATTTCAATTTGTCCTTTCTCTAATTTTTTTAGTTGCATGTTTAGTTTGTTGATTTTCTCTTTCTCTAATTTATTCATGTAAGCATTTAAAGAGAATACCATCTGTATCTAGAGAAGGAATTGGAGTTTGAAGAAAGGCCAAAAACTATTACCTTTAATTTTAAAAAAAACTTACCTTATTATGTAAATTTGCTATCTTATTTTTTTTTTTCCTTAAGGATATGATTTCTCTCTCAACACATTCAACTTAAATCAATGCATAGCATGGAAACAATGTAAAGACTAACAGACTGCCTTCTGTGGGGGGTGAGGGGAGGGAAGAGAGATTAGGGGAAAATGGTAAAATTCAAAAATAAATAAGTAATAAAGAAATTAGAAATTAAAAAGTAATAGAGATGAAGAAATGCAAGTTATTCTTACATTTGTAGAGAACACAAAATTGAGAATAGTTAAAATATTAGGGGACTCAATCAAAACTTTTAATATGTTAATGAATTCAGCAGGCTCCCCTACCACAAAGACAAAATTTAACAATGATATGTTTAAGTTCTTACTTTGGTTCCAGAAATCAATGGCACAGATAAATCAATAAAAGGGAGAGTTGATTTTTTTTCAACATTCCATGTCCCTCTTAGTTGGAATGGTCTCCCTCTTTACCTTAGCCTCTGGGAATCTCTGGTTTCCATCAAAAAATTCACTCAATCACCACCTTCTACAGGAACTTTTTCCAGATTTTCTAAGCTGCTAGTACCTTCCCATGCAAGGTTACTTGTGTCTATCTTTTTTTTAAATAATGCTTTTATACTGCAAACATTTACCAATTTCCCCTACCCTATCAGAATTCTCTTATTGCAAAATAAAGCAATCAAGCACATCTGTGACCTCATCCGAACATACATGTCACATTCCACAGTTGTAACTGCCCCCAACCCTGCTTTAAAAAAAATAGAAACATATTTTTCCTCCTCAATTGCCACCTTTGATTAAATGGAAAAAAGAAAAGTAGATTAAATTAGTGGAACTGTAGAATATATGAAAAAAAATTCCTTGTAATAAATGTTCAAACAAAATATATCCTCACTGCCTTTGTTCAAAAACATGTCTCCCCTGCATATCTTTGTAGAAATATTATCTTCCTCACTAGAACGTAAGAATCTTAAGGGCATATACTTTCACTTTGGTTTTCTCCACATTTTAGCACTTGACACAGTGACACTTGTTGATTGTTTAATTCTGTTTTCCCTAAAAAGCCAAGACTAAGTATGATGCATGGGATTTACTAGTCTCAATGGTTCAATGTAAGGAAATATCTTTTGTAATTTAATACTTTTCTGCAATAATTCAGCAGACTTTATCCAGAAATGCTTGTGATTGTCTGCGGGGGTCCAGCCTCCGCAGGGTCCTTGGAACCTGACAGGAGGGATAGGGTCAGCAAAATGAGTTGAGTCAACAAGTGGGTAAAGGCAGGAGCAGGTTGACTGACTGTCAGCTGCTTAGATTTATTTTTATAGTATCATAATCATATGAAACAAGCAAACTAAAATCATTTCCTTGGTTACAAAAGTATACAATTGTCATCATTAATCATATAGTTTATATGGTTACAAGTTTGATCATGTAGTGGTTACAAGTGTGATTATCAATCATGTAGTTAATTTTCTTGTCCCTGCTCAGACCGTGATGACCTCAACCTGCCTGTTGCCTAGTTTGTTGCTGCATAGTAAAGTTATTAATTAAACAGAACTTTCCTTATAATAGTCTTTGATATAATTTGTTTAATGGAATGCTTTTATGTTTTTGTGCCGCATATGTAATGTTTTTCGATATGCTCCATTGATAACCTATAGTGGGGGTAGTTATGTTTGTCCACCTGTCCGTTGACTCCTTCAATAACCAATTTTTCTTTCAGCCCTTGTTGGTAGACGCTACGGTTTCTATGACTTTTTATTCTTTCCCAATAAAGTAAGGCTGTTAGAGTTCACATATTGTTTACCTATACTAACTATTCTCTCACCATCTTTATCATATATTCCTATGTATGGTAAGGGGGACAAAACTGTTAATTTCCCTGGAATTCTATCTGATCCATCTTGTATCTGGTTTCCCTGTATATATTCTGACATCTCCCTGGAACTCCCAGTACTGTGTCTTCCAGAGATTTCATAATATTGAAGCCTTTTGTATGTCTTAGGGAGAGGCAATCCTGGTACATTTGGACAGAGTTCACAATCTGTTTTATTCAAGGAATTTCTCTGAAATCCTTCCTTTATAGTCATTCCACTATTAGGATGAGTAAGTTTTGCAATCAATAATAGACCTATAAATATGGGTATACATGGAATCCCTATATATATTGAAGAAGGAAAAGTTGTTCCATCAGGCATTGTGACTGCCTTGAGTCTTCTTGCTGCGACTGTGTCAAACAGCTTAGAGACCCTGGCTCCCAACAATTGTCCCTGATGGAGAATGAATGATGAAATCAGTGCCCGTCTCACTAGTACTTAATTAGGTTTATTGTTTAACTGAATGATTAAGTGGAAGAAAGGAACTAAGGGGAAAAAACTCAGGTTCTAATGAGGAAGACAGCGCTTATAGAAAGTTTTAACTCCAAATCAGATGGAAAGGTCCAACCAGTGGCTCTTAAGATGCAGTGAGAAAGTAGATGGTACTCTTATCTTCTAGAGCATAATTTCTATTCTACTCTATTTCTGATATGGAACCATGAAGCAAAAGCAAAGACTTGCTTGCATGGACCTTGATGACCAGAACAGCCAAAGGACTGCTGAGGAAGCAGTAGTTGCCCAGGCAGTAGACAGGTTGCATATCCACAAGTCTTATTCCAGGAGATAATAGGTATAGTGACTGTGTTGATACTAGGATTATGTCAGGGGGTATTGTAGAAAATGCACTGCCATTCCCAAGCTCTTGGACTCTGGGCTCTGCACCATCTCCCCTGAGTTCACAGTGGATCATCAAGGTGATGGCAATGTATGCTGTTTTGTTTGTCCTCCAAGATAACTAATAACAATAGCTCTAATAAAGAAAATTTTCAAAATGTAAAGTTAAATAAAAAAGATAAGATATGCTAAGCAGATAATTCACCTGAAAACAAAACTCCTTGGATGAATCTTTCTAGATATGTTTAAAATATGTTCTCCATAAACCAGTATAAAATTCTCTTCCCCACCATTGAAAATACATGCTGGTTTAAAATTTTGATCTTTATATTTCAGGAAGAAACAAAAAAATTGAACTGTATACTCAGTGTTCACAGAATCTTTTACTGCAAGTATATATGTTTCCTTTGTTTAAAAGGAATCTGACTATTCTTTTTTTAATATAAAATGAGAGCAACTGTATGGGAGAGTTACACAGAAACATGAAGGCCTAAATAGCCCCAACCTTTTTTTCCCCCCTAAAAGAGAGAAAAATCAAGGAAAGAATGTAAAAAAAATTAGCTGTTGATGTCTGTAAGTGTTCATTTCTCCCCCTGCCCACAAATTTTTTTGAGCTACTAGTAGATAGAATGTAAACTTCTTACAAACCTCCTTGCTTGATCTTAACTCATGAGGAATCAAAAGTTAGTATTTTGTTCATTACTTAAAAATAGATTCAATTCACGAAAAATTAGGAGGCACCCTCTTTGTACTCATTGATGAGAATTAGGGATATAAATAAAACAGTCCTGCCTTCATGGAGCTTACAATGTAATGGGAGAAGACATAATTTAAAAAAAGATGCTGAAAGGGAGGGAGGTCAATAAGGGATAAGTTTTGATGGAGTGGAAACCAAGCAGAGTCAATAATGCAAAAGTGAGAGTTCCTAAGGAACACTTTGCTCCCCTTCCCCACCCCTGCCTCCAACCCTTCAATAAGAGTGAAAAGACAACTGAGAATGTTTTGTTAATGTTAATTCACAATATTTCTTAGTTAATCATATAAGTTCAAAATGAAAAGCTATTAATAGATTTATTCATGACATATGATCTCTGCCCTCAGACTAAATGACCATTGTCTCTTAAAATATTGAAGTTAATGGTATTTATTTTAATACTTTAAGTTTATTCTTGAATTAAATTTCAACTACCCTTCATGAAAGGGCTAACATGAAACAACTCATTATACTAGACAAAAATGAATTTCCATAATTTTCTGTTTTCCAAGTACTTTATTATAGGCTTTATGAAATTAAAATTTTTTTAATCTCTACATTTTAAATAATAGCAAATTGTATCAGCAGATCTTCAGATTGCATAAATGTATACATTTATGGAATTATTCAGATGATCTTTCTCAGCAAGAAATCACTCATAATCTCTTAACTTCATGATGTCTAGTCACTTATCATGTAGCTATGTTTTTTTACCATGTCTGTAAAAACAGAAAATCATGGGATTTAAATTTACTCTACTATTTTCAGTCATCAAAAAAGTAGAATTAGAATAATCAACTTCATTTTTCATATGCTTGTTCACTTATATTGTTAAGATGTCCTTCCCTCCCAATTCAGGTGAAAGTAAGAGATCTATTGGCCTATTATTTCTTCCTTTCCTACAGATTAAATAATTTTTCCTTGTAGCTGTCAAAATTTCAGTTTTCTAATCATTGAGTTACTCTCCTTTGACCTGAAACAGCCTAGGTTTTGTAACATCTAGATAACTTTTAGGGCTATAAACTTGATTCTCATTTTTAGTAATTTAGGCTCACAACCTTGAGAATAGCAATTCTTGACTAAAATCTTTAATGACACGACAGGAACTGGATGAGTGAACCCAACAGAATATGGATGGGAGGCAAGTAGTTACCCTTTGAAGCAATTTTTTTTCTGATACCAGATTTCTGTTTATCTGTGAGATAGCTGTGGGTAGAAATCTGTGAGGTCTGTGTTTATTTTTTTAACTGTACTACTTTATTCAAATGTGTTTTAAAATATTAAAAGAAATTGACTCAGAGATCTCTCTACTGGGACTATATCCCAAAGAAGTTATTGACAGCAAGAAAATAACCATATAAATATTCATAGCAGATCATTGTGGTAGCTCAAATTTAGGGGGTGGGTGGGAATATAATCCCAGTAGTGAAAAAAATGGCTGAATAAACTAGGCTACATGAGTTGTGTTATATTATTAGAAAATTAAAAATTCAGAGATAGGAAGATTTGTTTGAAGTGATATTGAGTAACTTTGGCCAGACCAAATAACAATACAAACTCTACTATATGTAAATAAAATAACATGTGTGGAGAGAGAGAGAGAGAGAGAGAGAGAGAGAGAGAGACTGTCTAGCCCTATGATTTCATTACATTAGTGAGATATCAATGAGAGTGTATCTACCACATACAAAGTACTCTGGTAAATCCTTTTTAAATATTATGTCATTTGATCTTCATGGTCACCATGGAGAAAAGAGGTATCATTATCCCTATTTTACAGTTAAGAAAACTGAGGCAGACAAAGGTGTACTGAATTATCTGAGGTTACATATTCAAATTTTAATTCAAGTGTATTTATCCTCTACCATCTCTAGGAAATTTAGTCAAAAAAGTTGTCTGGAGCACTTAACATGTGAAATCAGTGTTCCATAGCCAGTGTTTCCTAGAGTAGGTCCTCCCTCTAAAAACATACACCACAGAAACTCAAAGCTACTGAGAGGCAAAACTCAAGACAAAACTTGGGCAAAATGCAAAAGATAATGTGATAATCACACTGTCAAAGTTGGAGCCCACATGCTTCATTTTTTTTAATAATTAGTAAATTACAAAATGTGATCTGATACTGCTTTCAATCATGGTAATCAGATGGTTTTTCATAATTGCTGTTAAAGAAAGACATCATAGGGTCAGTGAGTGGAATCCCTAAGATAAATTATTCATCGTTCTCTATAGGATTGTAGTTTTAATTACTGTTTCTAGAGCTAGAAATGGATAGGGGTGAGCACAGGGTAAAGAGAACTAATACATGTGTTGAAGCATGCCTGGCTGTCTTGGAAGATGGTCAAAATCTTCATGGTACTTGAAGCTCAAGACTAAATGAGTGTTCACCAGTTAGAAAGCTAAGGTGGAGAAGTGCCGAGTTGGAGCTGAATGCTGGAGTGGAGGAATTTGGCATCTAAGCAAGCTAAGTCTTAGTAAAGAATAAATTTAAAGCCTAGTTACTAGTAGTAGGAGAAAATAAGAAAAGTAGTCTGTGATGTAGTGGTTTCTGAAAAGCTCCCATAGTTCCTTTCCTCCACTTCTCAACATGTCTAAGGTTCATCATCATCTCTTTTCTTTACCTGTAGCCAAAAAAAGAGGGACCACCACTCCTGCTCTCTCAGCAGGGTCCTCAATCCCATTCTCTCCTGTCTTTCTGTTCTCATTGCCACAACCCTGGTTATGGCTCTTGGACTGGTAAGTCCACTTAGAAGAATCCATTGAATTTCAATGGTCTTTTCCTACCTACCATCCATCCATCCATCCATCCATCCATCCATCCATCCATCTCCTTCACCTGCTCAAGAATCAATGTGGCATTATGGAAAGGCATTGGATTTGTAGCAAAGAGACCTGTATTTGAATTTTGGCTTTTCTTCTTACTTCCTTGTTTGACCTCATCAAATCAACTAACTTTTCAGGGGCGGCTAGATGGCACAGCAGATAAAGCACTGGCCCTGGACTCAGGAGTACCTGGGTTCAAATCCAGTCTCATACACTTAATAGTTACCTAGCTGTGTGGCCTTGGGCAAGCCATTTAACCCCATTTGCCTTGCAAAAAAAACCTAAAACAAAAAAATCAACTAACTTTTCTAGGTCTCAATTTCCACATTTTAACCATGAGGCTTTGCCACTGTATGATCCCTAAGATTCCTTTAGAATATCATTAGACTATTTTTGCCTTTCTTTAACAGCCAGAGATTTCGACATTTATACCCATGAATTCACAGCACTTATCACAATATATGGTACCCTTAACAAATGCTTATTGATTGACTTGTCCCATCATCCCTGTGTATTGTTTCCCAACCACTTGAGAAGACAGTAAGTTAATAACTAAGAGTCAGGTATACAAAGCCAGGCACCTGGTAGACTCTGCTCTCCAGGAGCTCACCATCTAATGGGGAGACAACAAGCAAACAACTCAACTGGACCAGAGTGGGGCCTCTCACCTTTGGGTGGCCAGAGTGGAACAGAGCCTCCAGGCAAGAAAGTCTGGGCTTTGATTGCACAGTGAGGAAAACAGTTTGCGAACAAGGACACAGGGCCAGGGTCCTGTCCCTCCTGGGAGGTTCCAGAGGCTGAGTCAGGAGACTTCAGTGCTTAGAGCTATGACAGCTCCCACAGTGAAGGGTAAGGTAACAACGTGACAGTTTTGAGTCACAACAGCACTTCACACTTGTCCAAGCTCAGAAACTACCTGACTGGTGTGAAACAATCCTGGGATTTTGCTGTGACTGAGGTCATCCAGAGGGAGATATCATTCAGGGCACAAAGAATTGGTGGCATGCCAAGCTCTGGATACAACCTGCTGACTAGACCTGTGAAACAGGGTGTCTCCATGTATTGACCCAACTATGTATAGATATATTGTGCAATTGCTTTTCAGCCTTGTCTGTCTTGGTAACTCCATTTGGGGTTTACTTGTCAAAGATACTGGAGTGATTTACCATTTCCTTTTCCTTTTCCACCTCCTTTTTTTTTTTTTTGCAAGGCAGTGGATTTGAATGACTTGCCCAAAGTCATAATAGTCAAAATAATTCATTTGCTCAAGGTTGTTCTTAAAACAGTATTACTGTTACTGTACATTAAGTTCTCCTTCTGCAACTCATGGCATCCTCTTTTAAAGTGTCCTGCCCTTCCACATTTAAAACACTCATTCTGTCCACTCCAGTTCCCTTTCTTTCCCTTGTGAAGAGGACATTTAAGATCAACATTAATTCTCTCCATGTGAAGAGGCTGGGCTCTAAGAATCGTTCCCCTTGGTCAGATAGTTCTATTGGATACTCTACTAAGGATTTCATCACCTTTTTGAATGCCCTGACTTTTGATGTACTTAAAGGGGCATTCACATAACCTATTCCCCTCCCTGTCCTCCCATTGGCTTTTTCTCCTTTTTCTGAACTTTGCCTTTCCTCTTGGGCTCTACTGTTAGCCTCCTCCTCTAGGAGCAGTTGGAGAACTTGGAGTAGACTGAGAATCAAGGGGTGGGGTATGGGGTGGAGGCAATTTTGCCAGAGGATCTCACCTAAGTTTCTTTATCTCTTTCTAACTTCCCCCTTTGTAATGGATTCCCTAAGGGCTCCCCTCCACCCTGTGAAGATCAACACCCTACATTCCTCACATACATTCTTCTACTTTATGTGGATGCAGATAGTATCTTTCTTCCTATGATCTTTTTAGTTAATTTGATTATTTATGATAGTCAAAGTAATTTAGTCTCTCAAGGTCATTCTCATTATTGCTTTTACTGTATATAATGTTCTCTTGGTCCTCATTTTGCTTTTCTTTATTTTGTGCAAGTCTTTTCATGTTTTTCTTTATTATCTATTATAGCACAGTATTATTCCATTACAATCACATAATACACCTTATTAAACTTTCCCAATTAATAGGCATTGCTTCAAATTACAGTTGTTTGTCACCACCAAAAGAGCTAAACAAAGGTTCTTTTCCTTTTTCCCTTAATGATTTTTGGAAATATACTTAACTCTTGGGCCTAATTCCATATTTCTCTCCAATATGAATGTATCAGATCACAATTTACAGGAAGAATCTTAACAGTGCTAATATTATCTTCCTACTGGCCTTCCAAGGTAGTACCAATGATCTAGGAAACCTGTAAATTTCTATGGTAATGATTCTGATCTCCTTTGTTGTCTGAGTATGGTGCTGAATCATTGGTGGAGAGGTCAAAAGAGGCTCAGGATCTACCTGTTATCAGTAATGCAGTGACCATAAAAAGCCAAAGGCAGTGTTTATGTCATTGCTCTAAGGCAGCAAGGAAATGATGGGATATAAGGCGGATGACAGAAGCAATATCTAGGACTAAAAGTTGGGGGTCAGAATGGTTACTCAAAGAGTAGTGCTTTGGCTTTGTTTCAGGGGTATGCTAATAAATGTTTAACAACCACTGCTCTAAAAAAAAATTTTTTTCTGGACACACTTTAAGTTTAATCTGCATTACTAAAATTTTCTCCCTTGCTTTCTTAAGTTCAAGCAATCAGCAACAGTATTAATCAAGCACTGACTTTTACTATTTGCCACTTTCCTGAAAGATGAATTACTCATCCTGAAAATTTAACAGTCATTTCTTATGATCCAGTGCAGCCTGGTTCCAGCACCCTCCTGACTTGTTTATGCCTGGGTATGCCCCCATCCACCTTGTCTCTCTGAAGGGCTTCTGTTTGGGGAAGCATAGAATCCTACAACCAAGTTGATAAAAGTTACCGATTTCACCTTCTCTTAGAGTTTTTCTGAATCGAGGCTTTTTCTCAGACAGTGGACAAACAATCCATTCTTGAGCCTGTTCTCAAATCTTTTTTGATCTGGGTAGGACAACCAAGGCTTATGCTGCATTGGCAGCCTCAGAATCCAGGGTATCTAAGGCATCAGATCAAGTCTTTAGGGGAAACTTCTAAAATCATTTCTAAAAATGTTGCTGATGGTGCTGTGACATGGAGAGAGGCTTCAGTTATAATACTATGGGAAGATGCTTCTAGAAAGAATATGCTTCTGAATTCTGTCAGATGGGTCTTTCCTTGGTTAAAAGGAAAGTAAGACAGCAGACAGGCTGACTTGTTTTTTGCCTAATTTGTCATCCCAAATGTCCCTCTCTCATTTTCTCATCTAAGTAATTTCTTGCCATATCAAGACTGGGAAAAAAATAACTAATCTAAAAATGAAAAGAACAATATGTGGATGCTTCCAATGATGTACATAAAATCTGAATTCTTCTATCTTTGTATGCATCAAAATGTCTTTTATCCATAGATATCTAGACTGTAAAAAGTAGGATTATTATTGAAGAGGGCAGGAAGCAATTTAAGAAGTTTGCTGTCTTTATATGACAGAAGCTTTGCAACTAAGCACAGTAATTTATGTTGATAAATTGCAGCTGTCAGAGTGTCCAGCTCACTTCTTGGGATGTATTTCCAAGTTTGCATTTCTAGCTTCTATATCCCATCATATAAACTTTTTCAGAAAAAAAACAAGGCATTTTTTGAGGGGATGACATTCCTTAAAATGGTACAGTCTCATCTGGGTTAAATTAAAGAAATCAAGTATTGAAAAAAAAGGGGGGGCCATGACCTAGAATAGTTTAGAGTCCTGAGGAAGGAGGAACATTAAATGAAAAAAAATGAAAATGGATTTTTAAAACATTATTTCAGTGGGCTTAAGGAATTGAATCAAAAGGTTTCAGAGGAAGATAAAAGTAGCAGAGAAATTCAAGAGAGCCTAATTTACCTAGGAAAGTTATATTAAGAATGAAAGCAATATCAATTCCAATGAAGATTCAATTCACTCTGATCTTGGCAGAAGATGGGAAAGGTAGGAAACCTAGGTGGTTCAATGAAAACTTCACAGGTTTATTTAGTCAAAAATGATGAAAAATTAATTAACATAAGTCTGCTCAAATTAGATTAGTCTCCAGGCAGGCTTAATCCATCAGAAGGAAGTAAAAGATGTAATCTGCATGGGAACTCAGAAGACCAATTCTAGATCTGTTCTGCTCTTAATTTTGTTGGGATGTTGGAAAAAGTATCTCACTGGCTTAGATCAAGCTAATGCTTTGTTTAAAAAAAAATACTGTCCTACTAAAGAAAAAAGAAATATAACCTTTTTAGCTCTATATAAATATATGTTAATATATCATTATTTTGTTGAGATACTTGAACATTCTGACTCATTTAACTAGTTTAGAAAATGTAAAATGTATTTTACTTTTTTGTTTTTATTTTTCTCAGACAATAGCTTTAAATGATTTGCCCCAGGTCACACAGTATCTAAGGATGAGTTTGAACTCAGGTATTCTGGACTCCAGGGCCTGTGCTGTTTATTCACTGTGCCACCTAACTGTCCCTTATATTTTACTTAAATTGAAAATTTTAGTTTTTTATTGTTTTAGGATATTTCAAAGTCTTTAATAGGCTTAAAACTACTCTATGACTTGTTTACCTTTTATAATTATATTTATAGATTAAATTCCTCTAAGGTCATATTAAAATTTACAAAAATGGCAAAATGACATAGCAAAAATGATGGTAGATCTCTGTGTGAAATTGAAAGTAGCAAAGTAGATAAAAGATTTTGTTCATTGTAATTTACTACTCAAATATGAATGCAAACTTTAAGTCAAAATGTGTAGATTTTCCTACTTATTTGGGCCAACCTCTATCATGCAATTGACATTTTCCCATTTTGGAGATCATGTACAAGGCATATTTTAAAAAAAAAACCTTTAAGACTTTTCCATTATTGACTCAATTTCTTAATGTATGGTGCTAATAATAATATGGCATTATCTTTCATGATTACCTGCCATTTTGCATAGATCTATTTTCCTCACACAGGAGAATTGAGTATGGACAGTTGAAAATAAATTCTTTAGCAGTAAAAGCAATCCAAATCACAGACCCTTATTGACAATGGCTTAGTTTATCAGCATATGAGAAGTATTAGATTATTATAGATTGGAATGTCTCTCTTCTCCCAGGGTTCTCCATTCTCATTAACCTTAATGGAGACTCTGATCACCTACTCCCTGGGATTCTTCCTTAGCCAACTTTATTCTGGTTTCCCCTTCCAAGCTATTCTTTATAACATTATCTGATAACTCATTCATCCTGTCACTCTTCATATAAAAAGTCTCTGAAGTCAGTTTAGTGCCTGTCAGATTAAGTCTAGACTCCTCATCCTAGGTATTTAAGACTTTCTTCATTTGCCTTTTTTTCTAATCCCATCAATCTTATTAGTGCCCAGAGCAGCTTTACCATCTAGTTATCAATAATATTTATTTGAAACTAACAGAACTCTATTGAAATGAAGAGTTGCTTAGTTCTTAAATGAATTTTGTCTTCTTTAAATACAAAATGCTCCGTTTGGCATTTAAAATGCTTCATAATCTAACTGACTTCTACATTACTCATGGCCATGTATTCCCTTAATCCACTGACACTGACTTCCATCTTGCCTCTGGGCTTTTTTTCCCCTAGCTGTTCCCTTTGCCTAGCAAGACTTCCTTTTAAATCTCCACTAAAATCCCACCTTTTCTTCCCCAAATCCACCCAAATCTAGTGCCTTCTCTCTGTTAATTAGTTTCTCATATCCTGTATGTAGCTTGCTATATACATATACATATGTATAGCAAGATACACACACACACACACACACACACACACACACACACACACACACATTTGCTGAATCTTACACCCCACCCCCATTAGATTGTTACTTCCTTGAGAACAGGGGACTGTCTTTTGCCCTTTTTTTTTTGTATGATCAGCAAGGCCTGACAGGTAGTTGGTATTTAATAAATATTTATTGATTAATTGATTCTTGTTTTTTCATATGCTTAAGCAGGCAGGATACAAGCTAACTATGAAAAACAAGATCATACATTTCATCATGAACTTCATAGTTATGGGAAAGTATTTAACTTTTAAAATCTGATTCTCTTTCCCAGTCTTTTGGATGCATAGAATGTCTTCAGATGCTTTTCTTCTGATCCTAGGGAATGTTTTTTTTTTATGATATGCCTGTAGGTCCACCAAATTAGAGTTCTCTCTGCAGATATCCCAAATAAGCTAGAAATGAGGACTTTTCCATTCTCATTAATAACTTAAACTTCTATTAGATAGCAGCACATGATAGAAAGCTTGCTGGCTTTGGAGTCTGAAGACTTAGCTGTTTAACATCATTCAAATCAATTAAGGTCTTCAGGACTCAGTTTCCTCCTGTACAAAAGGAGGGAAATATACTAGAGAATGTGACAGGGTGACTTAAACTTCCTCTTCATCCCTAATGTTGAAAATGGTGATGTGATAAACGGAGACTGCCTTCATATGTCATATGCCACGCCTAGGCAGCTATCCTTGGTTTTATTTCTGTGTTTCTTGCTCTGATGACTGGCCTAATTGGTTGGACAGTGATTAAGTACCTCACTGGAAATAAAATGCACTCTTGGGGGAAGTCAATTCATTCTTTCAGGGTACTGAGATGGCATTAAGTAAATTACCCCTCAAGTGTACTAAATGGCACCCTAGTGCCCTGGAAGAATTTATTCCCCACACCATGGATGAGTGCTTTCCGCCCAGGAATGAGCCCAAGAGCAGAGACCTAGAATGAAACCTGCAGATTACTGTAAGACTCTGGCCTGTGATTAGTGTCAAGTTTATTTCCTGTCAGTTCAGTAGCTTCATGTCTAAAGAGGTCAGGAGGTTCATTTTCATGGTGAATGATATCAAATTAGGATGCTAGTTCTTCAGCAGAAGCCATTAAAGCAGCCACAGAAGTAAAATTTCTGCCTTTTTCCCCCCATTCAAAATTGTTAAGTCATTTTTCAGTTTTGTCCAACTTTTCATGACACCAGTTGGGATTTTCTTGGCAAAGATACTGGTATGGTTCACCATTTTCTTCTCCAGCTCATTTTACACATGAAGAAACTGAGGCAATCTAATAAATGACTTATTCAGGTTCACCTAGGTGTCTGAGGTCACATTTGAACCAGGATTATTTATGAGTCTTCTTGACTCCAGGAGCAACGCGCTATCCACTGCATCACCTAGCCGCTCCAGTCCAAAACTGTGTATTGGCAAAATTTATTGACTTTACACTAGTCCTTTTGTCAGGCTTATGAATGTGAAAGTATTTTGAAAGCTATATTGTGTCATATAAATGTTGACTGCTGTTACTTCTATAACTATTATAATTATGTTACTAATACTATCACTATGTACAAGACACTGAGCTACTCTCACATTAGGCTCTAAAAGGATATATGAACTGCCAAATTGATCATCTGGAGGCAGGTCTCAATATGATGATGTTTTGGGGAGCACAACATGTTGTGAAGAGAATCAGACTATTTCCTAAAGCAGCAAGTGATTTAGATAAGTAAAAGTGAACCGTATGATCCAGATCTTTATAAGTAATAAAACGCGAACTCTACCACTATTATTTTCATAAAATAGAGCTAATTATAATTAGCATAAAATACAAAAAAAAAGCAACTTTTAGATTGACTTTTTAAAATTGAATTGGTGAATGAACAACGAGGACTTTCTCCCTCTATAAACAATATATTCAAGTCACATACATTTTCAGATGTTAGAAAGGCTTCAATATAATATATAAGCAAGCCACTCTTTTGTAACTTGTGGCTCCTTCTTTGTTGACTCACATTAGGAGAATAAATATGTAGGATGTACTGAGCCAACTGTCTGTCTTCTCTACTTAGGAGAATTCTATGGGAACTCCTTTTAAGAGACCTTCTGGACAAAAAGGAGGGGATCACATTTAGGCCAGGCCTCTACTTCTATTCCAGGGTCCTAGCCTGCCTAGAATCCTTACTTCTCCCTTTTATAGAAAGGAAGTAATTAGAACATAGAAAATCCTAAAAGATGAAAATAATTAAAACAATTTTACTCAAGGCATGTCTGTAGTAATGTCATAGTCTACTAACTAGTCCCCGTCCTGAGGCATTTGTTTGTTTTTAAAAGCTTCCTAACCTTTTCTTAAGTACCCAGTATTTTATTCTTAGTTACTATTATGCAATGAGGGAAGTAAGTTGAAGGTGAGGTAAATTGTGATTATCTTTGAGGTAGGTTGATTTACCTAAGTGATATTTTTTAAGTGCCTAAGTACAAAATACTTTATACATTGTAAAGTGCTAAATATAAATTAAGATTATAATTATTATTTTTATCTTATTATTAAAGCCTTGAAACCAGGACTTCTGGCTTGATTTCTCAGATCTAAAAAGGCAAGTTACTTAAATTCTCCTTGTATTCACATTTTTAAATCTTCTAAATAGGAGTAAAAATCAAGACTGAAGACAAAAGATTTGAGTTCTATTAATGGCAGTAACACAATTAACAGCCCAAAATATATGATCCTGAGCAGGGGGCTTGACTTCAATCTGCTTCATTCAGTTTCCTCATCCATAAAATAATACCTTACCTAATTCATAGGATTCCTATGAGGAAAGTTTCAGTGTTATCATTATTATGATATTTTTCATATCCTCCTCACATGGAGTAAGGGCTTTATTTAAATTCTGGGGGGGTCATATTATTATTATTTCTGTTGTTATTGTTGTTACAAAAGGAAAGATTTAGTGGAGCCATAGGGAATTGTATAGTAGATCTCTTACCTTATCATCAACCACTGACTAAATACAGAATGACTATTTGTTTAAACTGAATCATCTCTCTTTATATACCAGTTTTGTTGGCCTTGTAGCCCACGTAAAATATATGGAGGAGACAAAATTATTTAAATGATTAATTATAGCCATTACCTCACTATTTAGTTGCTTCTCTTCTTGTTCCAAAAAATCAAAATATTTCACACTAAGCATTTCTCCATAGGAATAGTATTGGTACTGAGGCTGGCAGAAAAATTTACTGAAATACAGTAGAATTGTGATAGTTCTATGTATGTGATTTTAATCAAGTCATAACCTCCTGGTTCTCATTTTCCTCAGCTACAAAATAAGGAAGTTGGCCTATTCAACTTCTGGAGTCCATTCCAACTCCAAATGTATTTGTAATTCTTCCAGTTCTTAATAGATAATTAGAAAAAAAAGAAAGTAATTCTTTCAACTCTGTAATTCTTTCAGTTTTACTTATCATAGCAAAGATTTTTGATTTGGGGTTGGGAGCTAATGATGAAGCAAACTGCTGAACTATTGTTAAGAGTTCCTTTTAGGGTAGCTAAGTGGCACAGTAGATGGAGCACGGCAGCACCAGCCCTGGAGTCAGGAGTACCTGAGTTCAAATTCGACCTCAGACTCTTAATAATTACCCAGCTGTGTGGCCTTGGGCAAGCCACTTAACCCCATTTGCGTTGCAAAAAAAAAAAAACCTAAAAAAAAGGAGTTCCTTTTAATAATAACAGCCTTATAATGGGTTTTACATGTGCCAGAGTAGTATTCTGTGCCCCTTCCTAAGTAATTACAACTTCTTAATTGAATTAATTACTCACCTCCATTTTAAGTAACTAACAAGATGATACTTCTTGATACCTTATCAGGTGAGTACAGCTTTATTGAATCAATTAATCTATCAAGGGCATTATTAGATTGAGTACAGGAAATTCTTGACCAATTTAGAAGTGAAAACCATTAAATAAAATGGAGTATTTCTGTATAGAAGGAGCATTAGGATTAGTTGGAGATTCATTTGCCTCTTCCTCTTCCATTTACCTTATCTCTATTAATGTTTCTTTTCTACTACCTCCATTCTCTCTAGACTTACACTCATTCCCTTGATCTTATAATCAGTGTCTTTAGTTAATAATATCTGAAATTGCTATTTCTTTATTTTTTTCCCCTTTTAAAAATTTGCCTGAGGAGACAGAAAGGAGTTGGGTGTATGGAGAGTGGGAGTCAGGAGAATTTAGAGTTTTTCTTATTCATGAGCACCCTCTCTCTTATTGCTGCTGTAGTTCCCCTGTGTAATTTATTAAGAAGTTGAATAATTTATAACTCCTTTCTTCCCTTCACCCTATAAAATCACTAGACAACAACAACAACAAAATCCTAATGCCCTTCTGCTCATTGTATTTATAATTTACTCCAGAGCATTGTGATGCTTTCCCTAAATGGAAAAAAAAAAATGAAAAAGGAAGGAAAGGAAGAAAGGCAATGTGGCTTCCCTAGCTAAGTGAAAGTAAGATCTGGTTTCTCTTAACTAGTTGGGACTGTGCTGGTTGAGAAATGTTTTTTGAGATCTCCCCCTTAGAATGACACATGTGAAAGAACATCAATAATAAAATTAAGTCTGTGACATCCTCAGTCATACCCCCCCACTTCTCCACTTCTATTTGTAAGTTAGCCAATTGAAATATCTGTTTTTATGAGAAAATTGTGTACAGATCAGTAGGTTTCTCTTATTTCTCTAAAGTGCCAATTCCCATTTCTGGATTTAAAGGATTTCAGGGTCTTTGGCATAACAGTTGTAAGAAAAAGATAAAACTCATCATGGCATGTAGGGTGTGATGTGAGATGAGTAATGTATTTGCAAATTGAAAACCTGAGCTGGGGTCATGTTCTTGCTAACTCCTTCTCTTGAGCAAACACTTAAGGTCACCAGACTTGTGACTACAGCTATAAACTAGGGACAGAACCATAAATTTAAATTCTAGAAAGTACCTTGAAGACAATTGAGTTCAACACTTCATTTTATATTTGAAGAAACAGACCTAGAGAGGTTAAGTTGAGCTGCCAGAAGTCACAAAGGTAAAGAGGCAAGATTTGAATTCAGATCTTCTGCCTACCAATCTCTTCCTTCTACCACATTTGTTGTTCAGTTGTTTTTCAGTCATGTTGTACTTTCTGTGATCCTGTTTGGCATTTTCTTGGCAAAGTTACTGAAGTTGTTTGCCATTTCCTTCTCTGGTTCATTTTACAACCCTGAAGCAACAGGGTTGACTAATTAGCCACAGTCAAATAGAAACCAGATTTGAACTCAGGGAGATGAGTCTTCCTGACATGATACCTGGCCCTCTATTTAGCCATTTCACTGCTTTTCTTATCTCACAGGACTGTTTAAGAGGACAGAATGAGATTAAATATCTGAAAGCAGGATAATTTGTAACCAAGAAGAATTATTTGAATATAAAATAATTCTCTGAACACAGACTGAAGTATATTTTTTTTTCTCTCTATTCTTGAGGTTTCTCATCTTCTTGGGGGGGGTTATGTTTACTCTTATAACACATTCAATTTACATCAATGTATAGCATGGAAACAATGTAAAGACTATCAGATAGCCTTCTGTGGGGGAGGGGGATTGAAAATTCAAAACCTTATAAAAATGATATGTAGATACTACTATTGTATATAATTGGAAAACAAATGAAATGTTAAAAAAAATAAAATAAAATAAATAACTTACCCTCCAAAATAAAATAATTCATAATCATTATAGCTGGGGATTGGGCTTGGAGAGGCTGGGAGATAGGGAAGGGAATCCTGAAAAATGGCTTGAAGGTGGCTTTGCCCTAATCTCTCCTTTATAAACTTATAAAATGCTGCATCCAGTCTTGCCAATAGGAGCCCTTCCTAATACTGAGTGGTCTGACAACTTTTCTAACCTCTGAAGTCAAAAAGTGCAACTTTAGTAAAGAAAATATTAGATGAGGGGTTTTCTGTGCACTTACATCAGATGGGCTCCTGCTGTGTCCCCAGAAAGGTACAGCTGGCCCTCCTCTGGTCTTCTTGTCAGGAAAAGGAGAAAGTTTCCATTGCTGGCAAGTCGATATTTGATGTAGTGCTCCATTTGACCCCAGGAGGACAGGTCTCTCGTCATAGCTCTTGTCATTCTAAAAGAGATGCCATGGCCCTCAGGGTCCAGCACCTGGTCCTTGCCACAAAGAGAGTGGCACAGTATTTCCTTTAGGTTGAGGTCTTGAGTCACTTTCCCCAGACGTTGTTGGTATACCTTTCACAGTATATTAACAGTTCAAATATTTACAATTGAGTGTGAGCATCTCTGTTGGATATGCAGAGATGGTTCACCATTTCTTGGCCCTTTGCCAAAGTCATCCCTTCTCTCTTCTTTCCCCTCTTCTTTGTCTACAATGTCAGACTTTTAGAGAGAAAGATGGGGCAATTACAGTAAAGCTTTCCTCCATTTAAATAGTGAAACTTGTCTCCTGTAAAATAGATAGATAGATAGATAGATAGATAGATAGATAGATAGATAGATAGATATAGATAGATATATATCTTAAACATGTGGGTTAATATGACTTTATTAGGGGAGAAAAAGTGTCTTAGTTTTCTTAGTTTCTTTTCTTATTTTATTTGGATTTGAGAATACAACTATTTTTTCACCCATACTAATTACTCTTTTAGAAACTAGGCACAAACTGGTACGGGAAGTTAAGCTGAGCCTCTCTGTAGAGGTGACGAAATCCATGTTATGTTGTTCCTGTTAGACTAGCTGCTCAGGAAGTATTAGGTTCCTGCCGGCTAGCTTATCCTTACCAGGCAAACATTTAAGGGGTAGGAGACAAGGGAGAAAGGATGACAAGTTCTCCTAGTTCTCAATTTATTAAACCAAATACAAGTGCTTAAATATCCTCCCCAGTCCCTGGTCCACTCCCACTCTCACTTCTACTCCCACTCCCATGACACTTAGTAAAACAATGCTCTGGTGTTAGAGGATACCAGGTGATAAAAGTACTCCCACACACAACAGTCCAGTACACTGTTAATTTTAATAATCACCTCAATAACTAGGGCTATTTTGCCTTACAAGCAGATGAAAGAAGAAAAAAGCATTTATTAAGGACTTAGTGTATGCAGAACCATGTGCTTTTCAGTGAGCTGTCTATCATTCTCAACGTAGATGGTGATATCAGGGAGATGATACCGTGATTTGCAGGAAAACTGGATTTAAATGATGGACGAGGACTGTGCAAAATCCTCTGGAGACACCTGGGTCCAGTGGCAAAATAAAGATTAGGATGATTGGAGATGTTGTAGGATACCTTAGCCTTTTCAAAAGCTATGGATTTTTAACAGGTCTCAGTTTGACTGAGAACATCCACATGCACTGAAAACACAAATGGAAAAGCGAGACTGTCTCAACTCTAAAAGAAATAGTATTCAAATGGGAGAGATGACACCTATACAATATTTCATCCACAAGTCAGATGGATAAGCCCAGGGGTGCAAGAAACTCAGGTAGTAAGTAACAAATGCCTGTGTATTGTTTAGTTTTGTTTAGTATTGTTAGTATTGTTTCCTCTACTAAAAACTAGATCTATTCTTGAACTATTTGCTAAGGGTTTTCAGGTCAAGAACATTCTTTTTTGGGTCTTCAATAACTGCACTTACTAAGAAGTCAGAGGTTGTAGCATCTCTAGAGGTAGGTACTAGGCTTAATCTCTACAATGGTTGTTTTCCTGAATGGCCAGTCAGTCAGTCTACTATCATTTAATAAATATCTATTCTCAGAGAGTCTACAGAGGGATTAATGGGTACTTGGCTCCTTTAGGCTTTTGGAGGAAGGGGTCTTGATTCTCCTGGCAGATGTGACTTCTTGATCCTTTTAGTATTTTTTTTAGTGCTTATTATGTATCAGGAACTGAGAAGATATGTACAAAGAACAAAATAATTTTTCCCCCAATTGATATTTTATTTTATCCAAAATATTCTTACTTACAAGGACTGTGCATTTTGATGGGGACATATACAGTATCATTTAAATTTAATAAATACAAATACTTACAAATATTAAATATAACATAGTTTGAGAAAAAAACATATACAAAGCAGTTAAATACAATGTAATTTTGGAAATTCATTTGTGGATATCAGGAAGGACTTAATTCAGAAGATGGTCCTTGAGCTGTGCCTTGAAAGAAGCAAGTACATTTCAGACACAGTTAACTGCCAGTGTAAGGGACTGAGCTGGATTGGACTGCTGCATGTAAGAAGAGAGAGAAGGTCCATTTGGTTGGATCTGTGAGTGCAGGGGGGTTATTGCTGTCCATTGAGTTTGGAAAGTTTGGGTGGAGCCATATTGGATAGAGCTTTTAAAACTACAAACAAGAATTTATAGATTCTCATAAGAATAATAGAAAGGTCCTGAAATTGGCTGAGTAGGAGACTTACATGACCACTCTGCTAGCAGTATGATGGGCTGCAATTACTAGAGACTCAATAGGAGATTTTTGTAATAATCTAAGTGAGAAAATAATGAGGATCTGAAGCTGGTGTTAGCTCTGTGAGTAGACAGAAGTGACATCCTAGAAATGTTGTAAAGGTAGAAATTTTAAGATTGGGAAACTACTTCTGTAGACAGACTTCAGAAGTGAGCAGTTCACAATCTTGATTGTGACCCTGGAATCCTGAACAAAATAGGGTTTTCAACACCTTATTTGGTAAATGGTCTATAACTGTTGCCAAAATATATTTGATCTTTGATCTAAGGAGTTTGGGCCCATGGGCTATTTTTTCAGGGTGTTCCTCCACAAGGACTTTAGGACAGTAGAGACAGTTGCTTATGCTTACTCCATTAAAAACCTTAGAATTAAATAACTATTGAGAGTTAGAAGCCTTACAATTTCATTGAAAAAAAAAATCACTTGATTTCTATCCTTGCCCCCTTTGGAGTTGATAATTCAAAGGAAAATTCCCGTTTGGGCCTTAGTTTCTCTAAGTAAATGTTGAAATCAATTTATACCCCTTTGATATGTTAAAATTCTTAAAATCTTTGGGGCAGCATTTGTGATATATATGTGCTACAAACTTGAAGAGGTAGAAAGGAACAGTACAGTGTATTTGAACTGACATATAGGATAATGATGTATGTCTATTGTTCTAACAATAAATAAATGACCTTAATCCTTCCCTGTGGCAAAAAGAATTTCTCTCACTTTTTTGTTTTAGAAAGAATCTTTGCTTTTGTCCCAATCCCATAGAAACATAACTCATTCTTTTTTATTTTATTCTTACTTTATTTTTCTGTGTTATATTTATACACTTATAGTTCTAGAGTTACAAGAAACCTCAGAAACTATTTAATTCAACCTTTCATTTTACAGATAGAAAAACTGAGGCACAAGATTTCACATGACTTTTCCAAGGTTACATAGTAAGGGTCAGAAGCAGAATTTGAACCCAAATCTTATTATTTTGTAGGTACCACCCTGTAGCATTCTGAAATGTTTTCACAGACAGATTGACTTCAGTGGATTGTCTATTGCAGTGTCTTAACATATAACACATATACACATGCAAATTTCATATTTTTTGAAATATGCTATATTATTTAGTCAGCAAGCATTTATTACCTACTATGTGCTGGTCACTATTCATATACTTAATTCCCAAAAACATAGACATTTTTTATAAAATGTTATATCTGCCATTGTGCTTAATTATGTTTATATGCCACTTTCATTCTACCACTTCTCTTCCCTCTGAAGGTCAAAGTCCCAGATTATCTTTCCTTTATTTATGACAATTATTTGAGTAATCTATAAAAAGTAGAAAAGCATCCTTTGTCTTTGGACTAAGTCATTTGTGTTCCATGTCCCTTACAACACTGCTTGTGTGATAAGAAGAAAAGTATAAAAATTTAAAAACTGAGATTTTGAAGGCCCTTTTCTTTTACTATTTCTCCACCAACTCTTTTCCTTCCCAATGCCTACCTCTTTGTAATACATCACAGTTCCTCTGCCATAGGCCATAAAGTCAGCAGGTTCAATAGCAGGGAATGAAGAGAAGAAATGAAATTTCTTGGGAAAAGGGGGAAACAGATTGTTATAGTGGAAATAATACTGAACTGAGAGGGGTATTTCCTCCCCTTCAAAATGAGGGTATTAGATTAGATAGGGTCCTTTTCATCTCAATAATTCAATGTTGATTAAAATTCAGTATTAACTTTGACTTGCCTAAGGGAACCAGGTTCAAAATTTGAATGTGGAATAAAATTCAATGCCATAGTCATGGGCTCAGATCATTTCAGCCAACTATTCTGTGGAATTATTTTCTGGTCTGAACAAAATAGTTTTATTACAAGTCTGGGATTAAAATAAAGTTATCACCTAAGATTAAAAATTTAAAAGACTACTTAAGTCCCCTCATTTTACAAATAAGGCTGTGACTCAAAAAGGATACCTTGCCCAATTTTACTTAATTGACAAGAGACAGTATCACTTGACAACACCAAGGTACCAGACTTCATTGTTTCAGGTCTGGTCCCATGGTCTTTACAAGTTCAGAAATTTGAATGACTGCTGAACCTTTGGATTTAAGTTTAGGCTTAAAAGGAACTGACTTGTAAATATGAATGCTAGTAAATTGATTTAAAATTGAAGCCAAAATGACCCTCCAGAACTTGGACTATTTTTCTTTGGGACACTCCTTCCTAGGTATTTTTTCCACTGAGGGACCAAACTATTTATCAGAAGTTTGTTTTGATGGGCATGGAATTAAAAAAATAATGGGAAAAAAGATGGTTTTAAGGGACATTTCTTTCAGATTATATTGAGCCCTGAATGAATTACCTTTTTTCTCCTCTAAGGAAGCAATCTATCTAAAGACCTAGACTTATCATCTGGATTACTATCCATCTCTCCTTAGTTTGAAACTGATAGATTTCTTTCTGTCAAATACTCCCTTTTCTATCTTTTAGTTTGACTGAAACCTCCTGCTTCCCTTCCTTTGTCATTATAACATACCTTGTCATATTGTAACACATGTTTCTATTATTGCCATTGCAATTTCCAAATCCCACACTGATTAAATCTTTTTATTTTGACATTTTATTTGTTTTCCAATTATATACAACAGTAATATGCACCTATCATTTTTTGTAAGGTTTTGAATTTTACATTCTCCCCCCCACAGAAGGCTGTCTGATAGTCTCTACATTGTTTCCATGCTGTACATTGATGTGAACTGAATGTGTTATAAGAGAAAACATAAACTCCCTCCTCCACCCCAAGCAGATGAGAAACCTCAAGAATAATACAGAGAGAGAGAGAAAAAAAATTGTACTTCAGTCTGTCACACTGATTAAATCTTAAGTGGTCTTTGTCCTATTAACCTCATGTAACTATAAAATAGTGCATTATAATTTTAAAAGGACTTTTATATTTATACACCAGAATTTACCCTGTTCAATGACCCTCTTACAATAAGTATCCAGTGAGGCATAAAGTAGGAAGACATGCTCTCCAAAGGTATTTGCTATAGCATTGTTATAGTTAAAGTAGAATCTTGCTCTGGAAGGATTTGGGAATGTTTGATAAGGCCTTTCCCATGCTCCTGTTTGTGGATGGCATTATGTTGTTTGCATTAAGCCCCAAGACATTGCAAAACCCCCTGGAAGGAAACGTAATCACTCAAAGAAGTTTCCAGTACTTCTACCAGTACTGCCATGGGAAAGTGAGATCTTGAGCACTTCCTCCAAAGAACTGAAGATGAGCATCACACAGAGAAAATAAGAAGCACCCACTGAGAGGGGGTTTAAACAGTCTGCATTTCTGTACCCAAATAGAAACTCACAAGAAGAACAGAAGTCAAGGATACCATCAAGAATCAGTGTGAAGATCATTTACATAGTGCTTACTATATCCCTGGCATCATGATAAGAGCTTTATAAATCTCTCATTTGATGTTGTATCAGATGGGTTGACAAGATAGATAGCCAGAATGGACAATTGGTCTGCTCAAGGTACCAAAAAACAAAAGTAAGTACAAGAACACATAGTTGCACAGGAGGGATAGAAATGAATAGATTTTGATCTTTACTCATAAAAAGAGACAAAGGACCTATTTTGATATTTTAATCTTAGGCAGACTTGGTCCTGGGTCCTCAATATTCATCAAATGAACAAATAAATAAACAAAAGGTTTCTACTATAGCCCTAAGAATTAGGCAGGCCTAATATTGCTGTTTCCTCATTTTATTGATGAAGAAAATGAGGCTTAGTTTCAATGACTTGATTAAAATGCACGGGTAATTCTGACTTAAGTTCAATACAACTTCTTCCATGAAGCATTTCTTCTCTACTGTGTCTAAGGTTATCCAGGATACCAAAACCACAGAGGATATCTTTTATCAGGTTTTTGCTCCCTTCCTTTTTCTTTTGTTTTTCTTTTTGTTTAAGTTTTTACAAGGCAATGGGGTTAAGTGGCTTGCCCAAGGCCACACAGCTAGGTAATTATTGTCTCAGGTCAGATTTGAACTCAGGTTCTCCTGATTCTAGGGCCAGTGCTCTATCTACTGTGCCACCTAGCCACCCCTCTTCCTTCATTTTTTAAGAAGTTCCTTTGCCTATTAAGTGGTCCAGTAGAGTTTTTTCTATACATAATAATGGAAAAACTAAAAGAAATGGTTCAGTTTTTACCTCCATTATACAGATGAGAAAATTCAGGTAACATGGCTCATCCATAATCAGAGTGGGTCTGTAGTGGGATTTTACACTAGGTTTCCTTCAGGCCCACCATTTTCCCCAATATCCTTGTGTTCCTATCCCATCTGATGCCCTCCTCATTGTCCTTTGTTTTATTCTTAACTAGCTCATGTCATTTAACAGCAGATTTTCTAGAGGGATCTATCTGGGGGTCCTATTCTCATCTTTCCCTTCACTTGGTAATTTCATCAGCTGTAGTGAATACCCTCTCTGATGAGTCTCAAATATATCTGTCCAGTTCTAACTTTACTGCTGACCCCCATTCTCACAGCTCAACTGTCTTTCTGTAATTTTGGTATCCAGTAGACATGTTAAACTAAGCATGTTCAGAAGCAAATTCATCATCTTACTATTCTCTACCTCCTACCTTGCCTATTCAAAAGAAAATATCACTATCCTCCCAGTCACAGCCTAGTTTATCATCCTCAACTTTTCACTATCTCTGCTCCCTACATCTAGTCTATCCTTCGGCCAAAACCTGCTCATTTCATCATTGCAGCATCTTCCCAAGGTGACCTCTTCTCTCTTCTGTCTGCCACTGCTCTGGTAAAGGCATGTCGTGATTCAGTGCTTGTGAGTGTGCCCACCTCAAGTCTCTCCCCATTCCCATCCATCCCTCTTCAGCTGCCAGTGTGATTTAACATGCAGGTCCCAACATGTAACCCTCCCCACTCATTAAACAAACTCCAAAGCTCCCTATTGCCTCCAGTTTTATTATACCTTGTTTTCTGTCACATATTCTTCAGTTTTGTGACATTGGACAGTTGTGCCTTGTCCCCCACTCCTGGAATGTTCTCTCTCATTAAGTTCCAATTAAAATCCAGCTTCTTTTTTTTTTAAATCCATCTTCTAAGAAGCTCTTCTCAACCTCTCTAATTCTAGTTTTTCACTATTTATCCTGTTTTATTTGTGGATATTTGTTTCCTTGTTCTAAGCTTCCTGACTATATTGACCTCATTGACTTCATTCTGTATCCTCAGAACTTGACACTTAAACTGAATAAGTGCTTAATAAATCTATATTGACTGACTGTCACTATAGTATATGTTTACAAACTATACTACCAAGTTTGTGACCAATCATCTTTTTAAGTAGAGGAAAGTGACCATTGCATATATTCATCTCCATATGGGATATGAAGACTTGAATTATCATATTTAAGGTTGGAGACTTCCAAAAGAATTGAAAGTAGGAAATCTGTACAATAAAAGTATGTGAGAATAGCACAGAGCATTAGCACTGAAAATACATTACTTCTATAATGTTCTGTAAGAGGGAAGGAAACCTATCTGATTAATATGTAAAGAAACATGGCAAGAACTTGAAGGAATTAGGAATGTTTATCTGAGGAAAAGATGACCATGGAAAAGGGGGTCCATGTTGAATATCTTCAAATATTTGAAAGGCTGAAATACAAAATGCGGAATTGTTCTACTTTGTCCAAGAGGGCTGAACTAGGGCCACTGAATGAAAGTTATAAGGAGTTATATAGAGAGATAGAATATTCTTCCTTATGGCATCAAAAATGAAAATGTACTACCTTAGTATATTATGAGTTCACATCTCTGGAGTTCATTGGTGATTTTAGGGAAGGGATTCTTGCATCAGGGAGGAGTTTGATTATATAATAATCTAAATTTGTTTCCAGTTCTTATTTTCTGATACTGTCAATCTATGATCTCCATTAAGCAATGATATAACAAAACATATGGCAAGTTTAATGAAATTTCTGGTCCACAAAATGCCCTCCTTCTCTCCTTATATGCTGGCTTGTGTACCTTCTCCAAAAGAACCAATAACATATATTTATCAATAGTAAAACCACTGAGTGTAGACAGATTTTTACACATCAAGGAAAAATTTAATAAGATCCTTGCTCCCATTTATATTGCATACTATTACAGAAAAACATCTAAAAACATAAAATTCAAAAATTTTATTTAGTTTTTCAATTACATGCAAAGATAGTTTTTAGTAATCACATTTTGGTACAGTTTTGAGTTTCACATTTGTCTCCCTCCCCCTCTTGACAGAAAACAATATACTATAGTTTATACATGTATTACCATGTTAAACATATATCCATTTTAATCATGTTGTGAAAGAAAAAAGGGGAAAACATGATACAAATTTTAAAAATTGAAAATAGTAAGCTTTGGTCTAAATACAAACTCTGTGGTTCCCTCTCTGAATGTGGATGGTATTTTGCATCATAAGTCCTATAGAATTGACTTTGATTATTGTACTACTGAGATGAGCAAGTTAATCATAGTTGATCATCACTCAGATATCAATTCTTATTAGAATTCTTAAAACTGCTTGACTCAGGGATTCTTGAAGTGGATCTTAGTCATCTTTGATTTTAAAAGAAGAGAAAAGTTCTAGAGTGTTTGATGACTTCTATAAAGAGAAGTGATAGAAACATGGATAAGAATTGATCATGAGAGTTATAAAAATTTTTTTGGTATTGGTTAAGAAATAAAGTGGTAGATCAGTAGAAAAGTTAGGTACACAAGACACAGTAATAAATTTACTATGGTAATCTATATTGTTTACAGTTTCTGGAAAAAAGAACTCACTATTTTAATGAAAACTGGAAAATAGTCCGGCACAAAGTAGAAAGCTGAAAAACAGTTTTTATAGGCAGTCTTTCTGGTACAGGACTCATTTCTAAAATATTTAGAAAACTAAGTCAAATTTATAAGAATATAAGCCATTCCTCAATTGATAAAAATAGTCAAAGAATATGAACAGGCAGTTTTCAGATGAGAAAATTAAAGCTATCTGTAGTTAGTTATGAAAGAATGCTCTAAATCACTTTTGAGTACAGAAATGCAAATTAACTCAACTCTGAAGAACCATATCACATCTGTCATATTGACCAATATGACAGAAAATGAGAGTATACTGAAAAACTGGGAATACTGTTGCTGGAGTTGTGAACTTGTCCAACCATTCTAGAGAGCAATTTGGAACTATGCCCAAAGGGCTACAATACTGCATGCCCCTGATCCAGCAATGCCACTACTAGGTATGTATCTCAAAGAGGTCATAAAAAAAAGAAAAAGACTCATATGTACAAAAAGATTTCTAGCTGCTCTTTTTTGTAGTGCTCTTTTTCCAGAGAACTGGAAATTGAGGGGATGACTATCAATTGGGTAATGACTGAACAAGCTGTGGTATATGAATGTAGTATATGATGACCAGGTGGATATTAGAAAAACCTTTAAAGGCTAACCTGAACTGATGCTGAGTAAAGTGAGCTGAACCAGAATGTTGTACACAGGAGCAGCAACTTGATCTTTTCAACAACACAGCAATCAAAGACAATTCTAAAAGACCTGTGAAGAAAAATGCAATCCACCCCAGAGAAAGAGCTATGTAGTCTGAATGCAAGTCAAAGCAGACTCTTTTCACTTTTTAAACTTTTTTCTTTCTTATGCTTTTTTCACTTTTGTTCTGATTCTTTTTTCACAGCACTACTTATATGGAGATATGCTTAACGTGATCCTGCACTTATAATCTGATAAAGGTTGTTTGCTTTCTTGGGGAGGGGAAACAGAATGGAAGGGAAAGATGGAGAAATTTTTACAAATGTGAATGTAGGGGGCAGAGCCAAGATGGCGACAGGAGAAGATCCTCTCCTAGGTGTTCTCTCCATAATATTTAAAAAATCTTAAAATTAAGACTAATTAAATTTGTGAGACACAGAACCCACAGAAAGATCCAATGAGGCAATTCTTCAGACCAAGGTAACCTGGAAAATAGTGGAAAGGCTCCACTCTTCGGGGTTAGAGGGGCGGGCCCACCAGAGTGAAGAAACTTCAGCCTCTCAGAAGCAGCCCCAGGGCACTTGGGAGACAAGGCTCATGACAGCGGGGTCAGTTTCCTCACCTACACCCTGGGAAGCACCAGGCACAAATTGGAGGATGGAATCTCTGCCAGAGTGAGCACAGGAAGCCCAGGCCCTCAGGGCAATATCAGGAGTCAGCGTGGTCACCTCAGGGTGGGGGGGGGGGGCCCACAGCAGCCCAGGTCCAAGAAACAGAAGCAGGCCTGGAACCAGTAAGCAGGAGGCCCCAGGCAACTGAGCCTTGAGTTCTCAGCCCACCAAAGGTAGAGGAGTGGAGAGAGGCTTCAGAGGTCTGCCCTCTGTACCTGGGACAGGACTCTGGGGCTCTGACCACATTCAGATCCTGATTGCAGTCTAGGCCCCCCCATAGAACAGCAGGCCCCCCCAAAAGACTTTGAAAATCAAGTGAGGGAGATAAAAGGAAAAATTGGGAAAAGAAATGAGAGAGATGCAGGAAAAAACATGAAAATGAAGTCAGCAGCTTAGTCAAGGAGATCCAGAATAATACTGAAGAAAATCACATGCTAAAAACCAGCATAGGTGAAATGGATAAAACAGTTCAAAAAGTTATTGAGGAGAAAAATGCTTTAAAAAGCAGAATTGGCCAGATGGAAAGAGATAAGAAAGCTCTCTGAGGAAAATAAATCCTTCAGATGGAGCTAAAGGAAGCTGATGACTTTACAAGAAGTCAAGACACAATACTTCAACACCAAAAGAATGAAAAATTAGAAGAAAATGTGAAATCTCATTAAAAAAAACCAACTGATCTGGAAAACAAATTCAGAAAAGATAATTTAAAAATTATTGGGATACCTGAAAGTCATGATCAGGAAAAGAGCCTTGACCTCATTTTTAAAGAACTCCTACAGGACAATTGCCCAGATATCCTAACCAGAGGGCAAAAACAGAAATTGAGAGAATCTACCAATCTCCCCCGGAAAGAGATTAAAAAAAAAAACAACTCAGGAATATTATAGCCAAGTTCCAGAACTCTCAAGTCAAAGAGAAAATATTACAAGCAGCCAAAAGGACACAATCCAAATATCATGGAGCTGCAGTCAGGATCACATTGGAATATAACATTCTGGAAGGCAAAAGAGCTTGGAATGCAACGGAGAACCCAGCAAAACTGAATGTCCTCTTCCAGGGAAAAAGATGGGACTTTCAATGAAACAGGGGAATTTCGATTGTTCCTGTTGAAACAACCAGAGCTGAACAGAAAGTTTGAGCTTCAAATACAAGACTCAGGTGAAGCATAGAGAGCAAAGGAGAAGGATAAAATATGAGGGACTTGATGATGAACTGCATGTATTCCTGCATAGAAAAATGATACTGATAATACTCATAAGAAACTTCTCATTTAATAGAGCAGGTAAAAGGAGCTTTTATAGATGAAGCACAGGAGAGAGCTGAATTTGAAGATATAATATATTGTAAAAATGGAGTCAATGGCTAAAAGGGAAATGTAATGGAAATAAGAAAAAGGAGAGTTGAAATAGGCTAAGATATTTAAGATTTCATACAATAAGATTTTTTTATTGCAATGAGCTATTGCAATGATATGAAAGGTGGGGAAGATGAGGGGGAATGAGGGAAACTTCACTCTCATCAGAGGTGGCTTGGAGAGGAAATAGAATATACACTCAATGGGGTATAGACATCTAGAGTAAAAAGGAGAGAAGGGGGAAGGGTGGGGATGTGAGTGATGGAGGGAGAGGGTGGATCATGGGAGAGAGGTCAGATATAACACATTTTCTTTTTTACTTACTGCAAGGGGCTGGAATTGGGTGGCCTGTCCAGGACCATGGGGCCAGGGGCTGGGCCTTAGGGGTGGTATGTGAGTTTGGGGCCTTTTGGCCCCAGGCCGGTGATCAGTCAGCTGCGCCACTCAACTACCCTACAGCACATTTTAGAAGAGGGACAGAGTGAAAGGAGAGAGAAAACATAGTATACAGTAGTGGAGAGGTATGAATGGAGGGAGTTATGATCAGCAATGGCAATGGTGGAAAAATATGGAAGTAGCTTTTGTGATGGACTTATCATAAGAATGTGATTCACCTGAGACAGAGCTGGTGGTGTTGGAACACAGACTGAAGCACATTTTTTTCTTTCTTTTATTTCTCATGAGGGTCTTTATTCTTTGGGGGGAAGGGGATATTATGTTTACTCTTAAACAAGAATATTTTAGTAATTATAAAAAAATGTGAATGTAGAGAATTCTCTATATGTAATTGGAAAGAAATACCAATGGCTTAAAAAATATTTGGACATGAAGAGGTTACTGTTTGTTTAAGTGGACCAAGTGAAGTCACAGGTTCATCAAAGTATTTTCTTTCTTTGTCATTATAATCTTTGAATATTCAACTTCCATGACTGCTTTCTTCATTATCATATTTTACATCATTTCATATTTCTTTATATACCTAATATTTAACATTCTTAATTGCATCATCCTAAACCACAGTTTGTTTACCTTTTCCCAGTCATTGGGCAGTTAGGTTACTTTGTCTTACTTTTAAATGGGAACTTCTGTTATTTCTTTAACCCTAACTTCCATAAGCTAGTTGGTACAGGCAGGAATTTCAAAAAGCTGAAACATTCTCGATGTAATCCTTTTTTTTTTTTACACTTCCTTATTGTCCATTGTGGTCTCTTCACTGTTTTTGAAGTTGAGTAAAGGTGGATCCCATTTTATGCGGGGAAATGTGGTTGGTCAAATAAAAACCAGATCTTTTTATCTTAAAACTTTAGAGACCACTGACATATGTCATGGCGCCTATTACAATTTTTCTTAAGCAATGTGTTTGAAGGTTGAACTACAGACAATCAATTGCCCTGTTAAAAATTTAATGTCTTTTCCTGCACAGTATAGCATTATAGTAATTTAGTGGTGCATTAAGCCTCTCTACATTTGAGGGTCATGAGTTTATATCATCTGGTCTGGTTGGTATCTAATAGGTTACAATCATGATGAATATGTGGATTTTTCATTTCAGCCGGCATAGGTAGAGAATGGTTTTTTTTTTGTTTCTGTTGAGCATGTTTTAGTAAATATGTAGAAATAATGGGTAATGGAACCAAGTTCCTAGGTTCCTATCAAGATGAGACTTAGGCTGTTTTTGTATGACTAAATCAAAAGACTTGAAAGTGTGTTTGTTTGCTTACGTCTTTTTAAAAGAAGTTAAAGTCATTAACCAAGTAAGATTTTACCTATGTACTCCAAAATAAAATTAAAAAGTTCAAAGGAATTCTTCCATTGATGCAAGTTTACATCCCTTCCTCACTTTATTTCCTAGAGTTGAGTTCCTTGGATCTCCCTGCTCTCTCAATTATGTGGTGGCCATTTGCTGGTGATAATCTCCTCTGAACTTGGTTGTACCAAATTTTAGGAAACACTTGCTCCTGTTATTGCTCCTTATGCTTTAAGTCTTTCAAGTTTGATTTGACTCGCTAGAGATTGCTTTCAACTAGCTTGGTCTTGGAGAAATCATGGTCACTTCTTTGGAGCATTGGGAGAAAGGAGTCAAAAGAAATACAAAGGTAGGCCATGATTATCATCTTTAGTTATTAAATTAAATCATTTTAATTAAGGAACTCTTGACCTCTTGAACTCATGAAATTGCCTTTAAAGCTAGAAGTGTCCACCTCAGCATCACTGTTCAGTCACTTTTCAGAAAAAAAGAAAAATAAGAAACAGATAGCACCTTGAGATTCAGTCTTAAACATGTATTCAATGCCACATTTTTCTCAAGATGAGAATTGGGGAGAAGGTACTCATTTTACCCCCCTTACAAAAAAGTCACAAAGACAGTTTCAAGTCAGATATTCAAGAGAGAAGGACAAAGACTGTGAGAGTACAAAGTATCCTTGCCTGGCTCAGTGGTAAAATCCTCTCTGGTATAACTCTTTCACCATCTTGGAAAGCGAAACATTGCCACATCCCTCCAATCCTAAGCATATGTCTATCTATAATTGGTCCAGGAGACATCAGTTCTATTAGATAGAGACAAAAATGAGACCAAGGGGAAGTAAAGTACTTATTCATAAAAATCAAGTAGACAGTGGTAGAGTCACTTCTAACAAGCTCAATTAACTGGTATTTGTGAAGAAAAACAGATCATTACAAATCAAGATGCTAATCGTATAACAGATTTTTAAAAAAAGGTCAAAGGCAGAACTTAAGTGTGAAGTCATGATAGGAAAGGTTTCATGGAGAAGGTGGAACTGGAGCTTAATCTCAAGTTAAATGCAAAACCTTCAAGTATAAAAAAGTAAACATGATTAGGCAGAGAGGATAGATTTGGGTACCAGAGAATGAGGGTTTGAGGATGCAAATTCCAGGTATTGAAAACAGAAAAGTAAGAAAAAATTAAAGGTAGTTTATTTTCAATAAGAAGCCTCATTGTGATTCTCATATGGTATATTGCCAGCTGCTCCCAATATAAAATATCTTCATCATATATCAGTAGGAAAAAAATTAAGAATGAAAACAGGTCTTGATGATATATGCACTTAAAATGAAATATATTAAGAACAAGCAAACTTCTGTTTTATGATCCTTTGAACAAAGACTAAGGCAATGGTTTATTACCTGCGATACCAACAAATCATAACTATTAATATCAATAAACATGGTCTAAATCAGATCCTGTATTTCCAAAAAGACAGGGGTCAGACTGTCAGTAAGAAATATACCTTCTCAAAGAAATGCTAAATGAGCTGGTTGATGGCAAACATCTACTTTCCATTCCTATGTTATATTAATTATCTATAGAGACCACGCATGACAAGTCACAGTGACCACTGAAATTGAATTGTCCTCTTAAAAGAACTAAGTTTAAGCCATATTTATGTACCTATTTGCTTGCAGCAGTATGAAGGCTTATAATCTGTGCAGTGGTGTGCATCTTTAGGATGTGTATTTTTGTGGGCAACTATATGCCTCTCTAACTTGCACACATCCCTAACATATTGTTCAAATATTCAAAACAAATGTATGAAAAATGAATCAAGATGAAAATATTTCACTTAATATTTCATTCATATAAAAAATAGTTTTATGCTAGAGTTCTTAGTGGGGATTCTACTATCTCTCCCCAAACTCACAGGCGACAACCTGGGCTGAGGTGGTCAGAAAAACCCTCATAAAGCAAGGGTTTATATCCTATGGTCTTTGAAGTTCATTTTTTTTAAAAACATATTTTGACAATTGTATTTCAATATAATTGGTTTACTTTGTAATACATTGTATTTTATTTTCCTTAAAACTCTTATTCTGAGGAGTTAACCAAAATGCCCAAGGGGTCCAGTGCAAACAAAAAATTTAAGAATCTCTTCTACAAGGACTGAGTATGCAGGTTCATTTCATATTTGTTCTTAGGGGAGTGACAGAGAAGTCTAAAAAACAAAGTTGGAGGCTGAGTTTTGGAACCCCCCCCCCCCCATATTAGAATTCTCCATAGAACATTGATAAGGGCCACTCAGCTAATGCACCACGAATACATGAAAACTCAAGAAGGTTAAAAAAAATCTTAAAATGTCAAAGTCTTTATGGACCTCACACTACCACTGCAGTTTTTGCATTTTACAACTGAGAAAACTGAAATCCAGAGTGGAATCTTGCCCAAGGTTACCCAGCTTCTATGTGAGCTTAACCCAGAGTAAACTTCTCATTGGCTAGACTAACTTGGAGTCATTCAATTTGTATTTTTGGGAGAAGTGAAACAAAAGCAAGCTTCCATTACTGTGATAAATTAAAAAAGAAAAAAAATAATTTTAGAGCAAGCCAAGCCCACCTCCAGAGCAATCATTTAATGTTCTTATCAGTCAACCAAAAACATTTGTTAAACATGTAGTATGTTGCGGATATAAAAAGAGGGAAAAGTCAAGTCCCTGTCCTCCAAGAGTTTATATTTATTGCATTTAATTCTAATTGGTATGACTATTAAACAGACTTACATACCTAAAAATTTATTCTCATAGAACACATTAGGAATTCTACTTCATTGTCTATGATCATTTTAAGTAAGTCATATTTGGGTCCCCCCCCCATCAATATGCCTTCTTTTTAAAAAAAAGTAGCTTTAATAGCTCTAATTGCAATAATGGAATGTGAAAAGAATCTATTAATTAATTATTCCATGTATTAGAGCTCCTAACATTAAAAAAGTAGTAATGTTTTTGTTTTAAGATGTTACAACATTTAATGCTAAGCATGGAGGACATTTGTTAACTCGTATAATTGGTTTTTATTTCCTGGAATAATGGTCTTCAAATGGACTAATTGTTTTTTGGATATTAGGTTCAGTAACAACATGAAATAGAGAATAAAAAGTAAGAATAATTGAACATAGAAGCTTTCTGTTGACTTCTAAACTCCAGTCCAAGGGCATGGAAACTGACTTCTCAGAAGGATAGAGATAAATGCATTCACTTTTCAAAGAGAAGTATAATAGCCCATCCTCAGTCACCTGAGTTCAAAAAAAGATTAGTTGTCAGTAGAAGTAGGTGTGTGAGGTGTCTTTAGCAGATCACTGTTTTTACCAGGAATAAGCAGGGTAAAAACATGCCACTTTCTATAGATAAGGCTGGGTAAGAAAACTGTTTGTTTCTCAGTAATTCTTGGCATGCATAGCAATGAATGGGAAAAGTTTGTTCTTATCATTTCCACTAAGAAAACCAAGTAGATAACAGGATAACTTTCGGAGTTGCCTAACAACTCTGAGGGTGTTGTGAGGCTGCCTGTCCTTGGAAAGTCACAACAGAAGGACAGGTACCGTTTTCCTAAAAGATACATGTATATATGCTTTCTTGGACTAAGTGAAATATCTATTTCCTGAACTGTTTCTGGTTTTGGTGTGTGCCCTTATCAATCTTTATGTCATCAAAGTTCCATTCTATTCTATCTTTTTAGTGATAGGCCTAAGTTTTTCCAGTCTATTTTCACAGAATTCACATTCACAGAGCCTGAAGTCCTCTTATTTAAGTCTTCTCTTTGACAGATGAGGACACTGAGGCATATGGGGTAAGCAGCTCAGGGTCAAAGGGTGATAATCCATATTTGAATGAAGGTATCTGATTTTAAATAAAACACTTGTTTAAATACAACACAATTACCCTTGTAATCAAATTATCATTCTTGTCATTCCTCCAGACCCTCACTTCCCTGGCTCACCACTCTGCTTAATGTCTTCCCCAATTAAATGTAATCTTTTTAAGGGTAAGGGGTGTCTCATTGTTTTTATTTATATTCCGCTTTGTCTTTCTGAGCCCAAATCCTTGCATTGAGTAAAAACTTAATGTTTTTCATTCACCTCCCCACTTCCCAGTATGGACTTAGAATAACAGTAAAAGTAAGGGTTATTTGTAAAAGAGATGAGCTTGTGGTGGCAATTCAGGATGAGTTCACTTCCATCTGAAGCTCCTAAAGGTTAAATTAAGGAGTGTGAATTCAGTATGCAAACTAAATGCATGGAAATGATCCTCTGTGCAACACATCCCAGCAGCCATAAAAATTTAGTACCAACTGAACAGCTAGTGACAAAGAATTAACCTTGTGGTGAGAATTATACATCCCATCACAAATGTGCTATCTTTCACAAACAAATAGCAAATCTCCACCCCCCCCCCATACAGCAGATCTAGTGAAGGAAATAAAAATCATGCAGAAACATTGAAGTGCATAGCATGCCTATTGTCATGATTCCTACTGTAGTTATCCCAAGGCTTCTTTCAGAGAATCATGGAGGATAAATTTGCATCCTTATACACTTTTAGTTAGATGCAAAGTCAATTGTTGCATCTACCTGTGAATGGTTCCTTGAACAAGAAGTAAAAAGTATAACTTCACATTAGTGACTAGGAATATTTTTATCTGAATCTAACAGGAAAAAAGAGGATATTATTGATAATAATAAAAATAACATATCATTTGAAGACTAAATATATATTACATACTTAAAATTTAACACTGAAATTAACAAAAGAAATTATTTCATTTATTCCAAACAATAACCCTGTGAAGTAGGTAGTGAACAGATTATTTTGATTTTACAAGTGAGAAAATAGATAGGTTCATTCAGGCAGTGACTGTTCTTATACCATGCAGCCTTCCAGAATCTAGAATAGATTCTATTGTACACTTAAGATATGTTTAGATTTGGTGTTTGAATGGCTTTTTCCAAATTTCAGGTTAAATTTTCTCAATCTCCAGGATTAAGAATAAAGAGCATGTGTTCCTTCCTTAAAGTCTATCTCAATGCTCACAACACAAAACATAATGAAACACTTGCCAGTTAATTCATATCAATCTTTATTTTAAATTCTTTTACATTGGCATATGCAATTCACAGTTTTTTTATATCAAAAGTGAAGAAGAGAATAAAAGCAATCAGCCGGATAATTAAACCAATGTTTTTCACCTAAAATAGTGTTGTTGGTACTGTTTAATGAAACTATCCTACTTTACTTATCTGCATTATTTCATTCATTTTTTCATGTTTCATATGTGTAGTTTCTTGATCTAGGCTGCCTATTAATTTTTTGATCTCCCAAATTTGTATATAGTTTGAGTTAATTCCTTAAAAAAGCATAGTTTACATATCCTAAGATTAGCAGATTATTTTCCTCAGGAAAATTAATTAGGTAGAACAGACTATTACTACCATCATTGAACATCCCAAGAAAGCAATATTTGTTTTATTTTTTTCCTAGAATGCAGTTGCAAACCAGCAACAACAAACGATAATTGGAAATAGAATTTAATCAGTTGTTACTTCTAAAATTTATTTTCTAAAATGTAAATAGGGATGGCTAGGTGGCATAGTAGATACAGCACCAGCCCTGGAGTCAGGAGTACCTGGGTTCAAATCTGGTCTCAGACACTTAATAATTACCTAACTGTGTGGCCTTGGGCAAGCCACTTTAACCCCATTTGCCTTGCAAAAACCTAAATAAAATAAAATGTAAATAACAGTTGTTAATAAAGTATACTGTTTTTGAATATGTATATTTAGAGAGAGAAACTTTATCTTCTGTAACTCTTTAAAAAATGAATTTTTAAAATGATAATATTTGAGAGAGAAAAAATAAAGCCTGGTTGGTCGGTCTTTTTCCCATGTGAAATCCAAATTAGATCTTTTTCCAGGGTTTTAGGCCTTCAGCTAGCATTTATTATACACTTTTCCCCTGTTATGCCATGCTCAGTGAGAGGAGTACAAAGACAAAATCCCCAAGAACCCCCACAAATTGAATGCATGCTACTGGAGAGAAATAAGCAATAGAAAGTTGATTAAGCAGAAATTAATATATTTGGGGATAGGTTCCCACCATCTATGTTGGAGAGCATGTGTTGGAGTTAGCACTTGCTAGAAAATGTCTTCTAGCCCTAAATCCTATGAACTTTGGAAACATGTTCCTTCTCTGAGATAGTAAATAATGACTTCCTCAGTGTAAGCAGTCTCCTTCTGACCTGATCAAGTTAATAGAGCTTCCTAGCCTACATCACTTTAATTGCCATGATATAAGCCTTGCCTCTTGATGGAGTCTTTGAATCTTCAAAAAAGGAGGGTATTAAATGCAATGTGCTATAGCAAGCAAACTCATCCGATTCCTTCTCTTCCTAGTTAGAGTCTAAAACTTAAAACAAATAATCCATATTTCCCATCTAACCTATATGCACTTAATTTGGGGCATTGCTCACAGCCCAGATTCTGTCTTTTTTTTTTAAATCTACAAAGAGGTTCTCTATCTAGTCTTCCAGTAATAATGCCAAATACTGGGTCGCACTTTTTGCTATTATCACAATTAAAAGAAAAATTTCTGCTCTAAGACCAGCTTCAATGTTGGCAAACTAAGCCTGAGAAGATGATTTGAGTGACTCAAGTATTCTCAGGTAAATTTGTCTTTGCTAATGGACAGGGAATTCAGAGACTGTGGGTTCAAGACCAACTCTGTGGCTGATGACGACGACAACAACAACAACAACAACAACAACAATAATAATAAATGTTTGTTCTCCAGGGAAGTGATGCCAAGACAAGCACATGAATTGGATTTGATTGGGGTGGGGTGCTGTGCTGAATCACCAGCCTCACTTTCTCCTCCAGAACCATCTGGGTCCAGTGGCCAGACATGAATCAATATGACTGGAGATGGCTGCAGATGCAAGGTGGTCAGAGTTAAGTGACTTGCTCAAGGTCACACAGCTAGTAAGTGGCAAGTGTCTGAGGCTGGATTCAAACTCCCATCCTGACTACAAGGCCAGTGTTCTAGCCACTGTACCACCAAGATGCCCCCTGCTAACTAATTATGTGATTTTGAATAACAAACAAATCTTTTTGAAATTCAAGTTCAAAAGACCAAGGACTGTTGCCCTTAATTAAAAAAAAAACTAGTATCTTATTGTCCAATCTTGCTATCTCTTATACCTTATGTTTCTTCCTTAAGGATATGATTTCTCTCTCATTACATTCAACTTAAGATCAATGTATACCATGGAAATAATGTAATGACTGACAAATTGCCTTCTGTGGGGGGTGGGGGGAGAGAAGTAAGATTAGGGGGAAAATTGTAAAACTCAAAATAAATAAAATCTTAAGAAAAAGAAATTTAAGTTCAGACATTGTTATCTATGAAAAAGATACACAGTATACTATTTGTTGTGAAGAAAGTTTATTTTTCAATCTGATGGAACTTTAGAAATGTAATTTTTTTTATTACTTTTGGCATCTTTCTACCTCCCCATTCCTGCTTTGTCACATACTTTCTTTCACCTTAGTCCCCAGATCTAGTGATGCTCTTAGCTAGTGGCAGTCTTTTTACCTCTCTCCACCCCCTCCCAAGTGTTAGCTAATGATATTTTACAGGTAGGACATTGTAATTTTGCATTTTTATTTTATTTATTCATTCATTCATTCGTTTGTTTGTTTGTTTGTTTTTGCAAGGCAATGGGGTTAAGTGATTTGCCCAAGGCCACACAGCTAGGTAATTATTTAGTGTCTGAGGCCAGATTTGAACTCAGGTACTTCTGACTCCAGGGCCAGTGCTCTATCCACTGCTCCACCTAGCTGCCCAATCTTGCATTTTTAAAGGGAATTCTGGAAAGTCAATCTTGAAAGAAATGAAACTTTGATTATAAAATAAATTACATGCACCAGAACCAATATTTGGAGAATTGAGGGACTGGTTACTTTAATAAACACCACCCTTGAACCCAACAATGCATTTTGTTCTCTAACTTTTTAATTTATTGATCATGTAATATTGTCTAAGTCCTCAGGAGGCCAGAACCATCTCTCCTTTAAAAATTGCATTGCCCTCAGTTCCTGGTATAGTGTTATATACACTGTAGATCACAATTTCTGAGAGAAAAATAATATCTGCAGAAGAAATACTTTTGTCCTAACATTTTCCCACTCCACTGAAACTGCTTATTTGTTCTATTGCTAGAAGGTCCAGTTTCCACAGGATATTCTTGCAACTTACATATAATAGGGACTTAAAAATACTTATTGAATTGACTCTTCTATTGAGCCACTCAGGGACTGAGTCAGTCTCTTGACACTAATTCCTTAGGGAAGGGAACTCATTGTGTCTTCTGCTATTCCTCAACCTTCCTCTGTTAGAGAAGATTGAAGATTAGGCAAGTTTCCTAGAAAAGGCTGCCTGTCAACTTCTGCCCTATAGACACCAAACTTCTAAGGGGCTGTTACTGTCAAATTTCAGATTCTGTGGAAAGTCTTTGGGGCATCACTTATATAATCTTCTGTCTGATAGAACAAAACCAACTGGAGAAAAATATACAAATCTTTCCTTAGAAAGGTAACTAGAAGTAATGCCTTAGTAAAGGAAAGAAAAACTAGAAGAAAAATGCCTTAATCCAAACTTATTAGTATACATATTTACCAATACCCACATGCTAATTTTTTAAAAGCATGTATTGTTTCCTCCAGGATAATATATACTTCCTGTAATTTAAGTCAGAGGATATTTTTCACTTTAAAATGTAAAAGCAGATGAATATCACTATTTCTAGTGGCCTATTATTTGAAGACCTCGGTAAACCCAAGCACTGATTTTGCACATATATATGTATGTGTGTGTACATATATATATATATATATATATATATATATATATATATATATATATATATATGTATATGTATGTATATATATACACATATATATATTATGTGTGTATATACACATACATACACACACATACTTTAATAAACACCACCCTTGAAGCTAACAATGCATTTTGTTCTCTAACTTTTTAATTTATTGATCATGTAATATTGTCTAAGTCCTCAGGAGACCAGAACCATCTCTCCTTTAAAAATTGCCTTGCCCTCAGATCCAGGTATATTATTGTACACACTGTAGATCATGTGTGTGTGTGTGTGTGTGTGTGTGTGTGTGTGTGTGTATGTGTATGTGTACACACACATCCGTTTATATGAAGAATTATTCCCTACTTGAGAGATATTCAGGGTAGCTTTCAAATCTTAGGATTCTATGATTTAATGAAAATTAATTACACAATAATTATAATGGACAGCAAATTGCAATGTATTATTTCATATTGAACCATTTCAACTTATTAATCATAATATATCACTTTAACACCTCCATTCCAATAGGAAAGAGAAAATCACATAGTATGAACCATTATTTAAAATGTTTAATGAACGTGTGAGATATGGATCTGTCTAGCTTTTGCTAAACTGTCTTCCAGTTTTCTCAGTAATTTTTATCAAATGTTGAGTTCTTAATCCAAAAGATTGGATCTCTGAATTTATCAAACACTAGATTACTGTCATTTGTTGTTGATCAGTCATTCAGTTGTGTCCAATTCTTTTCTTTTTTTATTGATATTTTCTTTTATTTTTCCAATTATATGTTATGAAAGGTTTTCAACATTCTTCCACATGCATATTTTTGCAGTACATAATTTTCTTTCATCCTCCCTTTCCACTACCCTCCTCTCAGTGGTGACTAGTCTAGTGAGCATTATACATGTACATTTGTATCTGACAAGTTTACATATTAGTCATTTCCTACATGAAGAATTAGGACTAAGGGAAAAGAAAAAAACCACATCCAGATGACAAACTGCAGAATCTGAATGAACACTATATTCACATCTGGATGTAGATGGTGTTGTCCATAACAGGTCTCCCAGGATTGTCCTAGCTTTCTGAATGCTGAGAGGAGCTGCATCCATCATAATTTATCAATTCACAATATTGTTGATAATATGTATAATGTTCTCTTGGTTCTTCCCCCCATTGCTCAGCATCAGTTCCTGTAATTCTTTCCATGCTTCTCTAGAATCTGGCCATTCATGATTTCTTATAGAACAATAGTATTCCATAACAATCATATATCATTAAATGTTCAGCCATTCCCCAATTGATGTACATCCCCTCCATAACTTGGTCTTGGCCACTACAAAAAGAACTACTATGAATATTTTGGAACATTTTCTCATTTTTTATGAGTTCTTCTGGTTATAGACCTAGTACTGGTATTGTTGGGTCAAAAGAATATGAACAGTTTTATTGCTCTTTGGGCATATTTCCATATTGCTCTCCAGAGTGATTGGATTACCTCTTCACTCCACTACCAGTGCATTAATGTCCCAATCCTCTGACATTTTCTCTCAAACTGATCGTTTTCTCTTTTTGTCATCTTAGTCAAGGATCAGAGTTCTATCTACTGAGCCACCTAGCTGTACCCATGATCATTTATCATTATCTATTATGTACCTATTGTATATTATATATCATGTTCCACTGATCCACTATTCCACTGCTCAACCATACTAGAGTGTTTTCTTTATAACTACTTTGTAATATAGCTCAAAATCTGCAATTGTTAGACTGCCTTCTTCACATATTTTCCCCCATTAATTCCCTTGATATTCCTTTTGATCTTCCAGTTAAATTTTGTTAATATATTTTACAACTCTATAAAATAATTCTTTGGTAGTTTGATTACTATAGCACTGGAAAGTAAATTGACAGGTAGAATTGTCATTTTTATTATATTGATTCAGCCTACTCATAAACATTTAACATTTCTCCAGTTGTTTGGATCTGTCTTTATGGGCTCCTCAGAGAGGTGAAGTGATTTAGTGAAAGATATTCTAGAATGCAACAGAGCTGGGACTCAAGCCTAGGTCAACTGATACTCAGGTTCACAAATCTAGAGATCAAGAAAATATACAGGACATTCTGCAATTTCAGATGAAGGTGAGATCACTACTTGCTGCAACCGGGAATGATTATATAGAACAGTGACATTGGCAGCAGTTTTGACCAGAGATTTTCTTCTTTTTGATACAGCTATACATAGCACATATCTTTGCCAATAATGAAAACCTCAAAATCAAGATGGTTATTCATCATATTTTCTACCAGATATTGACCTGGCAAGGCCAACCCACAATGGAGTCAGTGCTGCTTGAACGGAGAGTCTTAGCCAATAAGGGAAACCTTAAAATGCAGAATCATTATTTCACCTCATTGGCCACTGTAGACTGACCTGGCAAGCCCCATTTCTTTCCATCTTCAATGGTGTGACTCCCACCATCTTGAACAGAGAATGCTTTATTTTTGCTACACCCATACATAGAACATTTCTTTCCTAACAATGAAAACCTGAACATCCAAGTCATTATTCTACCACATTATACACTAGAGAATGAGAAGCCAGGAGCCACTCTATTCCATTGGTTGGCTGCTGTCATCTTAAATAGAGAATGCCTCTTGATAAGGCCATATATAGCACATCTTGTTGCCATTAATGAAAACCTCAAAATAAGGTGATTATTTCATCAAATTGTCCACTAGACACTGACCTGTCCTTCCCCACTCCATTCTTTCCATAATGTGTTCCTTGCAGTTATCTTGATCAGAGAATACCTTTTGATACAGTCATACATTTCTTTACCAGTAATAGAAACCTTAAAATCAAGATGATTATCTTAACATGTTGTTTATGACTTTTTTTTTAGCTGTAGCATGCTGTAGTTATCATTCCATCAGAGTTGGTTTAATTTTAATTCTCATCAATTTGGGACATTCTTTCATATAGTTATTTACAGTTTGGGGCTGCTTTCTTTCTTTATTATTGACTATTCTAATTTGGCAATCCTGACCTATTCGTTATATAAAAGAGTAGTTATAAATAGTTCCCTTATGCTCCTCCAGTGTACTCATATACAAATCATATCTATTCATTAAAAAATCCAGGTCAGATTCATCCCATTTGAATGCAGCCTTCCTAGAACAAAATTCTTTTTCCTTTCCCTGATTTTCTATTTCATTTATTGTCTCTCACTCATTTCACATTTTGTATGCATGAATTTTAGGAAACAATCTGTGATTTCATCACCATGAAACTTCTATGTAGGAATTTAATTCTGTTTATTACTTAGAAGTGTCATAGTGATTAACTTTGAAAAGTAGTTTTATCACTTACCCCAAAATACATAAGAATTAAATGTCAAAAACAAGTATTGAACCCAAGTTTTCATTTCTCCATGCCCAACATTCCATTCCCTATACCACTCTTCCTCTGGCACTTAGTATTTTCTGCCATTTTGTTAGTTTACTTGCCCATATGATTATTCTCCAAACTTTGAGGTCAGGTTTTAAACCTAACTTTTAAACCTAACTTTTTATTATCTTAGGATCTCAGGAATAAGATCAGTATGATCCAAGGACATCAGAACATAGAATTCTCAGATATGCCCAAATCCAAACATTTATATAGGTCACCAGAATTTACCCACTGCTAGAATAGATTTACTTGCTGAATGTCAGCTCTCCCCCGTGCCATGGTATTCCCCCAAATCATTCAAGATAGAACATAGCATCCAGATGAAAAGAAATAAAGTTAAATTGAAGCCAAAATACAATTCAGAATATAATTTCAGAATATAATATCAGCATGAGGTAGTAGAAAGTCATCAGACTTGACATCAAATGATGTGGGTTCAAGGTTGAGTCAAAATCCTATTTGCTCTTTATAACCCATTTTGCATCTGGAATTTTTAATCTAAAGCTTTTTTTTTTGTCCCTCTATAATTTCACCATAGGTTGTATGAGTGTAGCAGGTGCATACTATAATTTCCATTCCCATATCCTCCACTTAACTTTCTGAAACTATTTATACCCCCTAGTTTTATAGTCCATGTTGGTCCAATCCTTTCTCCTAGCTTTACACATTCATTCTTATTCCTACTTAGCCTTCAACTTTGCAAAACTCTAGCTCCTCACTAACCTCAAAAGGTGAGATCAGTGAGCTGCTGTTTTAGTTGCCCTTTATTTATCTACCTTTATATATTATGTATATGTGTACCTAAGTATATACATATTTTTAAAATTTCTGATGAGTATTTCCTAATGACCTTTTAAAGGAAATATCTAGACAAACGACTGAGAACTTGGTATTTATGTACTAAGGATAATTTTCGTGTGATAACAGTAATAAAAAGTGCTTCAAAGATGTTTAAATGTCAGTATCTGAAATTTTCCTAGACCATCTAGATGGCCTCGAGAAAAAACATGCCCCAATCTTTTGAGCTAATGTGTAGCAGCAGATTAATGAGCTAATCAACCTGAATTTGCATTTCATTGACACCTGTCCACCAAATTGAGACATCTGGTCAATTTATCTAACTCTGAATGCAGGTCACAAGCTGTAAGCATACAAAGCACTTTTTTATCAAGAAAAAAATCAATTTGGAACTTCCTCCTTCCTTTCATAAAGAATACATTTTGCAAACATGTCACATTTTATAAAAAATATTTCACAATGCTGGTTGGATCCACTACAAACTTATTATGTATTCTCCATTAGTACTGGATGGTTCACTGGATAGGGTGTTGGGCCTAAAGTCAGGAAGATTCATTCCTAAATTCAAATCTGCCTTCAGACTCTTACTTGCCCTGTGACCCTAAGTAAGTCACTCAAACCTGTTTATCTCAATTTCCTCATCTACAAAATGAGCTGGAGAAATACCTGGTAAATTACCTAGACTGGGCCACAAACACAACTGAACAAACAACACACTCCAGAGGACTCTCAAGCTAGATAGCTAGCTCCTATTCACAACCCCCCTCTCCCCACATTGGACTTCCACATTCACCTTCCTTCACTCCTCCCCATCCCACTAATCTATGAAAAAAATCAAAGCCACCTTGGTTAATGAGGTTCTTTCCCTTCATACCTTCCTTGATTCTATCTCCTCAAATTTCCTTTGGGATTTTGTATTTTAAAGATTTTCCTTCTCATTTTCCCCTACCTCAAAACAGTTTATACCTGACCATTTCATTCCCTTGAAATTTGGTCATTAATTTCCTCTCCTTCATAATTAATATTTTAGAAAGAGTTGTCAACAACTTCTCATCTACTAACCCACTCCTTATATTCCTTGCATTCCAGCTTCTGATCCCTTTCAAACTTTATTGAATGGACCCCTTAAATGCTGAATCCCAATACTTTTCTCCGTTCCCCTGCCATTGGACCTTTCTGAATCTTTTGATACAATTGCCACCCCTACACCCCAATTGATGACTTCCCCACCATCTTTTCTGGATTATCACTCCCTTTTTTTCCCTTTGACTCCATTTTTTATATCCCCTTTCCCTCTCTACCTCTCTCATGATAACATTCACTCTAATGAGCTCAATAATCAACTCTATACAGATGATGGCATGCATTTAAATGGGATTCTATATTGTCATTAGTTCTAGATTACGTGTCTTCTTAATCACACTAGTTAAGAAGTTGACTGCATAGAAAAATAGCTTTCCTTAATGAATCATGAATTGTTAGGTCATTATTTTAACCATATCTTAGCTTCACTCTAGAATTTATTTAAACTGGATTCTTTGGGGAAATTTTCCAAGAAAAGTAAAGCACTCCCTCTAGTGACCCAGAAGAGAACAATAAATAATTCCTGGAATTAACTTTCCTTTGGTAATAGTGTAAGATTTAAAGTTGGAAAAAGATGACAACTCATTGGTTCGGCTATTACTTCCCCAAGTTCAACCAGGTACTCAGGCCTCACACTCATATTCCATTGCTACACTGTAATCCTTTAAATTACAGTTAATACATCTACTTTGATTTTCAGAGGAGGAAACATTTATAGAGATTAAAAGACTTGCTCTGGTTTACATTACTACTTCCACATTGGGAGAAAAGGGGGGGTTAGGGGCCTGCTTCCCCCTTGATCTGTAAAATCCATGTAGAATTTTTTGGCCCTCCCTTCATACCAGGGAAGAAGTCTAAATTATTATGATAGTAAATGATAAAATATGCAGATATACAATACTTTACATATATTTTATGCATTTTTAAAGTTTCTAATTTTTTTCTATGTGGTCTGCTATCCTTTGTGTTTCATCTGAGACTTTCATCAGAGTCCCCAAATACTCCCATTTAATTTGTTTTGTTGACTCAATTTATATTGAAACCACAGTGGGGAAAAATTGCCAAGTGGATGGGTTAACTGTTGGACCCTTGGGGTCCAACAAAGTATCTATTGTACCAACTAAGAATGGTACTACTGTGATTGGTGACTTTTAATGAAGGGTAATTTGATTTTTTTTTATTTGTGATTAAAATTTGCCTTCTCATACTTTTTTCCCCCCTATGGCCCTAGTTCTCTTTGCCCTGGGGCTGAGAGCAAGTTTTAACTTTTCAGAAGATTTTTGTGTCTTGTGGATGTTTTCATCAAGCATATGAAGCTTGTGATTCTGTTTTTTCTTGGATTTCTCTTCTTTATCCTCTCTGCCCTTCTGATTTCTTCTGTCCTCTCTGGTTCCTTAAGCCAATTTTCAAAGGCATAGGTTTGAATCCCAACATCATCTTAGTTAAATCCCTTTAAGAACTTTCTAGCTTGTCCTTTCTAAATGAATCATGGTGGGGTGGCTGGGTGGCACAGTGGATGGAGCACCCTGGAGTCAGGAGTACCCAAGTTCAAATCCAGCCTCAGACACTTAATCATTACCTAGCTGTGTAGCCTTGGGCAAGCCACTAAACTCCACTGCCTTGCAAAAAAAAAAAAACTAAATGAATCATGGCACCCAGAATTCAATGTGATACAGTCTCTTACTAAAGTGTTATTATCAAAATGCCATGGCCCAGGTAGAAGAAATAAATTCAGTTAGCCATTAAAAGAGATTCCAGGGAGCTAGAGGAAAACAAATCATTTAATCTAATCTCCAATTTTAACAAATAGAGAAGCTGAGGCTGAGCGTGACATGCCTTAAGTCATGCAGATAGTATGTAGCAGATCTAGATATAGTACAGTACCCAATACTCTCATCAGTACCACAGCTTCACAGGCATTTAATTAGCCCATAAGAGAATTAAAGTTAGTTTATATATTTCAAAGAAGGGTAAAAATTCTGTTTCTTAAGCATTTAGATATTGAAATTTAGCTTTTACTTTTCAAATCACTTTAACTGAAATCCCAGAACCATGATAGAAAAATAGAAGGGTGAAGAATGTTTATAATTTTAGTACCATTTTTATTATTTACAGTATATGCCTAGGGAAAATATAAAAGGATGACTTGCAAGTGTTAGCTTTCCTCCTTCCTAGAAGAGGCATTAAAATTGAAAAAGAAGGGCTAGCCTGGGATAGGAGGACTGTAACTCTCACTTCTCTCTTATGACTTTCTCATTTAAAATTCTAACTCTGACAAGAGAGTATGGAAGTAATAATTGAGGACAGAAGAAGGGAACACAAAGAACTCAAGTGACTATAGTGGAAAGATGCCTGGATTTTGAATGTAGGGGACACTTGGATTCTAGGTTAATTTTTGGTGACTATGAGCAGATTAAATAAAACCTTCCAAACCTTGGTTTCTCTTTCTGTAAAAGGGAGAAAAGAATATCTGTTGTACTTGATTCACCAGTGTATTGTGACAGTCAAATGAATGAATTTTTGCAAAGTATTTTTTCCATGTTTAAATATCATATTTTCTACTTCTCAGGTTTGTTGGGAGATCAAATGAAATATTAGTAAAGTAAAACTTGAAGCACTGTATAAGTGGTAGTTGCTACATGTTCAATTCAATAAACTTTTAATAAGTGACTGCCACAAGCCCAGCCCTGTTGAGATCTTGTGAGTGAGTGAAAGGGAAAAGACAGATACCACTCTAAGTTAACAAGGAATATCAAAAATTGTGACAAGGAATATAAAAAAATGAAGTCTATAAGAGCTAATGTTTTTTTCTAGGTGCAGCCTATTCCAGATGAAGGACTTTTTTTTTTTTTTTAGGTTTTTGCACGGCAAATGGGGTTAAGTGGCCCAAAGCCACACAGCTAGGTAATTATAAAGTGTCTGAGATCAGATTTGAGCTCAGGTACTCCTGACTCCAAGGCCAGTGCTTTATCCACTATGCCACCTAGCTGCCTCCCAGATGAAGGACTCTTAACCTTTGTATTTTGATAAAGCTATATTTCAATATAATTGGTTATCTTTGTAAAGCTATGAGTTTTATTTTATTCACTTAGATGCATTCCTCTGAGAAGGGATCCATAGACTTCTTCAGACTGCAAAGCAGGCTTCCATAAGTCACAAAAGTTTAACAGTTCTTAGTCTAAATGAATTTTACTGATGTGATTTTGGTTAATAAGCATTTTCTGAAATCGAAAAATGTCCTATCATGGCATTCATTTTAGTAATATGGCTGACGCTTCATTCCTGTTTATCAGAGCTTCATTTCGAAAGTTATTGGTGTTGGTAACAAGTAAATGGACTTGGCATCACCACTAACATTTCCTGGTTGTAACTAAACATATTGCTGTCCTCAATATTTGCTATCCTAACTTGTGTCTCCATGCCTTGTCTAAGCTGTCCTTCCTTCTACTACTTAGCATACTGCCACTGCTGAACACATATACTACACAAGTCATTTCCTCAGTCCCACTAGTGATCCCCCTACAATTTCAAATCAGCCTGTGTTTATTTGCATAATCTATTGCTATATACTCATTTGCATGCAAGTTGTTTCCCCATAGTGGAAGATATGTTTCTGGAGAACAGAGACTGTTTTCATTTTTATTATTTTTATTTTATTTTTATCAGGGGTGGGGGAAGTGGAAGAGTAGGGGAGCTGCTTCTGCACAATTCTCTTTCTTTTGTGTCCCTTTTTTGGCCTCAAGAATTCCTTTTCTTTTCCTTTGATGGGACAGGAATCCTTGTCCTGTGATGGGGTCATTTCATCTAGAACCACAGTAAGACCAATGTTTTGACATTTGTAAAGATTGGTCAAAAAGATGATAAAATGTTTAAAATGTTTATTGGGTCTTATCCTTTCTGAGACTCAGTTTCCTCATCTACAAAAATCAGAATAATTCCAATTAGTACTTCTCTCATAGCATCCTTGACAGTGCATGGAGTCCTTGGGCCTGGAGTCAAGAAGACTCCTTTTACTGAATTCAAATTCAAATTCAGTCTCAGACACTTACTAGCTGTGTGACTCTGAGGATCATTTAACTCTGTCTCAGTTTCCTCATTTGTAAAATGAAATGAAGACATGATAAACCATTCCAGTATCTCTGCCAAAAAACCTCTAGATGGGGTCAGGAAGCAACTGAACAAAATCAGAAATTAAGGATGATTAAATAAGAGAATGCTTGTAATAAAACTGTACAAATATTAATTGTTATAATTATACTTAACTCTTTTCCCTTTTATTCTTTTCTCACAGCCAATGATATGCTCATGTTTGGAACCCTAGTCAGCACCTCAAATACCTATGATGGCTCTGGTGTTGTGACAGTGGAAACGGATCATCCACTCATCTGGACCATGGGCATCAAACATGACCCAGAAGATGACACTTCACACTCCACCCCTGCCCATGACTGAACACCTGGAGGAATATCTGTATTAGAACAGCAATATAAGCCAAGAAGGGGAAGAGGGGGAGCTAGTTTTTTTTTTATAATTGTTTCATGCATTTTTGGATATATCATTTTAATAGAGGGTTTCTAATTTTTTTAAATTAGTTACATGTAATCAAAGTCAGTTGAAAAACACAAATTTGGATCAGTCCTTTCTAAAATTCAGATTTGAATATTCACAGTAGAATTCACCAAAATTCACTTCTATAACAGTCCTCCCTTTGAAGCTCCTAATACATTCCTCAGGAAACTTTCAGACCCTATCCCAAGACCTCCAAGTTGCAAAACTTTTTACTTTATACTTCTTTGACTCTTCTTAAATCATTTATAAGTGCTGCAGCCCTAATTACTCATGAAAGGGGGGTAAAATTTTATCACCTAAAGTTTTAACTCTGAATTGGCAGCTGGATGCACATAAAGTGTCAGACCTAGAGTCTGGAAGACTCCTTCATGAGTTTAAATCTGGTCTCAGAAACTTTAATAGCTGTGTGACCCTAGCTAGGCAAGTCTCTCAACTCCCTTTGCCTCAGTTTCCTCATCCTGCAAAATGAGCTGGAGAAGGAAATGACAAAGTACTCCAATATCTTTGCCCAGAATCAGACATAACTAACAAACAACTGAAAATTAAATCAGAAATACTTCTCCAAGTCATTGTCAAGAAGACTACTTAGTAGTCTTAGTAGACAAGTATTGGGAAATATTACCAAAGAAAAAATTTTATATCAGGGGACCATCCTAGTAACTTTGATCATTCCTTCCTCCAATCCAGTTTATTAACTTCTGGTTATCCATTACCCTTTTAGTATTTCTGCTCAAAAGATTAGATCATAGTTTGTACCTATTTTGACAGACTCTATTTAGGAAAAATAGAGACAAAAAAAAGCCAGGAGGATGGAGGTGTGGAGGGAGAGAACTTCTTGTCACTCTCCTACCTAAAGAAAAGTTTTTGGTCCATAAATGTAAATCTTTGTCCAATTTCCAAGGAACTAAGTTCTCTTAAGAAATATATTAGCAAACATGGGCAATGAACATGTCACTGACACCCATCTCAGATCACAAGCCTGGAAAGTTGTACACATTTCTTCTATGAGGAGACTCTATTTAGAGTTTTCTCATTTTCTGTAGCCATCATGTTTAATAAACTGTGCACTAGTACACAAACAGCTTTAATAAAAAAAAAAACTGCTCAACTCATTTTGTTGTAGGAATACATAGCCTCTTAATCGTTCTACGAAAAGTGACCATTGGCTTTCTTCTGGAAGTGCTAGCCCTTGGCCTCCTTCAGTTTAGAGGGGACAATGGGGAGAGCAGCAGGCCTGCCTATGGGAGGGTCTGACCAGAGTCTAATGAACTACCCTGCAGTTCTGCATTCAAAAATCAATAATGATGATTTTCAATGAATGGTTTTTATACAATATTATTTACTTCTGAAATGTAATAATAGTCAAATCATGATGTCAAATAAAAATATTTATACACAAAATTTTAGTGTGTCTAAATGAATATCCATGGTCCAATTAGTCATCTGCCAGTTCCATGTGGAGATTGTTGTCAGATTAACCTCAAACCTGCCATTTCTGGCTAAAAGGTCTTATCAGAGCAGATATCACTATTGAATGGTTCTGTAAAATAGAACTGTTTTTCTGCCCCCAAAGGGGCCTTTCTCAAAGTAGCTTCATTGTCCTAGTTTCAGTGAAAAAGTTAGATTGATAAATGTTCTCTTCAAGAACTATAAAGCTTTAGAGATCTTTTGTTCTCATCACTTCTTTTCACCCAATTTTCACTTCATATTCTCCAAGCAAGTAGCTTTTGGGGAGGTGCAGGGGGGCAGAGGGGATGGCGATGCAACAGTATTGATTTTATCATCTTTTTGACCAATCTTTACAAATGTCAAAACATTGGTCTTACTGTGGTTCTAGATGAAATGACCCCATCACAGGACAAGGATTCCTGTCCCATCAAAGGAAAAGAAAAGGAATTCTTGAGGCCAAAAAAGGGACACAAAAGAAAGAGAATTGTGCAGAAGCAGCTCCCCTACTCTTCCACTTCCCCCACCCCTGATAAAAAATAAAAAGATAAAGGAAAGAAAAGAAAGTGATTATATCTAATAAAGGTCAGAATGGAAGCAGCAGAACCCAGTGCTGAAAGCAAAAAATACTATAGTTTGGGAACCAGCAGACAGATCCCAAAACCTTCAGTTTTATTTGAACAAGGAACTTTCAGAAGAGTTAGGTAGTTGCATTGAATTTTCCTGTGCTTTTTTGCAGTATAACACTGGGAAAAAAACACTGGATTTAGAGTCAAAGGATCTGTGTTCAAATCTTAATCATACTTATTTTCTATGTTATCTTAGGCAACTTAGCAACTCTACACCTGTTTCTATATATTTTTTAATATAAATATTGTTTTCCAATTATATATAATAGTAGTTTCTACAAATCATTTTCTCCACAAGGTTTTGAATTTTACAATTTTCCCCCTCCCCCCAAACCAAAGGCAATCTGATATAGTTTTTTTTAAATTTTATTCATTTCAGGCAATGGGGCTAAGTGACTTAGCCAAACTTAGACAAGACAACTAGGCAATTATTAACTGTCTGAAGCCGGATTTGAACTCAGGTCCTCCTGACTACAGAGCCAGTGCTCTATCCACTGTGCCATCTAGCTGCCCCTCAAACTTATATAGTCTTTACATTTGTTTCCATGCTATGCATATATCAAAATTGAATGTGTTGAGAGAAAAATATGTCCTTAGAGAAAGCAAAATTATGTAATGCATAAGACAACTTTTTAAAAATTGAAAATTATAATCTTTGGTCTTTGTTTAAGCTCCACAGTTTCTTCTCTGGATATAGATGGTATTCTCTATCACAAATCCCCTGAAATTGCCCCTGATTATTGCACTGATGGGGTGAGCAAGTCCATCAAGGTTGATCATCACTCCCATGTTGCTGTCATGGTGTACAATGTTCTTCTGGTTCTGCTCATCTCACTCAGCATCAGTTCATACACATCTTTCCAGACTTCTCTGATTTCCCATCCCTCCTGGTTTCTTATAGAACAATAGTGTTCCATAACATACATAAACCACCCTTTGTTCAGTCATTCATTCCCCAACTGATGGACATTCACTCAATTTCCAATTCTTTGCCACCACGAACAGAAATGCTATGAATATTTTTGTACAAGTGATGTTTTTACCCTTTTTCCATGATTTCTTCAGGGTACAGATCCAGTAGAGGTATTGCTGGATCAAAGGGTATGAACATTTTTATTGTCCTTTGGGCATAATTCCAAATTGCTCACCAGAAAGGTTAGTTCAGTTCACAGCTCCACCAATAATACATTAGTATCCCAGATTTCCTATGTCCTCTCCAATATTGGTCATTATCCTTTCTGGTCATATTGGCCAGTCTGATAGGTGTGAGGTGGTACCTAAGAGATGCTTTAATTTGCATTTCTCTAATCAATAATGACTTAGATCAGTTTTTCATATGTGTATAGATAGATCAGTTTTTCATGACTATAGATAGCTTTGATTTGATTTCCTCATCTGAAAATTGCCTTTGCATATTCTTTGCGTCTTTTTTATCAACTGGGAAGTGGTTTGGTTTTTTTTTTATAAATTTGACACAGTTTTCTATATATTTGAGAAATTAGTTTGTCAGAAATACCAATTGTAAAGATTGTTTCCCAATTTACTACATTTCTTTTGATCATGGTTAGAGTGGTTTTGTTTGTGCAAAAGCCTTTTAATTTAATATAATAAAAATTATCTCTGTTTCCACATCTTAAAATAATGGAGGTTAGACTAGACGATCTCCAACTCAAGACTATAAACCTATGGAGATATGAGAAGGAACAAATAATCCAAGGGGGTAAGAACTGAAGTAACAAGTACTAGCTAAGATTAAGGATAAAAAACAAACTATTGGGTGGCTAGGTGGCACAATGCATAGAGCACCGGTCCTGGATTCAGAAGTACCTGAGTTCAAATCCAGCCTCGGACACTTAATAATTACCTGACTGGGTGGCCTTGGGCAAGCCACTTAACCTCATTACCTTGCAAAAAACAAAAAAACTATTAGTCAAGAACTGATACTGTGATAATTATGAGTTATAAAAGACAACCAGATAGCTAAACTTGTTTGCAAATTAGGAATTTTTAAAAGATTTGCTAAGTTCTGAGAAGAGAGTTAAGCTATAAGTAAAACAAACTTTATATATGTATGTATCTATCTATATATCCATACACACATTCTTATATATCTGAAATTATTGGGGGGTGGGGGGGAAAGGGACTTCAATATCCATACACATATAGATTTTTTTCCCCATACTTTCAGGTTCCCCTCCCCAAGGAAAAGGGTGACTGAGGTTCCTTTATTTAGACCTAACAAATCAAAAATTACACAAGTCACATTCATAAAATTACATATGTGAAAAGAGTGAATATATATGATTAAGATGTCACCTCTGTACTGGATATGTTCACAGGAACAATGCTTGGGCTTTGTCTGGGATCCATAACAGATCTGCACTGGCTCCCCACATACATTGCAAAACAATCTGGTTCCTGATTAGAAGGGTGGTTGTTTAGTATTTAAATCTTCCTCAGACCATAGATAGCAGACAGATAAAGTTCAATGCCATCCCAGGCACTAACAGGAAGAGAACTGGAGGCAGGAAAATAAAGTACTTCTCTGTCTTTTTCTCTATTCCTATCCCAGAGTTGAAGACAACTGATGGTCCACACTATCCATTATCAAAAAAGCAGAAAAGTGAACAGAGAAGGGATTTCCCTCTTCAGAGACTCACTCAATATTTGACCATTTCACCCAATAATATCCATATCAAATAAAAGAACCTGAACTCCCAAATAACTGAACAGTCTAGAACTAAAAGTTCTTTGAAAGTTCTTACTGGGGGCAGCTAGTCGGTGCAGTGGATAGATCACCGGCCCTGTGGTCAGGAGTCCCTGACTTCAAATCCAGCCTCAGACACTTAATTACCTAGCTGTGTGTTCTTGGGCAAGCCACTTAACTCCATTGCCTTGCAAAAAAACAAGAAAAGAAAAGAAAGTTCTTACTCTTTTTATTCTTGGGTTCAACAACCTTTTTGAACTTACTGATTTATTGAGAAAACTGAGAATCAGCTCTTTCATCTCAAGCTTCCATTTTACAATTGAAGACAAAGGTTAAGTGTCTTACCCAGAGTCATGCCAGCTAGTATGTGTGTGAGGTCACATTTGAATTCAAGTCCTTCCTACTCCATTCCTAGGGCTTATCTACTCTAGAATATAATCATAAATTGTAGTTCAATAGGCAAAGGATTCCCAGAATGCCTGCAAAATCACTAATTGCACAGAAACTTCCATAGCTAAGCAACTGATTCTCCTATCTTTTATTTTTTTAATTTGTTGGAGGGAGATTCCTATTAAGGACATGGATTAGTATTGTCTCCTCCAAATGACTGAGCAGTGAGTACATGGAGCAGAGCAAACAGTTGAGGTAGCCTAGCTATGAAAAGGCTAACAAATGAAAAAAAAAGTGGGTATTGCTTGAGGTCCCACAAGGTTTAATGAGCATCTTATAGACAATTATATATACATATCTAATCCTCACAACAACCTTATAGAGGAAGATAATATAAATTGATTGAGTCCTATTTTCAGATTAAAAAATCCAAATTTAGAGAATCTGATGACCCATAACTAGAGGAAAAAGCTGTGATTCAGATATATTACTACTACTCCAATATGTGTCATTCAAAAGGAAAAAAAAACTATTCTTTGCTACAAATAAGTTTTGCAAAATTAAATAATGGCACAGCCAGGACTGGAGGTATAGTCCATTATTTCAGTTCTATAGTAATATCTTTCATTTTTTACAACCTAGATAGAGATGACCAGAAAAAAAACAAAAAAGACTTGCTCAGCACTTCTTATTGTCTATTTTGCTTTTAGCTCAGACATTTATTACGCATATACTACATGGAAGGCACTTTACTAAGAGCTAGGGATACAATAACAAAATAATCTCTTCCTATATGAAGCTGACATTCTATGAACCATATACAGATTTAAACAAATAGAGATAACTTGAAAAAAAGAATTAACAATTGGATGAGAAAAGGATTTGCATTGGAGATAGCAGCAAATTTATCTCTTGATTTCCTGGCTGAGTAAGGAATTTTGAGAGACTGAAGAGAGGCCATGTTTTCTAGGGATGGGGGCAGGGAGGGGACTTGTGAGATGATGCAAATGGGAGATGGAATAGCTAGAGGACCATTTCAGCAGAGATGTAGATATTACTTGATAAAGAAAAGGACCACTTCTTCCTCAGACACTGAAGTAAAAGCAAAAATAATGGAATATTTGAGTTGTGGATTAAGGAAAAAAGAGAGAGGATGACATGTGTCACCTATTTTCTCATCATGAAAAGGTAGTGATATGTGTGTATGAGTATTTGAGGGTGTGGAGGGGGGAAAATAGAAGGAAATTGTCGAGACTGAGAGTCAGAAAGAATAAAGGAATGCACAACAAGTTCGGCCTTCTCCATGACCTATGATACCAAGGACTCAAAAACTGTGAAAACTCCTTGAACTCATAGAAGAAGACCAATAATCCCTAACTCCTAACAAGTGATCATTCAACACATTTTCCTCTACCACCCACCATTTTCAGGCAACAGAACTACCCAAATACCCATTCTCTACAACATACCAATCCATTACTTCCTCTCAGTACAATGAAGATCCAAATAGAAGAAAAGCAGCATGCTAATCTATAATGCTACAGTGCTCAACCCAAGAATGGATGAAGAGAGGGAATGAGACAGTCCTGTGACAGAATTCAAATCTGTGCCTTTTCCCTTCCTCCTATGCCAAGAGGTTCCTAAATGGTTTTTAAAAAGAAATAAAAATTATGAATAAAATTTATTATCTGCATAGCAGAAGTCATTGGCAGAATAGAGTAATTGAATTCATATTATTGAGTCTCACCAAAGAAAAAAATGAGAAGAGTGGGAATGCAAATACACAGAAGTGAAGGACAATCTAGATCCTAGAAGAATTAAAGCAAAAACCAATAAGATGAAAAGAAACCATAATCTCTATTCAAGCCAAATATATTGATCTCAAAGACAGGCTTAGAGATAAATTATGTCTTAGAGCTCTCTCAGAACACAAATGAAAAATAAACCAAAAAATAGGCATGAATCTCATAATGCAGGAAATTATTCAAGAAAACTGCCCAGTATTTCTGAACACAGGAAACAAATTAGAATAATATATAGATCACCTCCAGAACAAAAAAAAGACTGCAGACTAACACACATTAGAGGTTAAATTTAACAGTACCATTGAGAAACAACAAATTCTGTAAGAGACAAGGAGAAAGACCTTCAAATATAAAGGAAAGGAGATTCTAATAACACAAATTTGTTCTTCACCTACCAGAAAATGTTGAAAGGAATAGAGTAATATGTTCAGAAGAGCAATGGAGTTTAAGAGGCAGTCCAAGGTTACCTGACCACCAATCTGAGTTTAATCAAAAATGAAAAAACCCAACAATCCCTAAAAATCCACATATGAAACATTGTAGAAAGAAGAACATTCATTAAGAGATTATCTGCTTCTCAAACAAGGGTAAACAAATGCTGCAACTGAAGGAAGCAGGAAGATAACAACAGACCATTATTTTAATTTTTTATAAATTTAATGACATTTTATTATTTTCTAATTACATTATATGAAAGTTTTTCAACATTCATCCACTTCATATTTATGTTGCACACTTTTCTTCCACCTTTCCTTCCCTCCTCCCCTCAGAGAAGAAAAGTCGAGTGAATGTTGTTCATGCACATTTGTGTTTAACATGTTAGCATATTAATCATTTTGTGTATGAGGAATGAGGACTAAGAAAAAAGAAAGAAAACTACGGGATAGGAAGGAAAAAAATGAGAAATTTTTAAAAAGTAAATATAATGTTCAGATTTTGTGTTTCTAAGTTGTTTTTTTCCATCAGGATGAAGATGGCATTCTCTATAACAAGTCTCCCAGGTTATCCTAGCTAAACGATTTCTTTTTAGCATACTCTCACAAACAAGGGTAAAAGCAGAATCAAATAGAAATGATTATGGAAAAGTAGATCTGAAACATCATTGACTAAACTTCACAGCACTATGCCTAAAGGTGAATTAAGGATTTATTTGTTTGCTTGTTTATTTTTTGTGGAACTAAATTACCAAATAGGAGAATGTATCAAAAGAGGGAGAAGAGGAAGAAGAAAGTAGAGAATACGTTATGTACCCTAACAAAGGGAAGGGAAAATATTTCCTCTAGTCTCTGGGGAAGGAGAAATCCTTTAGGAGAATGGGTTAGGAGGAAGAGGCAGAGACTGAAAACAAGGACAGAGGGAGGTGGAAGTAAATCTTTTAGTGTTGGGAATTGCTAACACTAGTGAATGCTCCCATGGAACAAGAGACATTTTCTAAAGGGAGATGGATCCCTACCTGTAAGAGACTGTTGAGAGTCACAGAGACTTCATTGCATGACTGGGAATGGCCTAGGTTCACCCTTGGCCTAATCTTCTGGGTCAGTTCTCCGGATCTTCTTATCTATTCCTCCAGTTTGTCACCTCCTGAAGCATTGTGTTTATCCTAAGCCTATGATAGCATCTTTATGTGAGAAGTACTAGCCTGAGGAAGTAAACTTTACCATCTGCTGTCCACTAGCTGGAAAGCATTTGTTTGATTTGCTAATTGGAGAACTCCATGTGAATTGGGGGTAAACCAGGGACTAAGAGGATATTTAAGCTCTGGAATTTTGTAAAATAAAGGAAAACTTGTCAGCTTTGTCTCTCATCTCTTCAATGTTCCTCTGAGACAAGTATTAGTTATTGAGTAACAGATAAGTTATCTAGCAAGGTAAGCAACACCTACCACATGCATAAACTGTAAGGATTTGGTGCAGAGAAAAATTATGTATGATACCTCTGGAAAAAAGGAATCCAAGTTCTTGGGGGCATCTGACACCCAGAAGGTTTGGGAGAACTTGTACTAAGAGATGTTGAGTTGAATTGCTCCACTTCCCAAAAATAACCAAGGCAAAAGTCAGTAATGAGAAGCACAATAAGGGATATAGGAAGATACCTACAATGAGCCAAAATCCTTTATATCTCTGTTTGAATTGATATTCCTAATAATGAGTGTCAGTAGAAATAAAGGAACCAGGAGGGCACAAAGGGCAAAAGACAGCAACAAGGAATTTAAAAATAAAAGAAAGCAAAACACTATTCTAAGATTTTAATTCACCAAGGAATACAGAAAGTAAAGAAGGACAAAAATATAGGGGTCATAAATCAAGAAATAAAAGTCAAGAGATAGAAAAGGAACTTAAATAATGTAGAGCCTAAGGGAGAACAAGCAATACTTACACTATAAAGTAGGGGTGGCTAAGTGGCACAATGGATAGAGCACTGGTCTTGGAGTCAGTAGTACCTGAGTTCAAATCTGACCTCAGACACTTAATAATTACCTAGCCACGTTGCCTTGGGCAAGCCACTTAATCCCATTGCCTTGAAAAATCTAAAAAAACCCAAAAAAACCAAAAAAAAACCCCTACAAAGTAGAAAATAAAATTTTTAAAAGAAATGAAGAAAATAAGCTAAAAAAAGTATGTGAGAAATTCTATTTGACTTGATTGAGGAGAAAAGCAAAGAAAGAATTTAACTAGATAAATGCAAGAAAGGAAAAGGAATTATTAATCAAAACTCTACAACCAAGGAAAGTGGTAGCAAATAAGGGAGATGGGGTTCAAAGGTATGGGCAAAGAAGCCAAGGGAAATAGAGTCTCCTTGAAATATATTAAATTACAATACCTAAAAGAAACCATTTTGTATTTATATCAGCAGAGAGGGAAAAAATAAAAAAAAAAACACCAAACCAATAAGAAATAAATGAAGGAAAATATAAACCTAACTCTCAAAACTTTAAATATAAATGGATTAAATAATCTAAGTATAAAAAATTAAAAAATATAAAATAACAAAAAAATCACAATCTTGATATAAAAAACAAAACCTACACAAAATAAAAATGAGTGAATGGAAAAAACTATTATGTTGGAAGTGAATTCAAAAAAGCAGAACCTCAATTATATTGTGTGGGACAAATGCCACTTAAATTTCAGAGATCATTCAAGGTATGAAGAGAAAGCTCTCTTCATTTCTAGAGGAAGGAGCCACAGTCAATTACAGAGATTGAGGCAAAAGCAAAAGGCCCAAGAATCACATTTATCCTAATTCGATTCCCGCCCCCCACTGACCCACCCTCCTTAATGAGGAATGTGGTTTTACAATCTAGACTGAAAACTAATCTAAGGGGAAAAGAGTATAAAATTCAAACAGAAACTAGATTGTCTCTTCAGCCCCAGGAATTGAAAGGTCATCCCGGACTTCAGCAGACAAGGTGGGGCCAGTTGACTGTTCACCAGTATCCCAGAGTTTACTTTGTCAAGGGAGGAGGAACACATAGTTAACTATTCTCCAATCTATAATATTCTACTGAAGAAATCTCAGACTTTATCCCACTCAATCCCTCCTCTTTTATTTTGATGAGATTTCTTCAAATTTCTGAGTTGGCCCTTAAATCTAAATAACAACTTCCTGATCACCTTATTTCTTAGAGACCCTTTTAGATAAGCCCTATAATCACCATGATAACAGATACATTTCCAAATGCACCTCTTTCCACTGCAAGTTTTTATACCAATGTCTTTAGAAAGGTCTTCCCGGCTCCAAAATTGATCAAACTAAATTCCTGATTTGTGCCATTGGATCAACCCGAAGAATAGCTAATATACCTAGTGATGTTCCTTAAATTATTTTTCTTGCAAATGGCCATTTCTGCACTTTCCTTGCAAGTCCATACTAACTCATGATCAGTTTCCCTTAATAAATGCCCCAGTTTGCACATCTTTACAAAGGATGCAGGTACCATCATTAATCTCACATGAGTCTGAGGCCACCTATCTCTAAATTGTACTGTCCAGAATATATGCACCCCGCTTCTAGACATATTCAGACATATTCTACTCCCCAGGTAAATATCCTGGCCAGTCACCTATAAACAATAGTCACCCTGAACTGACTCAGTCATATGCCACTGGTGTTTCTCTCCTCTGGATCAGAATCCTGTGCCACAGTGCACCTCTGATCAGGGACTGAAAATCTAGGTCAGACCCAAGGGTACTGCCACCCACTAATCTCTCTTTCTCTCTCAATAGAGAAGATATTCATCCTGCCTCCCCTCTTCCTTTCCATAAGGAGAAGGGCACAAGTAGGGGTGTCACAGTTACAGAGTCAAAGGGAAGTTACAGATAAACAATGTACACATAGGTGAGAGATGGTAGAGATGGAACTGGTTCAGTGTCTCTCCTCCTCTTCTCTTCTCTTCTCTTCTCTTCTCTTCTCTTCTCTTCTCTTCTCTTCTCTTCTCTTCTCTTCTCTTCTCTTCTCTTCTCCTTTGGAGGCATCCAATGTCCTTCAGCATCCTCTGAATCTGTTCCAAAAAGTCCCCTCCAGCTCTGTGACTACTTGTCTTCTGGTAAAGAAACTGCTTAACATCTTAATTCAGTTCAAAAGGCATGTCTTCCATCACAAAACAATGAGATTCTGGAGCTTATTACAATTTACATTTTGCCTTACTGCCATATTGACACACATACTTCACTTTTAACACTTTTAACTTCCATTAGTATTTTACTACATGAGCAAACTCCCAATGAGAATGATCACATTGACTCAAGCTGGTAACATATACATTCAACAATCATCTTTATTCTAAGAGTACCCAGCATCTGGTTTAAAAAAACAAAAATGACTTTTTCCCCAAATATTCCCATATTTTCCTTTTCCTGGTATACTTATCTAACTCACTCATTTCCTCAGTAGAACTTGAACTGTGAAGAATTTCTCATTCTTCTTATCTAAAGATCCCCTCTAATACAAAAACTTAGGAAACAATTCCTATTGTAAGACCCTGAGTTTTGAAACCCATGAACTTTTGCCTGAATGCCTGTAAGACCCTGAGTGTCAAAACCTGAACTTTTGCCTAAATTCTGCTCCTAAGTCTCCACTTGGTCAGCTTGCTGAGGTTCTGCCTGATCAGCTCCTGGAGATTCTGCTGGGTCAGCCCTCGGACCATGCAACAGGGGGGCTTCTCCGAGGACCTGCATCCAATAAGAACACGCCACACACACCATCTCAAGACAATCAGCAGGCAGATGCTTGGAAATCCCCCACTGAACCATACATAAGGTCTCTCGTCACTTTACTTGGGGTTCCTGGATCCTAACCCTGTCCTAGGACAGAACCCTAGCTCAAGCTAGTTTAATAAACCCTTGCTATTGCATCTCTATCATGTCGAGTGCCTCTGTTCTGTAATTGGGGACTTTTCTCTGACCCTAACACTATCTTAGCATGTAGCAGGTGTCAGAGCCAGACACCTAACCCATCTCTGGCTATTAGATCCAATTCACCTAAAACTTCTTTTTCTAGTTTGCTTAGTAACTAACTATAAAGATCTAGGACATTAAAGGAAAGTTCCTTCACAGATATAAGTATTGCATGTCAGTGTCCAGGCAGAGGTGACGTGGGTAAGTCAAATGTCTTAGGCCAGATTTATTCTTCCAGGTGAGATATCATCCAAATGCCATTTTGGGGAAATCAAGTCAAAGGGATCCAACCTCAGCCATACTGAGAAGCTGCACCTTTGGCTGCCCATACCTGTCACCTGATATTCTTGGATCATTGGCTTCCTTGGATCCAAGAACATAACATTTACCCAGTAGCATTTCTTTTTGTTGACCATCCTGGTATCTGACATAAGAGAAAACTCAATTAAAAGTCACGTGACCTAAAACGGTTGTTTTACCTAGTTAGAACTTCCAGTGAATACAATTCACTAAATTCCAATTATAATCTTAATGGAGTCCCAATTAATGAAACCCCCTACCTAAAGCTCAGATTATCCTTCCTGGGTCTTTGCCTAAAACCTGGTATTCTAACTATGACTGGTCCTACGGGTCTCATCTCCTATCTCTTACTAGAGACATCCCTTTGTCTGAAATCATATCTACTCTATCTTTATATAAAGATGGTATATCAGATTCCCCTTGGCTAGAAAAACCTCCTTCTAGTCTGTTGTATCTTACAACAAATTAATGCCTCCTTTGTCCAGGAGATTGCATAGAGAAATATCAAATTATCTTGTGTTTATCTTTCCTATAGTATATAGTGCTTTTATGTCAAAACAAACAACCACTGCTTTGGAACAGACATATTTAGATCCAAAATATTTCCAATTCACATACATAGCTAGAAACTTCTATACCTAAACTTGTTTACCTACTAGCCATCCTCAACACAAAAATGGTTATTTTTACCAAGGTTAAGTGACTTGTTCAAGGTCACACAGTTAAGCAATCACTAAGTATCTGAGGCCTGACATGAACCCAGGTCTCCTGACTCCAGGCCGGCACCCTATCTACTGCGCCACCTAGCCGCCCCTTAACATATAAATTACTTTTTCAGAATTCTTTAAAACATTAAAACATCTTAGGTAGCTTTAAATTTCCAACAGGCATTATTAATTTCATTATAACAGGACAGCAACAAGAGTAACAGAGTAACACATAAATTACTACATTGTACAAAGCAATCCCTCTATTATTACATTATTCATGAACTCATTGATATATCCCAGAAAGGGTCATACTTTTTCATATTTTCCTTATTGCCCTTCAAAGCAATCACATTAATCCCAGGCTTTAACAATACAGTATTTAAATAACATATTCACAATAGATAGCTAAATATTGCAAATACAATCTCCTTGCGGTTACAAAAGAGTACCACATAACTGATAAAAACATCTTATTCATCAATAAGTTACCTTACAATAAGGCCCACCATCACAATTTGTTCAGAGCCCCCATCAGCTTTCTATGGTAAGAGAGAAGTCCACATTCTTGACTTATTTAAAATTAAACATACATTGTTAATATACATTAAACATTAAGATTCTTATTTAACTACTGGGAAAATTGGGAGTTAATATGGAAGAAACTTAGAGTAGACCAACACCTCACACACCCTTTACCAAGATAAGATCCAAATGGTTACAGGATTTAGACATGAAAAACAATACTATAAGCAAATTAGAAGATCAAGGACTAGTTTACCTGTCAGATCTATGGAAAGGGGAACAGTTTATGACTAAGGAAGAGTTAAAGAACATCACCAAAAACCAACTAGATGATTTCGATTACATTAAATTAAAAAGCTTTTGCACAGATAAATCCACTGTAACTAAGATCAAAAGAAATGCAGTAAATTGGGAAACATTCTTTACAACTAATGATTCTAACAAAGGACTCATTTCTAAAATATACAGAGAACTGAGTCATATTTTTAAAACAAAAAGCCATTCCCCAATTGACAAATGGTCAAAGGATATACAAAGGCAATTTACAGATGAGGAGATCAAAGCAATCCATAGTCATATGAAAAATTGCTCTAAATCATTAATTGTTAGAGAAATGAAAATTAAAGCTTCTGGCCAATATGACCAGAAAGGATAATGATTATTTTTGGAAGGGTTGTGGGAAATCTGGGACACTGGGACACTGTTGGTGGAGCAGTGAACTCACCCAACCTTTCTGGAAAGAAATTTGCAACTATGCCCAAAGGGCAACAAAAATGAGCATACCCCTTGACCCAGCAATACCACTACTGGGACTATATCCTGAGGAGAAGAGGCAAAAGGGTAAAAACATCACTTGTACAAAAATATTTATAGAAGCCTTATTTGTGGTGGCAAATAATTGGAAATCAAGTAAATGTCCTTCAATTGGGGAATGGTTAGCAAACTGTGGTATATGTATGTCATGGAAACTATTGTTCTGTTAGAAACCAGGAAGGACGGGATTTCAAGGAAACCTGGAGGGATTTGCATGAACTGATGCTGAGTGAGATGAGCAGAACCAGAAAAACACTGTACACCCTACAGCAATATGGGGGAAATGTTCAACCTTGATGGACTTGCTTGTTCCATCAGTGCAACAATCAGGGACAATTTGGGGTTCTCTGCAAAGGAGAGTACCATCTTTATCTAGATAAAGAGCCATGGAGTTTGAATAAAGTTCAAGGACTATTCCCTTTAATTTAGAAAAAAACCCAGATATCTTATTGTCTGCTCTTGTTATCGTTTAGACTTTTTGTCTCTTTCTTAAAGATATGATTTCTCACTCATCACACCCAGTTTGGATCAATGTACAACACAGAAACAAAATAAAGACTGACAGAGTGCTTTCCGTGGGGGGGGGGAGGAATTAAGATGGGGGGGAAAATTGTAAAACTCAAATAATATCTTCAATAAAAAATTTTTTTAAAAAGATTCTTATTTGAACATCTCATTTCCTTTAGAACAAGAGCAAAATGAATATCCCCATGTTCTTTACTTTTGTCTCTTTACCCAAATTCTCAGAATCCAGTCTCATACATATGACACATTTAAAACCCCAATGTAATTACAATTCAATTAACTTCCCAACAGTTGAGTTTAATAAAAACTTTAGAGTACCTTATACAGAGAATCCAGCACTCACATTCCAAAAGCTCTATCCAAAATAAAAATACAATTGTTAGCATTATTCAATATTAAAACCAATTAGAGTTTTTTTTTTCCCAAAAGAAATTAGTAAACATCCCTGGTAACCTAGGTATTTCTCTTCTTAGTAACCCAATACCACTTTTCTTTAACTCAAAGATGTTACAATAGAGTTTTAAAATCCCAAACTCCTTGCAAAAGTTACAATAGTGTTAAAATAGTTTAATCCCAAACTAATTTAACAATCTAGGTTATTTAATTCCTCCCATTCTGTACAAATTTTGTCAGTCTGTTACAACACTAGTATCCCTCTTTTAAAACCCTCAGAGTGCTTTCCAAAACTCTAGTTCAGAAACAATGAGAGTCATCACTCAGGCCACATGGCCAGCAGATATTCATTAAACATGATTTCTTTTCAATAAAGGAGTCTCTTAACCTCTGGATCTTAGATATTTTTTTTCTTCTTTCCCAGTCACCTGTGGAGGAATCTCTTTCCCTTTAAGGCTTCTCTCCTGTCCATCCCCTCTCCCTCTACAGGTGGGTGGGGTTCTCAGGTGGACTTGGTCTAGGGTTCAAGTCTTAACAAGATGGTGCCCACCAATCCTTCCTCCAACCCGGGAAGAAAGCCTAAGGATAGGAAATCTTCCCTCCTCTAACTTCTTACTCTTTCCCTTAAAGGTTCTTTCTTCTCTTGAACTTCTTCTAAACTATTCCCCGATGCACAGCTTTATTTTCACTTTAAGAATCCCCCTCCCCTTTCTGTAACTCTGCACACCTAGCAAAGTACCACAGTACCACCAGGTGAGGGAGGGGCTGATTTCCACGTGGCGGGGGGCGCTGCTGCACAACCACTTCCTTTGCCTCTTAGAATGATTTGTAAGCCACTTTACAAAGTTCCCAAAATCCATCTTTGGTATACAAATTCAAACCTGCTCAAACCTTCTGTCTACATGCTTCAACCCATTTCCATACTTAATTCCTTTTCATTAGCTTCTCTTGACTTTAATTCATACTATTCTGAACTAGAGTCACATAGCTTATACAGCTATATAAACCACTGATATGATTCCAGTTTTCACAATACATTTTCCATCCTGAGCTTGTAATAGTTAGCATTTCTTGATTGTAATTACTAAAACCCTGGAGAAGGCAAAGAGTCATCCAAAAATCCCTTAGCCTAATCCGAATATTCCCTGTCCTTCCCCCCCTTCTTCAAATAGAGTAAGCTGAATAACTTACATGTCCCATAATTTTCTGTAAGAACCAACATTACCAGAATCTAAATTGATAAATTCCTGAAGCTTTGTTACCATATCATTCTGGGAAAAGATTAACTATTTAGTTTCCCCTACACTGGCATATCTTAGAACCACATTATATACTTTAGAATTAATCTGACTCTCTAGTCTTTCTGAAATTTATTTTCTAACAACCTCTTTTTTTTCAAATTAAAATAGCATTTCTTTTTATGATAATATTCACTGTGTCTATCCTATTTCTTTTACTTCAAAATAAGGTCCCTTTGCATATTTATTTTACTAATTCTTCCTGAAATACTCTCTCTTAGTCCTTTTTCTAAAAGAGAGTGGGGGAAAATATTCTAGAACCACAGAATCATGGAGAACTGGGAAGAGAAGGGAACATAAACAGGGAAGGGGGGGCTTCTCATAATGGTAGAATAACAGGGTAAGTAGTTTGGCCTCCATAATCCATTCCTTTTTAATCAAAATAAAAATCCCTCTTTTAAGTGCTCAAGAGACAACCTAGGAGTGAGGAAAGAGGGATCATATTATCCATTGTAACACAGGCAGAAAGCAGGCTCAAGGAAGAGCCAGAGAAAGTTAGATGAATACTGCCTAAAAATCCAAAACAAAATGAGGCTACCCAAGGAACTCTTTAGGGGAACTTGCCAACTCCTCCTTTCCCTGTTTAACAAATCACACAAGTAAATAGATATTCTAAACACATAAAGACAGACAAGGCACAAACACAGGTCACACAAAACGCAACAGAATTTTCCAAACTGACAATTTCAAAACACAGGCCAATGGCAAATTCCTGACGTCTCAGGAATGCAGAGAGGGGAGGTTTCAACCTCTCTTCTGACAATCTCTCCTTCCCAAAGGCAGACCAAATAAATGTGTTCCTTCTCCTATCTTTCTATTTTCCCAGAAAAGACAACAATACTTAATCATTTTCTTCTTACTTTCCTTTACATTTTAATCTTATTTACCTGATTTGCTGCGGGGGAAGGCTTAGGACAGGGTCCTTCCCATTTTAAATATTGACAGAGACCTCTCAGGATCAAGTGCCCTTAGATCCAAGTCTCTTACACCCAAACTGGAAGGGATCACCCCCAACCTTCAGTCACCCAAATGGACCCTCCAGGAATCTAGTGCCCTCAGATTCCAAGGTCTAGGCTTACTGTCTTTTGGGTCTCTATGCACAGAAGTTTAATGACTGTTCTTTGTCCTCACTGACGTCAGGTTCTTGCCACGGATTTGCTGTTCTCTTACTACCGAGTCTCTCTGCTTCAGGTAATTTGCACAGCGGGGAAACCAAGGCTTCCCAGAAAATGACAAACTTCCAGAATTTGTGGCAGCAGTGCTGTTTTTCCAAGTCTTGAGAGGCCAAGGTCCCCAATGTGCATGTAATCCTGAAAGAGCCCCCAAACTGTGTGGGACAAATGCCACTTAAATAAATTTGGGATATCTCTAAAGGTATGAAGAGAAAGCTTTATTCATTTCTCCAGGAACGGTCCACAATCATTTGCAGAGATTGAGTCAAAAGCAAAAGGCCCAAGAACCACATTTATCCTAACTCGATTCCCAACCCCACTGACCCACTCTCTTTATTGAGGAATGTGGTCTTACAATCTAGACTGCAAACTAATCTAGGGGAAAAGAGTATAAAATTCAAACAGAAACTAGATTATCTCTTCAGCCCCATGAATTGAAAAGTCATCCCAGACTTCAGCAGATAAGGTGCGGCCAGTTGACTGTTCACCAATATCCCAGAGGTTGCTTTGTCAAGGGAGGAGGGGCACATAGTTAAGTATTCTCCAATCTATAATATTCTACTGAAGAAATCTCAGACTTTATCCCACTCACTACCAAACAAAGCGAAAACAAACATTCAAAACATTAAAATGGATAAGCAAGGAAATTACATCATGCTGAAATATAGACAACAAATCAGCACAATATTAAACTTCGATGATCCCAAATCCTCAGCATCAGTTCATAACAAATATTAACTGAGCTAAATGATCGTGTTGACAAAAATACAAGGGTGTTGAGAGAGTTCAATGTCCCTTTCTCAAATCTGGGTAAGTCTTAAAGGAAGATAAACAAATGGGAAAATATAGGACAGAATAAATTTCTGTAGAAACTAGAAAAGAAAAATGTTGGATACTTTCCTAACTGGGAATCCAGTAAAACTGGAAGTTTTACAAAAATTGAACCTATATTGGAGCACAGAGATATTGCAAACAAATGTTAAAAAAATATAAGCAGAAAGTAAGTATGTCATTTGAGATTACAATGTAATAAAAATAATAATCAATTCAGGGACTACAAAAAAAATACTGAAACTCAGATAGAGACATTAAAAATTTAAATAATGAATAAGTCAAAAGTACCAATCATAAAAACAATGAACAATTATGCAACCCTTTTTTTAATGAGAAAAGAAAACACCAAATTTTATAGGATGCAGGAAAAACAATGATCAGGGGGAAAATGCATATGTATGCCTTCAAATATACATTAACAAAAATAGAGAAAAAAAATAGAGGATGAATAATTGAATATGTAATTGAAAAAATCTGAAAATCAACAAATTACCAACTCTAAAATAGTGCAAAAAAGAGACATTAAAAATTAAAGAAATAAAATGGAAAAGAATAATATAGAAATGAAAATAAAACTAAAAAAACTGATTCTTTAGAAAGATTATAAATTTTGTGGTCCTTTGTTAAGCTGAACTACAAAGCATTCAAACTCTATTTAAGAGAGTACAATTCCAATGGGGTGTCCATGTTGTCTGAATGCTGAATGTACATTTGCCTAAAAAGACTATTTTACAAAGGACTCACAAAAACAAGCATTCATATAGAGGTCAGATAAAAGAGATGCAAGGATACTCTCAAGGTCTTTCTGAAGAACTTTGGTAACCATTGGGAGACATTGGCACAGGACCATCCAGCATGGTGTGGATATCAAAAGAGATTCTATGTTATATGAGCAAAACAGAATTGCAGTAGCTCAAAAGAAACATGAGATGCATAAATTTAGAGATAAACTTTTATTCAATCTGATTAAGAGGACAATCAAATCAACAAAATAGCAAATGAACAAAGTGAAATCACAAAGTCAAAAGGAATATGATACCTACCTATATGCTGACAAAATTGAGAAGGCAAAAGAAAGAGAGGAATATAGTAAAAGTATAAAATATTCAAATAGAAGATCAAATAAAGCTCTTAACTTACAATAGAAAGTGAAAGAGAACTAGTTGTAACTAAACTACCATATTTTTTTCCTATTTCTAATAGATTCAAGGGGGAAATATTTCAAACTGTTTTCTTTCTTTTCCTTTTTAATATTTTATTTATTTGGTTTTCCAACTACATGCAATGGTAGTTTTTAACAATCAATTTTTTAAAAAGGTTTTGAGTTTTACATTTTTCTCCCTCCCTCCTTTCCCTCCTTCTCCCACCTGACAGAAAGCAATATGATATAGGCTCTACCTTTATAGCCATGCTAAACAATAGATCCATTTTAATCATGTTGTGAGAGAAGAATCAAATCCAAACATAAAGAAAACATTTGAAAGGGAAAAATGGTATAATACATGTCAACTTTTAAAATTTGAAGATAGGGGGTGTCTAGGTGGCACAGTGGATAAAACACCAGCCCTGGAGTCAAGAGTATCTGAGTTCAAATCTGGCCTCAGACATTTAATGATTACCTAGCTGTGTGGCTTTGGGCAAGCCACTTAACCCCATTTGCCTTGCTAAAACCTAAAAAACAAAACAAAATAAATAAATAAAAATAAATTTAAAAAAAAAGAAGATAAACTTTGACCTTCATTTCAACTCTACAGTTCCTTCTCTGGATATGAATGGTATTTTACATCAAAAGTCTTTTAAAAAATTGCGTTTAATTATTGTATTGCTGAAATAAACAAGTCTATCATGGTTGATCACTTCTCCATGTTGTTTTTAATGTGTACAATGTTCTTCTGGTTCTGCTCATTTCACTCAGCATCAATTCATGCAAGTATTTCCAGGGTTTTCTGAAATTTCATTCCTCGTGATTTCTTATAGAACAGTGTTATATCACATACATATATCACAATTTGTTCAGTCATTCCCCAATAGATGGGCAACTCCTCAATTTCCAGTTCTACAAACAGAGCTGCTATGAATATTTTTGTACATGTGGCATTTTTGCCTTTTTTTCATAATCTCTTCAGGGTATAGACCCAGTAGTAGTATTGTTGGATCAAAGGGTATGCACAGTTTTATTGCCCTTTGGGTGTAATTCCAAAATGCTCTCCAGAAAGAGTAGATCAGTTCACAGCTCTACCAACAATGCATCAGTATCCCAGTTTTCCCACCTTGTTCATTTTCCTTTCTAGTCATAGAAAACAATGTAAGAGGTGTGAGTTGGTACCTCAGAGTTGGTGTTATTTCTCTAATCCAGGGAGCAGCTAGGTAGTACAATGGATAAAGCACCAGTCCTGTAGTCAGGAGGACCTGAGTTCAAATTTGGTCTCACACACTTTGCTGTATTATCTTAGGTAAGTCACTTAATTCCACTGCCTTACAAAAAAAAAAAACAAAGACCAAAAAATAAAAACTGCTTTACAAGTAATTGCAAAACAATAAAATGCCATTGATTTTCTCTAATCAATAAGGAAGTAATTCAAACTTTTAAAAGACAATTAGGACCACATTACATAAATTATTCTCAAAAAAATTGAGAAATAAAGCATGCTGCCAGAATCATTTTTTTTAGACAAATAGAGTCTAAATCCCTAAAAGAAGTATAATACATATCAAGAAAAGTACAGGCCAATATAATGCATTAATAAATATTAAATTAAAATTTTTAATTAAAATCTGTAAATCTGATTATGGCTATGCATCTCAGCAATGCTGGAAGTGTTCAAAATTAGAAAACATTAACATCATTAATGATATTAAAAACAAGAATATCCAAAACCATATGATTTTCTTGATAGATTCAGAAATAACTTAAGATGCACAATGCACATTTTTGCTTTAAAAAAAAGTATAGATTTAGAATGGCTTTTTAAAATACCATGGAAAAAATCTGTCCAAAACCAAAAAGAAACATTATATTCAGTGGAAATGAACTGGAATCTTTTTCAATAAATGTGGGAATGAAAAAGGATGCTCACTTTTCCTACTATTATTTGATAGTTCTGGAAATTCTTGATAGCAATAGGTTAAGAAAAAAATTAAAAGCATAAATGTAGGTAAGGAGAAAACTATTTGTTGGTGATCTGATGCTATACTTGGAAATTCCTAGGTAATCAGCAAAGATACTTCTCAAGATAATTAATAGCTTCAGCAAAGTAGACTACAAAAGAAATTCTCAAAAATTAACCATTTTTCAATATAATAACCAAATCCAAGAGGCAATAATAGAAATGAAAATCCCATTTCATTTAAGTATATAATGTAAGCACACAAAAGACTTGTTCAAGTAAGAAAGCACTCCTTAAAAAAGATGCTATGATTTAGTGTGTGTATATAATATATACTTATATACATATATGTATATATGAATCAGTAAAATCATTTTGTAAATAAACCCCAACAAGGTCATTAATAAAAAAAAGTCCCCACATACACTAAAACATTTAGAATAGCATTTTTTCATAACAGCAAAGAAATGGAGACAATGTAGATGTTCATGTATTCAGAAATGACTAAACAAATTGTGATAAATGAATGTAACGAAATATTACAAAATTGCAAAAAAATGGTGAATGCAATGAAGACAGAGAAGCATGCAATGAATTTTTTTAGGTGTTTTTGCAAGGCAAATGGAGTTAAGTGGCTTGTCCAAGGCCACACAGCTAGGTTGGAAAGGGTAGCAAGGAATACAGTGTCTTTCAGAAGGTTTCTATTAGTGCCAAAATTTGCAGAGTAAAATTCAAGAAATCTAAGATGAGGGGGAAATTTTTCAGCAATAGGACAGGGATTCTACAGACCAAAGGAGAGTATTAATTATAGATGTAATAGGACTAGACTGATTAAAAGTGAGAGGATAAGAGGGGAGAGAACCAGACTTATCTCCAGGGTCCCACAATGAATAAACTGTCAATATGGAAGCAGTAACATCAGCTTCTCCAGATGGTCACTTCAAATACAAACAAACTGGATGGGTTAGTAAAGGGGACTGGGAATGCTGCCTTAAAATACAAGTCGGGAAATAATAACTTGACTCTTACCTCCACATAAAATTGAAATCATACTCAACACTAATATTTTAGCCTCATCCCAGGAAAAGGGAGCGGGGAGGGGGGTAAAGGATAGTGCATTCCCTTGTAAGTTGTTCTTCCCCACCTTGGTGCATACTCAACTATTATTCTTTCCTAACATCCACATGGAAGTTTTAGAAGTCGATTATTAATCATTGTTATATCCCTTTACTTGACTATTGAATCAGAAGAGGTGATGATTCATTTAGTAAAAGAAGTAGTTTCCTACTTTGTTTCTAGCTTTTTAGCTACCACAAAAAAATGCTGTATTTTTGAACATCTAGATTTCACTTTTTGACTTTAAGCTCTCTGCTCAGTGATGCACTGACTGGGTCAGAGAGCATAATCAGTGTAGGAATTTGTCTCTCATAATTTCAAATTTCTCTTTTTGAATGGCTAGAACAATCTTCAGTGGAGGCACTTTTTTTCTTCTTTGCAATGACCTCTAGAGGCAGGTTACTGGCCATACAAGAAAATTTCTTATCAGAATTTAGACTGTAAATAATGCAGCTTGATGAACCACTTTGTTCATCAGGCTTAACTCCCTGTGACGAGAATTTTCTCCAAAATGAAATCTACCTTCAAATGACAGAGACTTACTATCATAAAAGGTATTCAAAGGAGTAATGCCAAACCACATATCATAGGTGGTGCAGTATATGTTTGGGCAGGGAGAAGTCTAGAAACAAATGAAAGAACTGAAGAGCCATAGAAACAAAAGAGGACCTTTTGAACAGATTACTGCATCAACCTTAAGGGATAAAGTTCCCTTATTGATGACACGACATAGAGAAAATTAGTCCATTATTTCATATCTGTAGCAACAACTTCCTCTTACCCACTTGCTTGGATATTACTCATTTAAAATTGCACCTAATCAACTTTTGATTATCTTTATTCAGAGTCTTGGTTTTATCTGCTAATGCTATCAGTGTTAACTTGTATGTGTGGTAAAAAAAGTTAAACCTGTAGTGGCAGTATGGTGTAGGAAATCTGGCTTGAGAATTATAATAAAATCAATTTAAATGTATGTTCAAAACCTCATTAAATTTTGTTCAACATATTCTACTTGGTGTAAAAGATAGGATTCCTTTAACTGGGAAACTTTTCTTACATGTTATTAAGGGAGAAAAAAAAGACACTTAGAACTAATGTATAACCATGCATGCAAGATAATTTAAACAAGGTCTGGGTTATATAATTGGGTTAAACAGAAAAAAGGGCTCTTTCATTTTTCTTTCTGTTTTGTCACTGGTAGAAAAAATGACAAGCGTACTAAGTACAAAAATGTTAAGGGGAAAAAATTGTGTTAAAGCCTTCCCTGGAGTTGGGGATAACAGTCTCAACTGGCTACAGGAAATCATCTCCAGTAAGAGATAGACTATCCTGTTGATCAGTCAGAGATGGATAATCCAAAATGCTTTGATACCAAGCCAGTCCTAAAGTAGAAGTTGCTCAGAAGGGATTTTGACAAAATCTGTAATTTAAAGTAAATTGATAAAATAATCAAGGATTAATAAGAAAGGGGGATAATGATAGGGGTGGCTATGTTGTACAGTGGATAGAGCACTGACCCTGGAGTCAGGAGGACCTGAGTTTAAATCCGACTTCAGACACTTAATAATTACCTAGCTGTGTGGCCTTGGGCAAGCCACTTAACCCCGTTATCTTGCAAAAACTTTAAAAAAAAGGGTAATAATGATAAGGGGAATTAGTGCTTGGGTGATCAATGGTAAAGGAAGAAAGGCTTAAGGTTATGCTAGAACTAGCTTGAACTAACTTACAAGAGTTGATTGCTAAATTTTCAGTGTGAACATTTGCAACTTGGAAATAGTCAAATACAAATCAGGACTTGATTTATTTTTGACTTGAGAAAATGATGTAGAAAATGTTGATAATTCAGATTAAGTTTTAAAAAGTGTTGTATCTCTATAATATTTTTTCCCCCAGAAGGCCAGTTGTTAAACATTCACCAGCATGACTAGACATGAAGAAAGATAGCATGTCATAATGAATAGAAGATGGGTTTTAGAAACAAGAATACTTGGCTTTAAGTTCTGCCTCTCAAACACTGGCATTACAGTTTCAGGCAAGTCACAACCTCTTAGAACCACAGACAACTCTTTATGATTATAAAATTACAGATGAGTTGTACATCTGCAGTAGTAGAGGAAAAGCACCAGTCCAGACCAATTCCTGTTAATTTGGTGCTGCGCTGCTATGGGGCTTTGAGTTATATACGCTTTTGTTTCTTTAATGTTGGAGAAATCTTTAAATTCTGCACCCTGGAGGCAAAAGCCCTATTCACCCCACCTTAGTTAACAGCTCCAATCAGAAAAGTTGGAAAGGTACAGAAAGACAAGAAATTGTCTTACTGAGGGCTCTTAACATTTATATTAAACTAGTATCTTTAAAATATAATAGCTGATTAATATAGTTTAGGTTTCTTCTCAGTCCTTGCCTGCTCCCTATTCACTGTTCACAACTTATCAGTTTTCTACTATAATATATAAAATAACACTAGTTATCTTGTAAAGAATATTCTAGGGGGCAACTGGGTGGTGCAGTGGATAGATCTCCGGATCTGGAGTCAGGAGTACCTGAGTTCAAATCCGGTCTCAGACACTTAATAATTACCTAGCTGTGTGACCTTGGGCAAGTCACTTAACACCATCACCTTGCAAAAAAACCCTTAAAATAAAAGAATATTCCAAAAAAAATCTGGGAAATCTGAACGTGACATTTTATGATGTAAACATTTCATACAGTTGTAGTCACTAATGCACCCCTTGAGGGACAATATCAGTATGCACTCCAAGCCCAGCTCAACTTTGCTTATTCTTGCTAAGACCTTATAACAATAAAAATTGTGTTCAACAAGGAGAATATTGTGTGTAGTGTCGATAAGGTATGATAATAAACTATGAATGACTTAGCTATTCTCAGCAATACTATGATCCAAGACAATAACATCCTTTCCAACATTAAATCTGATTCCATGATGTAATGTGTCAATTCAACAAATATTTATTAAATACTTTTGTATATGGCACTAGGTATAAAAAATGGAAAAACCAAAAATGAGATTTCAGTTAGATTTTTCTGTAGCCTATATTAGCTTCATTGCTTTAAAAAAAAGTTACTTCTTTCCTTTCAGTCTCTAATCAAGAAAAAATTTTACTTGACTTTGGAACTTGTAATTTTATTTTTTTCATTTCCTCTGCTTAAAATTTGTGTTGGAATAAAATGGCAAAAGGATATGCACTGTGAAGTAAAGTATGAGGAAAGCAGTGACAGAGGAAAGAGAGAGAGATAGGGAGAAAGAGAGAGATCTAAACAAAAAATAAATATTCTGGGAACATTTACTCTGTTCTACTTTTTTTGAGGTATCTGATCTACAAAGCTCCATTTATACACAAACTTTAAAAATAATTATAAAACTGGGCAGATTAGCTTTAAAAAGTTCAATGCTAATATTGTTCTACCCACCCCTAAATTTATTGTAATTATTTAATTAAACATCGAAGTAGTAAATATTAATTATAGATCAAAGTATTAAATGTTATTAATTATTCATAACAATAATTGTTGTTTGTAAGTATATTATCTCCAATGTCTGCTCTGTTGGCTGAACAAAGCAGAGAAAAGAAAGAAAAGGAAACAGGATTTGAAGTCAATTCCTAATCCCCTTTGAGGCTTCACATGTGGGCATTTTGTCACCATCCTCCCTGTCACTATAGTAGTTTTCTATGACTAAGGCTCTTTTTGTTTTATTTTCTTTTTGCTCATTTTAAAAGTAGAGTTCTACTCAATAGGGATACAGAGGACAGGGTCCCAAGCTTCTTGAGGGGGGTTAGGAGTCTGGGGTCTCAGGTGCTGGTGGCTTGCTCCCTGAGCTAGGGTAGTCCAACCCAGTCCTCTCAAGGCACGCCTTCTGCACTGGGGCAGGGGCTCCCACTGCCCATCTGCTGTATCTAGGAGCTGGGACCCACAGGCCTTGGGGACTGATCTATGATGTGGCTAAGAGCCTCCCACTGGTTCCCCAGTTTCTGCCTGTGCTAAGCTGCACCCCCCTCACACACTTTTATCCAAGTGAGACAGATGATTCCTGAAATTCTTCCAAGATATCTGAGCTAAAAAAGCTGTTTCACTGCCTTTTTGTAGGTTCTTTCATTCCAGATTCTGTTTATTAGAGGCTTCATTTAAAGCTGTTTCAGAAGGAAACTGGGAAAAGCTCAGGGAACTTCCTAGCTTCTCCTACCATCATGGCCCTGCCTGGGAAGCCTGGCATTGTGCTAAACAATTTACAATTATTATCATTTTTTAAAAATAGAATTGATCTAATAGAGAATGAAATTGGGATCTAAAGACCACACCCAAGTTTCCCAGATCCTCAGAATTGGAAGAGCCCTTAGAGGCTACCTCATCCAGCCAGTACCCACCTGATGATGCTATCTATGCCCATCTAACAAGGGGTCATCCAACCTTTGCTTGAACCTCTAGGGAGGGAGTACATCTTCTCTCATAAGCATCCTAATCCACATGGATGGGGTGCCAATATTATACAGTCTTTCCCATTATCAAGTTTAATTCACCTCTCTGCAACTTCTGATGTTCCTAGTCCTGTCTTCTGAGGACAAGTAAAAGAGTCTCTTCCACACATTTCAAATGAAGACAGCTATCACTAAGCCCTAAGTCTTCTCTTTTACAAACTAATCAAAACAAGTTCCATCCAGAAACTTTTGCTGGACTCATAAGAACTCTAAATTAATCTTCTTTCACCTCTCACTCTCAAAATTCTATGTATTTAACTACTGATCTCAAAGATACAAATGATAATTAAGCTCTTTTTTTACTACAAAATGTAAAATAAAAATAAAATTCATGAAAATTGGACTTGTCAATTCTATAGCTATAGAAATAACTCTATGAAAGGCATATAATAAGGATTTCATTTTAAGAAAAATTTCCATTTCTACTGTAAGACTAGAGAAAACGATTAAGCATCCATCAGATTCTTCCCATCCTGCATCAGGTTCATTAATTTAAGAAATGTCACCAACTCTACCATCAGGTCTCCAGCCATGAAAGAAATTTTACTTGGCTCCAGTAGTCTACAAATTTCATCCCTGGATTTGTACTGTTTAAAATTCAGGGAGGCCTATATGAATAATGAGATGAGAAGAAATGGTGCAGAAAGTTGTTAGAATAGCTTTTTGTCTCTGAATTTATTATGCATATTTTAAAAACTGACCTTTTAATCCAAGTTTTTATTCAATTTCATTGCCAGGAATTAAGCAATATGGTCAGCTTGAACATTGGTAAT